>NW_026606065.1:13847500-14340000 GCF_029834395.1 Sorex fumeus | reverse complement strand
TGTGTTACCCTAAACATAAAAAGCAACACTCAAAGTAAGTCAGAGGGCAATAATCTTTTTTATGCACAAACATTTTTATTTTTAATTAATTGTTCTCTTTTATTAAAATAATTGTTTACACAATCATATGTACTCAGGGGTGGATTTCACACTCCTTCAAGGTAAAATCTACTATAAACACCACCAAAATATCAACATCCCTCCACTACCATCCATAACACTCTCGGCCTTGTTCCTTCTGAAACCACAGCTCTGCAGGGAGAGTTGCTGGATTGCTTCTTTTCATCAGCCTGTCTCACCTAGACAAGTAGTTTTTACACTTAAATAGCATTAATCTTCCAATTTCCACACCAAGACTCTGGAAAGATATAGAATTTCTCCTGTGGTGTATACATCAAAGAACTTTAGATTCAGGAATCTGTTTTGGGAGACACAGATGTCTAGTAAAGGTGTCACTGTGTCAAAAATGAAGGGTTTGAGCTAGACAACAATATGAGAGGATTTTTTCTTTCTTCAACAATATTAATTGTGTATGTCTTTCCTTTACCATTTTCACTGCCAATAACACTTCTCCAAGACATTTTACCTGACACTGATGCTATTAAAATTATAAAGAACCTTGTCATCCTGAGAAAATTATCAGAGGATGTGCTGTTGAGAAACTTCTGTCAGCAGACTCCAGGAAAAGCACAATCCAGGAGATGCTATGCACCATCAATATCTCAGAGTCCACTTATTAGGGAACAACTCTGCCCAGTGCACTGTGGACCAGGGATTTCAGGACTGTTGCCAGTTAATCTGGTGGGGACCATTTTACACAGGGTCTTCATTGTAGTCATTTTATTTGAACTACTTACTTACTGTAAGCCTTTCATTTCTTTCACTTATTCATTTTTAACTTGCTAGACTATAAGGATATGTTGATAACTATATAAATGATTGTCTTTGCCTATTATCTTTTTAGTTTAAGATAAATCATCTTAATAGTCATTGAAATAATTTCAGTGGCTTAGTAATATGTTCCTTTTTTTCAAGAAGCCAAGTAACAAAGCTTTCTTCATTTTATGCTGGCAGAAGATGCTTTTTTTAAAAAATATTTTATTGACTGAGCTTCTATAGTTTACAATACTGTTAATAATGGTCTCTTATGCACATAATGAGAGGATCGAATTTTCAAAAAGGAAGCAACACTGTGTTAAAGTGTCCTTTATGCTGTCTAGAAAGAGAACCATATTTTAAGCCTTAAGTCCTTTTCAGTTTCTCCATAGGGTTGAAAATAAAATAAAAGCACATTGGAAATATTGAAAATTATAAATAAAATATGTCAATAAAAGAATTAAAATGCCAACTTAAAAGTTCCAATTGTGTACCTTTTCACCGGCAACACCTTTTGCACCAGGAATTCCAGGGACCCCCTGAAAGAATGCAGAGAATGTGGGTTTAGGTTACTCTACCTGAGAATCCCAGCTAATTCCATTGTACATGGTGAGAAGCTGAGCGGATCACGACAACCTCAAAGTGGACATGGAAGGACAGTTCTTCCAAGTTTCCCATTTCCCTATGTCTGGACTGTCAGTTATAGAAGTAGACCAGTTTAGAAGGCATTTCCTTTCTACAGTTGGCTTGTAAGTCTGAAAACCCTTATAGCAAACCTACCTGCAAACTAATATTTCAAGGGTGAAATTCCAAATTAGAATCTACTACCATTTTCAGCTGAACTGGTGTATTTACCAGCATGATGTACATAGAAAAGCAAAGTGAGAGTCTATAAAACATATTAAACTCTAAGTAAAAAATAAATAAATAAAAAGAATGGTAGGCCCAAACTGAGCCTAATTAAGACTTGATACTGTTGGAAGTCCTAATATTCCCTAGTTGACTATTTTCAGTATCAGATAGCATAACTAATTGGAGGGCAGTCCCCCCTATCATCAAGAATGCTTATTAACTTGAAACATTTGCCTCCAAAAAGCAAAGTATACACAAGGTATAATCAACATGAATTTCCAGAGACATTAATGCAAGAAAACAGCAACTTGGATAATTCAAAGCACTATATTATTTTTTAATGGCATGCTATATCTAGCACTGTTTTAAAGCATACTCTCAATACTCTTATGGTTCAGCTCTGCTAACAAGAACTCCCTAGCCCAAAGCTCAGAGGTGGTAAATTTATGAGAGAGAGAGAGAGAGAGAGAGAGAGAGAGAGAAAGAAAGAGTGAGAGAAGGAAAGAGTGAGGGAGAAGGAGAGGGTGAGGGAAACAGAGAGGAAGAGAAGGAAGAATGAGTAAACTGAATAGTGAAGAAGGACAAAAAAGTTAAATATAGATATTAGAGAAATAATTTGGTAATTATTTGGGGGAAGTTCAAAACTCTCAATGTAAAAACTGCATAAAAGGTTAAATTAAAATATCTTATCTTTCCCAGTATTTATTAAGTCACTTAAACATTAGTCCCACAAAATACCCATCTTCAAAATTCATATGCAAACCAATAAACATTCAAAGAATGAGATACTTACAGGTAACCCCTGTAATCCTGCATCACCAGGAGGTCCAGGTTTTCCTGGCTCACCCTGAAAAAAGGTTTTATTTTATCATTGAACCAGCATAAATGGTTACAGTTCCTTGAAGAAAAAGACACAGACCTTCAAAATCACCCAGGTGCACTTTTTATAATGTGACTCATTTCATGCCAGGGTGGGGTAAGATTTAAGTCATACATTCACTCAAAGTATGCAAGTGCCTTCAGTTTAGTTTCTTCAATGGGGCAATTTTCCTAGAGTCCTGAAACCAACCAAATATATTCGTCTAACAGGCATTTTGAAGTGACACTGACTTGAAAAATTAAGAAGGGGAAAAAACCAACTAATTATATACATCTACCAGCAACGCTTTAGTAATGGAAATGTTGCGGCCAGTTGGCCAGGGCAAAGAAGGCCCCATTCACTCTTAGACTAAATCGTACAGTTACCTTTATTCCAGGCATCCCAGGTATTCCATCACGACCATCCACACCTGGCAAGCCCTAAAGACACACAAAGAAGTACACTGTCCAGCACAGTCACATTCTGCTCTATTCACAATTTTTCTTTTTTTTTAATAAATGAATAATGATTTTGAAAAATGAGTTGGTAACTACAACTCAACTCAGGACATACCGTATCTCCTTTAGACCCAGGAAGGCCTGGAATTCCTCTGGAACCTTGGGGTCCCTGTAGGACAAGGAGAACTGATAAGACAGGTTCAAATGAACACAAAACTTAGGACATTGCCAAAAGATTAGTAGAATCAAAAGATGTCACTGAAAAAAAATGATACTTGGATAGAAGAAAGGTAATGTGAACTCACTTTATCTCCCTTTGGACCCGCTTCTCCAGGAGGTCCTCGTTGTCCTTGATCACCCTGTATTAAATTGAAATTGTATTAATGTAAGCAAAATTTACTTATTTGATAACTTTTTTTGCCTTTTGGGTCACACCCGGCAATACACAGGGGTTACTCCTGGCTCTTCACTCAGGAATTACTCCTGGCGGTGCTCAGGGGACCATATGGGATGCTGGGAATTGAACCCGGGTCGGCCCCATGCAAGGCAAACGCCCTACCTGCTGTGCTATAGCTCCAGTCCCTCGATTGCTTTTTTAATTCTTTAAACTCCTCTCTCTCTCTCTCTTTCTCTCTCTCTCTCTCTCTCTGTCCCTCCCTCCCTCTCTCCCTCCCTCTCGTCCTCTCTCCCTCTTTCATTTTCTCTACTGTTTGGATTTGGGGGGATTGGTTTTTTGGAGGGAGGTTGTTTTCTGGTTTGGGGGCTATACCTGGTCATACTCCTGGTGGTGCTTGGGGGACCATATGTGATGCTATGTTTCAAACCCTGGTGAGCCACATGCAAGGCCAGCACCCTATCTACTGTATTACCTCTCTGGCCCAGTACCACGGTCTCTCTTGAACATGTATTCCTCTCTTTCTCACCCCTCATGTCTTTCTCATAAATTTTATTCAATAAAAATTGTCTTTCTTCAATTAAAAAAAATACTGCATTGGCTTCAAAACTGACATTACCAAAAGAGTATTTGAGGCATAGATGTCTTTTGATTTAATTTTAAATGCATGATCCTTCAATGCTCTTTAGGTGTATACATGCAATAAAATTAAGGTTCTCACAGTAGGTAGCTTTGTCTAATGAATAAATAATTATGTCTACAGATCAACTAACTTCATTCACTATTAGGGTGAATTGAGGTCTGAATTATGCCAACCTTTTCACTTTATGACTTACTCAGCCAATTAATGGTTTCTACCCAAATTATCCAGCTTATGTTGGGCTGGAGCGATAGCACAGCAGGTAGGGTGTTTGCCTTGGCCGACCTGGCCAACCCAGGTTCGATTACCCTGTCCCTCTAGGAGAGCCCTGTAAGCTACCGCAAGTATGTGTCTTCATAAAAGAGAGTTTTTGTTGGACTGTTCAATTACTCTAAAACCTCACAGGACTCCTGTTGCTACTGAATCAGCTCACATGATATAGGTTGATATTAAGCACTCAATAATGTAGTTCTACCTTATCTACTCAATTTCAAATCTTCTCAGTACAAATTCCATGTAGTAACAGTCCCAACAACAGCACTCAAAGCACCCCAACAATGACCTGCCTAACCTGTACTTTGTGGCCAACCTACAATAACTTTCCTTACCAACCTCTCTGAGATCCTTTTGCATAAACTCTCTCAACCACATGATCAATCTAGCACTTCACTGTGTAATATAACATTTAGTAATATTCTGTCTTTTCCGGGTACCACAGGACTTTGATCATTAGAAATTCTACTTAACCTATACTTTTCTACATCTTTTGTTGTATAGTTGATAACTAAGGAATGCTGTTTTAAATTTATTTTCTAAAAAAGCTTGAGACAGTCTATAATATTAACATTGTTAACACAAAGTTAAAATATGGAACAAGTAATCAGAAATCATAGATAGGAACCAGATAGACCTACACAACTATTTGAAATGAGATAGATACTGTAACTCTGCACATCCTGTCAAACAAAGTAGAAGAAACATGCAAACTATAATCGGCTTCACTTATGAGAGAAATAAAACCCAGAGCAAATCAGAGAACATCTTTCTGTACTCAAGAAAGAATTGTTCATCTGAATTTAAATTTCTTAAAACAAACGTTACAATTTTTCACTTTTATTATCAGTATATAAATAGCACTCTACATATTGTAGTAAAAGAATCCAATTCCTTTTTTAAAAGTCTGTTACTGTGTCTTGTGGAAGGAAAACTACTCACAGGTGCACCAGGAAGACCTCGGGGTCCAGGTTCCCCATCGAAGCCCCGAGCACCCTGAAAAAAATGAAAAATACATAAAATAAAAGTGAGACACCACATGTGATATTAGGCTTTCTAGAAAAGTTTAGTAATGAGATAAAATGATAATTTTGTGTTTTTACTACATAGTCTTCATCAATGAGTTCCCAGGAATATGTCATCAGATGCCTCAGTTGTGAAAATACTAATTGATGTCTTTTTACTACATCATAGGTACCTAAGTTCAATCTTTAACACCATTCTGAATATTTTAATTTAATCCTGCATTCATTCTCAATTGCTGGTAAAAATCACTTGGACTTCATTCCCCTGACCCTGAAAGAGCCTCCAATACTGCAGTGTTGGGTAAGACGAGTAGGAGAGGCTGCTAAAATCTCAGGGCTCACCCTCTCCTCTCTGGAAAGAAAGATGGCGGCCACATGGGAGCCTTGTGGACAGCAGGCATGAGCCGGGGGAGTGGGGGCGACTAAAACCTCATGGGAAGGGGGGCGTTCCGGTCCGTCCTTCACGCCCTGGGAAGGGGGGCGTTTCGGTCCGCCCTTCACGCCCTACCGAGGCCACCAGTTGCCCCCCACTAGCGGCTCTCCAGCACGGCCACGACTCCACAGCACAGAAACCAATTTCTTAACTATCTGACTTTCAGTAGAAATACTTCCAGGGTCAATAAGTAAAATAGCAGAAATCCGAAACCAACATTTAATTCTTGAACCCAGCTGTAGAAAGCAAATCACTTCACAATGCTTTTTCAGCATGTCTGATTTGGGCGGGAGGGTAAACTCTAAATAATAGTGGTGAATCTTTTATTGAAACAATGAATCTAATCAAAGCAGATAGAGTGTTAACTAGAATTCATCTGCCCCACAGGGACTGGGAGGGGTGGGGGGTGGGGTTTTATTGGGGTTCTTCATGGTAAAAAATAAGTATTGGTAAAGGGAAATGTGTTTGATATTTGCATGACTGAGACCTAAACCTGAAAGCTTTGTAACCTTTCCCACGGTGATTCAATAAATAAATAAATAAATAGTCAAAAAAAATTAAAAAAAATAAAATAAAATCTCAGGGCTGAGACGAATGGAGACGTTACTGGCACCTGCTTGAGTAAATCGATGAACAACAGGATGACAGTGATACAGTGATACCTATGAAAGAATGCGACAAAACTACAGGAAGAATTTGGTAACCACCTCCCAGAGTTCCCATGAAATTCAATACTGGTAAAGACCTAACATCAGCCCACATAGACTCTGCTGCTGCTACAGGAAGGGTTTCTGAAATTCTAGATTTCCACCACAGTCTAGAATCAAAAGTCCAACTGTGTGCTTCAAAACTGTAATTAGGATGTGAGCATCCTCTCTTTGGTACCGGAGATATGTTAAATCTTTTTTTGTGTAAAGCAGTCAATTTATTTTTCTCATAAATAGAGCCACCCTGTGAAGTGATGACTGCATACGAATAGCAGAACTTTTTTGATTGAATTATCATGGAATTATCTCTGACTCGGTCATATTTTACACATTTCACCTCTCAATTCACCTCTCAATTTTTATTATTATAATAAAAATATGTTTTTCAATGAAGATAATTTCTATTATCGCATCCTACATCGAGAAAATACAACTTCCTTCTTTACATCATTTTCTCATCTACTAAATAAATGAGAAGACAGAAGAGAGAAACAGAACTAACTGGACAGGTATATCCTAATGAACAGGGCTGAAGTGGAGAGATGATAAAATTAAAGGGAAACAGTCAAAAGAATATTGGATAATTTGTCACGCCAAGGAAACCAACTTAACTGTGTCTGTAGTAAGAATTAAAAACTAAAAATTTTATAGAAGATTCAGACAGAAAGAGTCAAAGAAAGAACACAATTGAAGCAAAGGTACCACACAGCCTAGAAATTCTTTCATCTCTAAAACCAGAACAAGGTGCAAGGCATTCACAGGGAAGAAGCGGTTTAGAAGACCCTTAAAAGACCTTGAATTCATCATTCACCTTGCATTGTGCCAGGGAACTGGCCTTTGCATTATAGAAGTGGCTTTGATGCTTTCTCTCTGACTACTGTTCAGCAGAGCTCAGACCGAAACCGCTGTTACTAGGTAACCACTCCATGGGTCTGAGTTCATGAGAAAAGCCATTTCTTCCTATTGAAAGCAATTTGACAGAAATAAGAGGAAATGAGAAATTTTGAAAAATACCAAGTAGAAAAATACCTCAAATAAAGAACATATCAAGAATAGTAATTGGTTTCAAAGGGTCACGTATTTGGGGGGGATTATTTAAATCCAGAAAATGCACAGGCTTATGTGTCAGCAACTACAAAATTAATGGATTTTATTCTTTAATAACAGAAGATATAACAGAGATTGCTATTTAATTTAACCAGTATATAGACATACAAAAGAATGCAATGTGTTTTTAAAAATATGGTGCTTGATGAGAAATGGCAATGTTTGAAAAGGGGAATGCCTAGACCGCCCTTGACCACTATATAGGAAGCAGAAGGACAAAATAGGAAAGAAATTGAGGGAGGAATAAAAGTTGGACAGGAAGCAACCAGGGAAGATGTCAAGGGAATCTGAGTACATCAATGGTGCAAAGAAGTGGTACAGCTAATACCCAAACCACAGAGTCAACAGCACTGAAAACAAGAGATCCAAACTTCAACAACCGAACTTTAAAAGGTTCCTATCAGCCTAGTAGATTGGGGGGGCAGGATCGGGGCATGGAAACCTGAGAATCCTTGTGGAGGAAAGAAAATATTGGTAGTGAGACTGGTGCTAAAATTTATATGGATACTGCATGACAGAAATCCAATCATGAATAACTTTGTAAGGGTCGATTTCAAAGTGATTCAATAAAAAGTTTTTTAAAAAAAATATATATGGGTGGAGAGCAGGTCTGAGCCGGGGGCGGGGGCGCGACTGATACCTCATGGGACGGAGGGGGGGGGGCGTTCCAGCCCGTCCTTCATGCCCTACCGAGGTCACCAGTTGCCCCCCACGAGCGGCTCTCCGGCACGGCCACGGCCTCAGAAGCACAGAAACCAATCTCTTAATTATCTGACTCTCAGTAGAAATACTTCCAGGGTTAATAAATAAAATAGCAGAAATCCAAAACCGCGTGCGACATCATTTAATTCTTGAACCCAGCTGTAGAAAGCAAATCATTCCACAATGCTTTTTTGGCATGGCTGATTTGGGGGGGGGGGGGGAAAGTCTAAATAATAATGGTGCAACTTTTATTGAAACAATGAAGCTAGTCAAAGTAGATAGAGTGTTAACTAGAATTCATCTGCCCCACAGGCATTGGGAGGGTTGGGGGGGGGGGGGTTATTGGGGTTCTTCGTGGTGAAAAATAAGTATTGGTAAAGGGAAATGTGATTGATATTTGCATGACCGAGACCTAAACCTGAAAGCTTTGTAACTTTTCCCACAGCGATTCAATAAATAAATAAATTTAAATATATATATATATATATATGTCTAAAACCCAACTATAAAAAACTTTGTAAATTTTGGTGCTTTAAGAAAAACAAAAAAAATTTAAACAGTGCTTTCAGAAAAGAAGTATTCTTAAAGGAAATGGAAGAGCAAAGGCAACATAATGAAAATAAAGAGCCTTTTTGTAGAAGAAATAAAGTGACTTAAAATTGAAATGAAAGCACTCCATTCAGTTTGGGATGCCTAATTTTTCTTCAGGTCAAACTCCACTAGTCTCTCCCACAGCCCAGCTCCCCATGCATAATCTCTTTTACTTTACAGCACTCCACATTAGGGTTGCCATGACCTTCCTTAGGCATAAATTTCCTTTGGTTCAGGGGCTTTCCTCCTCCTCTCTCAGTCTCAGTCTCAGTCTCTGTCTCTGTCCCTGTCTCTGTGTGTGTCTCTCTCTCTTTCTCTCTCTTCACATTCTCCTTAGCATTAGTATTCCCCTCAGAACTACTTTACTGCTAAAAAAATTAATAATATACAAAAGCATTATTTATAAAATAATTTCTCACAAAACAGTGCATCTTTCCAATTTTTTAATTTACTGAGCACATACAATGTTCAAGTTATTCTTATTTAATTGTTAATAAATGACTCCATCCTTCTGTATTAGCCAAATTAGCCAAAGAGGTGCCAAAGATAATAAGGTGAGAATTTAACAATGTAATGGGCAAAGATACTTTAAAAAAATTTTTCTAGACCTACAAGTTGACTTTCTTCACATACTTTTTAGTACTTGGTAACCATTTTCTTAAAATCTAATAGAGAAGCTATAGCCATCCCTATACAAATATATAGAGACAAAAAAAATTTCTGTGCACATAATGACCAGTCAGATTTGCTTTGCTTTTGATGTACTCTCCAGTTAAGCATTGTCCATCCTCCATGCTCCACTAAGACAATGGCAACACCTCATGCTTCTAGGTCATCTGCCTTGCTACCCCTGCATCCTTCTAGCACCATCTCTTTCCTGTGTCCTTTCAATTTCCCTATAGATTATACATTGCTTTCCCTTCCCTTCTTCCTCTCACTTCTAGTCTTCAAATTTATGTTCCTCTTGTTTGCATTATAACGTCTGCTAGTTTCTTGCAGTAAAGAGTAACCTCAGTGAGGAGTCGAGTTCTCTTTGATATTACCCCAGAATATTCCAGAGTGCCTGACATGCAAATTCTAGTAGAATCTGGCATCTGAGGCCAGGCTAAAGAAAGAAGAGTTAGTGAACTCTAGTCCCAAGTGTCTGATTCTTATGAGGATTTGGCAAGAGAGCCAGAATGGCTCTGGGTTCTTGGGTTTTGTCCCTCTTCTCACTTGACTTCTTCCTCGCCACCCTACCCTGTTCTTGCCTTATACACTCAATGCTGTGACCATGTTATTAAACTGTCAAAACAATAAAAAGAAATTAAACCTCCATTTCTGCTTATTTATTCATTATAATTCAAAATATAACCTACATATCACATATGTAACTTATTTCTATTATCTATGTTTATAACATGAATGTGAGAAATTAACCAAATAGCTACAAATTACCTTCCCCCAGAATAAAAGCAGTCTGTTGAAAATAAGACAATGGTAAAATTTGAATTCTGATATATCATTAGCACTATTAACCTCTTACCTTTTCTCCTTTATCTCCAGCTATACCAGTAGTGCCTCTCAATCCTTGAGGTCCCTAGAAAAGGAAAGGGAAAAGTCTTAGTTGGAGTGTATATGTTCTTTTATTGCTTCACATAAGCTAACCATGAAGAAGAACACTCTCATAACCAAAGATAGCACTGTAGCACTGTCCTCCAGTTGTTCATCAATTTTCTCGAGTGGGCACTAGTAAAGTCTCTATTGCGAGACTTGTTACTGTTTTTGACATGTCAAATACGGCCACAGGGAGCTTGCCAGGCTCTGCTGTGTGGGCGGGATACTCTCAGTAGCTTGCCAGGCTCTCTGAGAGGGATGGAGGAATCGAACCCAGGTCAGACACGTGCAAGGCAAACGCTCTAACCAAAGATAATACTAAAAATTAAAACATTATACTTTGGTGATGGTGGTCAAGTAACTGTGTCCGTCAAAATCATAAATGTTAACATAAATTATGATTCTGGCACATGATCCTGACCCTCTTGAGGTGGACATAAAATAATATTGCAATATTCTGAGAAATAAAAAAGAAATAGTGATAGTATATAAATAAAATTTTATAGTTTAGAAAGAAAAATCCAGGGATAATTCTTCTAATGGCAAAACCCTTTCAAAACTGTGAAGATTTTTTGACCCACTCACAGCCACTTGTAGTAATTATTCATTGCACTATTTATCTCATAAAGGGCATTCTGATTTCCAATCTGGGGCATGAAAACATGTTTTAGGATTATCTACCCTGTAACATAATTTAGGATTACCTACCCTGTGCTTTCAATGGCACATGGGTAATCCTACACAATAAAGTTGTGGAGTAAAGTTTCTATAATCCTTTCAAAGTTTCTAGGATCCTTTCACATCAAGAGTTGCCAATCTCAGGGCCAGAGAGATAGTACAGCGGGTAGGGCACTTGCCTTGCACACAGCCAACCTGGGTTCAATCCCCGGCATCCCATATGTTCCTCCAAGCACCGCCAGGAGTAATTCCTGAGTGCAGAGCCAGGAGTAACCCCTGAGCATTGCTGGGTGTGGTCCCCCAAAAAAACGTTGCTTGGTACATTTACACAATGGAGTACTATGTAGCTGTTAGAAAAGACGAAGTCATGAAATCTACATACAAGTGGTACACATGGAAAGTATCATGTTAAGCGAAATGAGTCAGAAAGAGCGGGATAGACACAGAAAGATTGCATTCATCTGGGGAACATTAAGTAACAAAATAGG
Organism: Sorex fumeus; assembly: GCF_029834395.1. NCBI lineage: Eukaryota > Metazoa > Chordata > Mammalia > Eulipotyphla > Soricidae > Sorex > Sorex fumeus. The sequence continues at coordinate 14,328,321 of NW_026606065.1, read as the reverse complement.
AAACTAACACCCAAGAATGGCCGACATTAGTACCAGGAATTTTACTCCATGGCTTGGAGGCCAACCACACATACTAGGGGGAAAGGGAGCTCAGATAGAGAAGGGAACACCAAATAAAGGTGTTGGGAGGATCCTCCCAGGATGGGAGAAGCATGCGGAAAGTAGACTATAGACTAAACATGATTGTCACCCATTGCCTCTTTTGCAAACCACAACACCCAATAAGAGAGAGAGAACAAAAGGGAATGCCCTGCCACAGAGGCAGGGTGGGATGGGGGGGATGGGGCGTGCGAGGGACAGTGGGATCTGTGGTGGTGGGAAATGGACACTGGTGGAGGGATGGGTATTTGATCATTGTATAATTGAAACCCAAGCACAAAAATGTGTAAGTCTGCAACTTTACCTCATGGTGTCTCACTATTAAAAAAATTTTTAATAAAAAAAAACAAATTTAAAAAAAGTTGCCAATCTGGGGGATGGAGCAATAGCACAGTGGGTAGGGCTTTTGCCTTGCACGCGGCCAACCCAGGTTCGATTCCCAGCATCCCATATGGTCCCCCAAGCACTGCCAGGAGTGATTCCTGAGTGCAGAGCCAGGAGTAACCCCTGAGCATTGCCGGTGTGACCCAAAAAGCAAAAAAAAAAAAAAAATAGTTGTCAATTTGTCTCTCTAGCCCCACAGCAGTAGAGATCCGGAAACGGGGAGCATTCATGGAGGGCTGAGCGCCTGCGGGTTCCCTGGGGTACAGCAGTGGGTGGATGATTCATCAGGAAAGTGGGATAGCTGCTTCTGGCAGAATTTCAAAGTAACTCTCAAAATAACTAAAGATAGAACATTTAGCCATGCTTTTTCCTTTTTGTCCTCTGTTGGAGAAAATGGGGCTATTCCAAGGCTAATCCTGCATCCAAATCTGTGTCAAGTTCTGTCTAGATAAATGAGGAATCAACTGATGTTCAAATGGATGGGATGATTCAGCTGAGGACAGCTACCTAAGATATGTGATGTGAGAAGAAGTCACTTAAGAATAAAGCTGCTCTCTCTGAAGATAAGTTCACAAAAATAATTCTTAATATACAAATATATGTATTTTGAGTCAATAAATATATGAATGACATAAGAACTCAAAAAAAATTTTCTCAAGATTAATACTTTAGGGGCTGGAGCAATAGCACAGTGGGTAGGGCGTTTGTCTTGCACGCGGCCGACACGAGTTTGATTCCCAACATCCCATATGGTCCCCTGAGCACCGTCAGGGGTGATTCCTGAGTGCAGAACCAGAAGTAACCCCTGTGCATCGCCAGATGTGACCCAAAAAGAAAAAAATTTAAAGGACAGAACTTGTGCATAAAGTTCAAGGTTTTATTTCTGCTATTATAATTCTAAAATATATTCTACTTTTTAAAAATATGTTATAATTACATGGTGAAAAACTTTAAACTTTTGGAAGGATTTTGCTCACTTTTATATTCTCTTACTATTTGGGAGTCTAACAAAGAAGAAAGGAAAGGATAGAGAAAGAAAGTCATTCTTTAGACTATATGCCTAGTAGAAATTTATTATATAGTTATAAAAAGCTTTTGTAATTTTAGGGTAAAGGTAAAGGTAAAGGCCCTCCCGTTGATCGTCGATTTGCTCGAGCGGGCCCAGTAACGTCTCCATTGGAGACTTTGTTGTTACTGTGTCTGGCATATCGAATACTCTCGGTAGCTTGCCGGGCTCTCCGAGAGGGGTGGAGGAATCGAACTCGGGTCGGCCATGTTGGCGGCTTGTAAGGCAAACACCCTACCGCTGTGCTATCGGGGCTGGAGCGATAGTACAGCGGGTAGGGCGGTTGCCTTGCACGCCGTTGACCCGGGTTCGATTCCCAGCATCCCATATTGTCCCCCGAGCACCGCCAGGAATAATTCCTGAGTGCAGAGCCAGGAGTAACCCCTGAGCGTCGCCGGGTGTGACCCAAAAAGGAAAAAAAAAATAGAAGAAAAGGAAAATCGGTTCCTAAATCTTAATGGTAATGCGCCCCACGCCCCAACCGCCCAGCCCTGTGTCCAGCGCTTTGCATCTCCCCGGCTTCAGCACTCTATTAGCGCAGTTGAACTTGAATTTTAGGGTAAATATTATATATTTTATTACTCAGAAATAAGCCTGCAAAGCCTTAAAATACTTTTAATAGGGCTGATAAAATTAGAATAATTAAGGTAAAAAATTAAAAATCTAATATCTGGTATTATTAACAATTAGCAAGCTCTGTTCACCCATAAAATCACAGTGATCTACATGACTCTTCTTATGCTTTCAACCTTTTTATTGACTGGTCTAGATTAGGTATTTAGCACAGACACAGTATAATAATCATGAAAATCCTTACAAAGTAATTAACCAGAAAGCTTATACAATGTAGCTTCGTTTGACCAAAGGGAAATTATCAATGTTTTGAAAGTCAAACTCTGAGGTACATACAGGTTACTCGGCTTAAGCCCCAAACACAAACTTTTCAATAATTAACTTTTGCTTTATGGTTTTGGAACACACCCAGCCATTCTAGGGTTTACACCTGGCTCTGCATTCAGGTAACACTGCTCATGGATTTGGGGGCCATATGGGTAGCAGGGAATTAAGCCCAGATCTGCTGGGTGCAAGGCAAGCACCCCACCCGCAGTACTATCTCTCTAGCCCTGCCAGTTTTACAGATGCACTTATATTTAAAAAGACACTTTTTTTGGTCATATTCATTACTACCCAGAAGTTCAACAAGCACTAACATTATTCCCCCAATGGACCACTTGGATCATAGGGCAGATGTTATGCTAGAGATCCAATCTGAGTTGACTACTGTAGGTATTTGCCCTAGCTTCTGTTTTATTTCTCCAGTTGAAAAACATTTTTTCAAAGAATGCTTGAAAAATCCTATCCAAAAAACGTTGGGGATTTAAAATAAAAATAACTTTAAGCTATGTTATTAAGATATAATAGTATATATCTCCTACACAACTTATCTCAATCCTCTACCTGAGAAATGTATAGCTTCTTAATATTTCATTATGAAAGGCTCAGGAAAGGCAGGATTCTAAAACAAATACCCTGGTCTCCAGATTCCCTCACAATTCCCATGTGACTTAATAGTCCAGACATTCCTAGGCCCACTCGAGCAAATCGATGAACAACGGGAGGACAGTGCTACATACAAAACAATTAAATTGGTTCACTATTTCACACCATGTCCAAAAGTTAACTCACAATGGGCTAATGACTTAGATGTAAGATCCCAAACCATAAATACATCAAAGAAAAAAAACGCAAGTAATTGACTTCAGTGACATTTTGGTGATTTAACTCAATTGGCATATTAAAAGCAAAAAGAAATGAGATTATATCAAACTAAAAGTTTCTACATGTCAAGAGAAAACAGAAACTATCACTGAAAAAAAGAGAAAATGGGAGGAAATATATCCATGCCATACATCTTCTAAAGAGAAAACAGTGTTCTCTTCAGCAGCACATATACTAAAATTGGAACAATACAGAGAAGATAAGCATGGTCCCAGCACAAGGATGACACGCAAATTCATGAAGCGTTCCATATTTTTTAGTAAAGTTGCAGGCTATAAAATCAATACCCAAAAGTCCATGGCTTTCCTATATGCAAACAGTGAAAGAGAAGAAAGTGATATGAAGAAAACAATCCTGTTCACAATTGTGTCCCCAAAAATCAAGTACCTAGAAATCAGCTTAACTAAGGAAGTAAAGGACCTGTACAAAGAAAACTACAAAACGCTACTTCAGGAAATAAAAGAGGACACGAGGAAATGGAAAAATATCCCCAGTTCATGAATCGGAAGAATTAACATTGTCAAAATGGCAATACTTCCCATAGCACTGTAAAAATTCAATATGATCCCTATTATGATACCCATGATATTCTTCAAAGAAATGGAACAAACACTCCTGAAATTTATATGGAACAATAAGCCCCCACGAATAGCTAAAGCAATCCTTGGGAAAAAGAAAATGGGAGGAATCAACCTCCCTAACTTCAAACTCTACTACAAAGCAGTAATAATTAAAACAGCATGGTACTGGAACAAAGGCAGAACTATAGACCAATAGAACAGGGTTGAATACACTGACATCTCCCCCCAAGCATATTATCATCTAATCTTCGATAAGGGGGCAAGAAAAGTGAAGTGGAGCAGGGAAAGCCTCTTTAACAAATTGTGCTGGCAAAACTGGACAGCTACATGCAAAAAAGTGGGCTCAGATCTCTGCCTAAAGCCATGTACAAAAGTAAGATCAAAATGGATTAAAGACCTCAACATCAGACCAAAATCCATAAGGTTCATTGAAGACAAAGTTGGCAAAACTCTCCATGGTATTGAAGCTAATGGTACCTTCAAAGGTGTCACACAACTGGCCGAGCAAGTGAAAACAGAGATAGACAAATGGGACTATCTTAAACTAAGAAGCTTCTGCACCTCAAAAGAAACAGTGACCAAAATACAAAGACAGTCTTCAGAATGGGAAAAGATATTCACCAAATACACATCTGACAAGGGGTTGATATCAAGGATATACAAGGTACTGGCTGAATTCCACAAGAAGAAAACATCTAACCCCATCAAAAAATGGAGCAATGAAATGAACAGAAACTTTCTTAAAGAAGAAATCCGAATTGCTAAAAGGCACATGAGAAAATGCTCTACATCATTAATCATCAGGGAGATGCAGATCAAAACAACAATGATATATCATTTCACACCGCAGAATCTGGCCCACATCCAAAAGAACAAAAGCAACCACTGTTGGTGCGGATGTGGCGAGAAAGGAACACTCCTTCACTGTTGGTGGGAATGCCGACTGGTACAGCCCTTTTGGAAAACAGTATGGACGATTCTCAAAAAATTAGAAATTGAGCTCCCATTTGACCCAGCAATACCACTCCTGGGAATATATCCCAGAGAGGCAAAAAAGTATAGTCGAAGTGACATCTGCACTTGTTTGTTCATTGCAGCACTCTTTACAATAGTCAGAATCTGGAAAAAAAACCTGAGTGCCCGAGAACAGACGACTGGTTAAAGAAACTTTGGTACATCTACACAAGGGAGTACTATGTAGCTGTTAGAAAAGATGAAGTCATGAAATTTACATACAAGTGGTCACTGTCACTGTCCTCCCATTGTTCATCCATTTGCTTGAGTGGGCCCAATAACGTCTCCATTGTAACAATTGTTACTGTGTTTGGCATATCAAATACGCCACGGGTAGCTTGCGAGGCTTTGCCATGTGGGCGAGATACTCTCGGTAGCTTGCCAGGCTCTCCGAGAGGGGTGGAGGAATCGAACTCGAGTCGGCCATGTTGGCCGTTTGCAAGGCAAACGCCCTACCCACTGTGCTATTGCTCCAGCCCATTTATCTAAATGTCAAGTAGAGTATATTTCAAAAGACATTTAAAAAAATCTGTATATCCTGATTATATATTTAAAAAAAACTTTACTGGAGGTCCTTGAGCTCCAACTTCTCCTGGTTCTCCCTGGTCACCTTCTTCACCCTAGAAAACAACAAAGAAAAGCACCACAAATGTTATTCTAATAAATAAACATAGGAATAAGTTAAGACTAAATCCGTGAACTCATTTGCATTCTCAAAAGTATTGTGCAGCACTTGAAAACACTGTTTTAAATGAGTTGAGTAATCCATTTTCATTATAGAACACTTAGAAAGCACAAAAAAATTTATCGATAATGTCACTCAAATCTAACCATTCTGTTATAAATAAGTTAGATACCGTCTCTTCCAAGTTATTATAGAGAACAGGGTAAGGCAAAGAGAGGGAGGGAGAAGGATATAGAGGAGGAAGAGAAGGAAAAGGAGAGATACCTCTTCATGTATCACATATGTGTGTGCAGTGTGAAGAGTGCATTAATAAGAAAATGTGATCAAATTATGACTATTTGTCCAGCAACTACAAATGTGATTTTTATTTTTTAAGTTATAAAATTGAGAGCTTGTTTGGAGGTTCTAGCAGGGGAGTGCAGTTATTCATATACCCGTGAGGGAAGACTGGTCTGTCTCTATTCAGGGAAGGCCGTACTCTTTGACAGAATACAACATGCACAGGTGCAGGTTCGGGAGGGACACACATGGAGCGGTGAGCAAGGAAGGGGACACCTGCCTAACCAGCCAGATCAGTTGAATCAACCCTGTCAATCAATAGGGTGACAGATGTCGCAGCCAGATCACTCTCACATCCGGGTAGGGCATTTGCCTTGCACGTGGCCAACCCAGGTTCGATTCCTTCGTCCCTCTCAGAGAGCCCAGCAAGCTACCAGTATCCCGCCCGCACAGCAGAGCCTGAAATGCTCCCTGTGGCATATTCGATTTGCCAAAAACAGCAACAACAAGTCTCACAATGGTAACATTACTTGTGCCTACTCAAGCGAATTGATGAACAATAGGAGGACAGTGCTACAGTGCTTATATAATTATTTTTGCATTTATGAGATTTTTAAATATAGTTAGCCTTTTGATGTCTTTTCTGTCTTATATTTAGATTTCACTCATAGAATATCCTCTCCGACTCCCAAATTAATCAATATTTATCTATATTTCTCCCAACAGTTTTAGTTTATTCCTTTAACATTATTTTTCATTGAGAGTTACTCACCCTTTTTTTAATTTTTTAAAATTTTCCTAAATGGTTACACTTCTAGATGAACTTTAAAATTGTTGACTAAATCTTCACAAAAATACTAGTTGTAATATATTTGTATTAAAAACAATATGAAAAATAGAATATTTGCAATATTAATTAATTACATTTAATGTATATCCCTATGTAATCAAATACTTTTCATCAATAATATGTTCATTTCTTCATATTAGTCTTTAATTACTTGCTTGTTCTAAGGCATTTTGACTATTTTGTTGCTAGTGTTAATGCAATCTTCCACTATGTTTTCAATTATTGTCCTGACTTCATAATACTAATTTTAAAACCTCATACATTTTTAAAATTTTAGAATATTAGCCTCATGCATGAATGACGTCCCACGGAACCCAGAAAATGTGGAACTTTGTGACCTTGGACTCTGGACTCCATGGGACAAGGTGCAGAGATCCTCTGCCTGCTTCCCCTAGTCTCCAGTGACCCAGGGATCACACCCATAAGCCACACCCTGCTGTCACCAGATAACCTCCTCATCGGCCACCCTCCAGAACTCACAGCTCCTCCTCCCAGACAGGAGTATAAAATGAGGTCCCCATAACCATGCCACCAGACTCCATGCCAGACTATTTCACTTGGGGCGCTCCAGAGGGGGGGTGGGTGAAAGCCCTCCCCAACCCAAGGGACCCAGCCCCAATAGCTGACCTCCACTATCCAACGACCACCACGCTTCAGGCCGCTTTCTACACGCTCGGCCCAAGTCTCGCATATTCCTGGACACATTATAAGACACTTCCTACCCATTTTCCATAATTACCACGCCATACTTGATGGGGTTCAGACAGTAGAGAACAAATCATAGAAAGAAATATATAAATATATGCCCCTCGGAGAGCCCAGCAGGCTACCGAGAGTATCCTGCCCACATGGGCAGAGCCTGGCAAGCTCCCCGTGGCATAATCGATATGCCAAAAACAGTAATGACAACAGCTCTCATTACCCTGGCCCTGAAAGAGCCTCCAATCATTGGGAAAAGATGAGTAAGAAGAGGCTGCTAAAATCTCAGGGCTGGGAGGAATTGAGATGTTACTGACGCCTGCTCGAGTAAATCAACGAACAATGGGATGACAGTGATACAGTGATACAGAATATTAGCACTGTATTAACACTGTCCTCCCGTTGTTCGTTGATTTACTCGAATGGGCACCAGTAACATCTCCATTGTGAGACTTGTTACTGTTTTAGGCATATAAAATATGCCAGGTAGCTTGCCAGGTTCTGCCGTGTGGGTGGGATACTCTTGCTAGCTTGCCAGGCTCTCCAAGAGAGAAATTTAGATTTCACTCATAGAAAGTTTTAGAATATTCAAAAAAAATACAAGTACTGTCTCTTACAGAATAACTATACATTCTGAAAAAAAAAAAGGTTATTTCTCTGGCTAGGATTTTACTCTTTGACATACTGCCCAACATTTCCTGTGATGATTAATATTTTAAATTATGAAATTAATTATGAGGTTAAATCTTTATTTTTGATGTTATGAGAATATTATGAGATAAGATCCCATTTATAATGTTTATTATATGTTTCAAATCACCCATGTTTTTGCTCTACAAACTATAACTTTTATTTAGATTTATACATGTATACACACAGGAAATACAGAAAATCTAATAGCAGTATTGATTTAAAGCAATTGGAATATAATACTTAGAACTAGACAATGCCTGAGCTGTTTATTCTTGACTTTTTTTAAGAATTATGAGAATCAGGGCTGGAACAATTAGGGCATTTGCCTTGCACACGGCTGACCCGGGTTCAGTTCCCAGCATCCCATATGGTTCCCTAAGCACCGTCAAGAGTAATTCCTGAGTTGTGGAGACAGGAGTAACCCCTGTGCATTGGGTGTGACCCAAAAAGAAAAATTAAAAAAAAAGAAAGAATTATGAGACTCTTAAATAGGGATTTTAGATTCATCATTCTCATAAAAAAAAAAAAAAGATTTACTGCACCAGGAGGTAGTACAGGGATCGAGACCTGAATGCTTGGAACCCAGGTTCTGTTCACAGCACCACATGTCCCCCAGGCACTTCCAATGTGACAGGTAGGTCCAGTGGTCTGCAGTACCACAGGGTCCAGCATTGAGTCATCTGTCCAAGCTGGCTGAGCATTGTCAGAAGTGGTCCCAAGGCTCTCTAAGCTCTGCTTGAGAGACCCACAAAAATTTAAAAAAAAAATAGGTGTGATTGACAATATAGAGAGAGCCAGTCCAAAGTCCAGGTGGAATTAGCTAGATCATGGTCAGGATAATAAATATGGGGAAGTAATTTAATGACACTTGCATTTTCCTACCTAACTACAAAGACAACAATGATTAATCAGTCCACTTAATTAACTGGGTTTGGAGTATTTTCCTACAGGTTCCAAACAAATGTTGGAGTAATATATTCAATTTAAACACCTCACTAATAGATAAAAAATGCACAAGTAATTAATAACCCTATAGTAAAATTAAGAACAAATTAAGAAGAGGCAATTTAGCCCTATTTTTAATACAGTGAAAGACTGGACTAGTCACTCCTATATTTATTTTTTAAAACTTTTATCCTTATTAATGGTTTTGCAAAGTAAATTTGAGGCAGAATTGTGAAGTCAGATATAAAATCATACCTGTAGTTTCTCAAATCTCACTCACTTTGCTTTCAGTTTATTGCTCAGTGCATTTATTAACCCTTTTAATATTAACTTCTAATATGCTATTATCATATTTTTCTATGTCAGGTTTTCAAGCAGACCACTGGAAGTTTATGTGACAAAAACATGTGAACTAAATTAGAAGACTTCTCAACAACTTTCAGTGAAAAGTTTGGCAGGTTACCTAACACACACACACACACACACACACACACACACACACACACACACACACGTATTCTCTCTCTCTCTTTCTCTCGCTCTATCATCTCTTTCTCTCTCTCGTCTCTCTCTCTATGCTCACTGAATACAAAACTAAGTTGCAGGACCTACATACTACAGGTATTACAGGTATAAAATAAAATTTAGATTCATGGGAGATGGGATGGCAAGATGCTCTGGTCAACAGGTAAAAGGTAAAGGCCCTCCCGTTGATCGTCGATTTGCTCGAGCGGGCCCAGTAACGTCTCCATTGGAGACTTTGTTGTTACTGTGTCTGGCATATCGAATACTCTCGGTAGCTTGCCAGGCTCTCCGAGAGGGGCGGAGGAATCGAACTCGGGGCGGCCATGTTGGCCGCTTGTAAGGCGAACGCCCTACCCGCTGTGCTATCACTCCAGCCCACTGGTCAACAGACTATCCCCAAATTTTATACAGTGAGGTGGATGTTGCCCCTAAAAGTAAGGAGGAGAAAGGGATATAAAGCATAAAAAATAATGTAAATTAACCATATTTGCTTTACTTGTAAATAGTATCTCATGGGTATCTTTTGGTGCAATTTGATAGTCTTGTACACCTAACTCTGCGGATAAATATTTTAGTACATGAATATGTGATATTTGATTTAACAAGTCCCCTGCGATTGGACATATTTTTTCATCTGTATGATCTGACTTAAAATGAAACCAGCACATAGCATGTTCTTAATAAATCTTTGTAGAATTTTTTAAATTATTTATCTTAACACTCAGTGGAGTAACACAGAGAAATTTCCATTTTACTCCATTTTCTACAATTTTATATTAAATCCCAAATTGTTCAATTACAAACAAATAAAATGCCTTGAACATTCAGAATCAAAGATAATACTCCTAAAAGTCCAACTTTTTTTAAAATAAATTTTTTTTACTATAAAATATAAAATGAACTTACTTTTCCTAAATATTTCAGGTTATTCAACAGATTGATGCTTGCTAAGGCATTCAAAGATACTAATGGCATAAAGATTTTTGCAATCTTAGTCCCATACTAAGTTCCTCCCACATGGGCATTTCCTTTTCCTTTTTCTTCTACTTTCCAATAAACTTTTCTACTTTCAGAAATAAAAAGATTTTTGCAAATTATCTAACACTTAACTTCCAAAGGAAAAAGACTAATCTTTTCTCACTACACAAGGAAAATGTAAGACATAATAAACAAAGTATAGAGGGCCCTATTGAAAGGAACATTTTGACTTTGTAAAATATTATAAAATTAAGAGATGAAAAATTATTATGCAAGAAGTCAGATTCTGGGACTCTTAAAGGCAATTTAACACTGTGGATGGAAAAAGGGCAGAGATCGTTTTGCTTTACATTTCAGACATGGTGTTACAAGACATGCCAGCCCCATTGCAAGTTTCTGCTGAGTGCTCCAGTTTTTTTGTATACATAATATTCTAAGTCCTCTTGCCAGTTTCTAGATTACTCAAAAACTATATTGAAATGAGATCAGAAGCAAATAGAAAAATTAGTTCAGAACTTGAGAAGCTATAAGCCAACTACCAACTCTTCTGTTTGCTAGTCTCAGCAACACTTGTCATAAAATTTTACACTTGTCATAAAATTTTGTTTAGTGGAGTAGAACAAACCAGATGAATAACATTTGACTATCAAAAGCATCAAAAAAATGCTGAGTGTGATTGATCTGAAAAAGAATGCAAGGGTAGCAATACAGTAAAAAATGAAAATGTACAGTACTCTGCATTTTTGTAATTGGATGGTTTTTTGTAAGTATTCTGCTTAGTCAGAATATTGACACATCTACAAATGAAAATTGTCAATAATCATTTGAAAGGAAAAGACTAAGTATTCTTTATGATGTCTTAAAATTCCTTTTAATAAACCTGGTCATTATTGACTAACTACAACTTACCAACTAAACACTAATTTCCCCTTACCTTGTGACCTTGTCTTCCAGGTTCACCAATTTCTCCTTTAGCCCCTTTATGACCCTAAGAAGTACAAACATAAATAAATTAATAATTGCATTTGGCTAGACAAGAAAGTGGAAAAAAGACACATAAGATCATCACAAAGTTCATAAAGTGAGCATGCTTCTTTAAATCTGTGTCAGTATGCTAAGGAAAAGGTAATGTCACGAAGAAAATGACTACCTTAATCAACTTTCATAATACTATATATATATATATTATTCCATATGTATCTATATTAATAGATATCATATTTAGCTAATAGAAGAAAACTGTTCTAAAATAACAAAGCCTCCATCATCTAATTCAGTCACACAACTCATTGGCATTTGCCTGCTGATTCTGGAGATATCTTCTTTTTCTAATTTTCCCTCCATTTGAGTGAAGAGTATTAAGTCTTCTCTGCTATCAGTACCTTACTTTCCAGAGATACCAAGAACTAGCTGAATGGCTTACATGTTGCTCTCTACAGGCTTCTCTCCAGACAATTATCCTCACTAGATAATTAATAATTTTAAAAGATACAAAAGATAATCACTGAAGACTTGAAAAGAAAATCCTTATCTCTTTTTGTTAGGTTGGTGTTTTCTGCCCTTGGTATAGGTGAGATGTGGATAATAATATGAGGCTAATGTGAAATGAATATTCCAAAACTAAATCTACCAAAAATTTTACTCACAGTGCCTCTCTTGTGCAAAACTTCCAAAAATAAGACACTGATCCAGGACTGTACTCAAAAATAAGACACTGATCCTCTCTCAAGTGCAAGACTTCCAAAAATAAGACACTGATCCAGGACCAAATCTTTTAAAGCTGTGGATACCCATAAAAACTTATCTAATGTGGAGTTCATGCCTAATTCAATCAGCTAATCATTCAGTTGAATAAATAGCACTACTCCTACATTAAAATATATATGTATATATATATATATATATTATCTGGGGTTGGAGCGATAGCACAGCAGGTAGGGCATTTGCCTTGCATGCAGCCAATAAGGTCCCCCAAGCACGGCCAGGAGTAATTCCTGAGTGCAGAGCCAGGAGTAACCCCTGAGCATCGCTAGGTGTGACCCAAAAAAGCAAAAAAAAAAAAATCAGTGTTTTGAGACCTTCCAGTTCATAGCAGAATTTTATTCCTCTGTACTGTTTTATTCAAAAAGACTTTAGAGTTGAGTTTCCCTCCCTGCCGCAAGCAGAGCCCCGGCAGCCAAAATCCTACAGAACTCGGCCATAGCCATGCTCAAGGCCACACTCCACATGCTGGGATGAGCCTCACCCATGAAGGAACCGACAGAGGAACCCAGGTATGCGGGACCCATGGCTCAGATTTCCAAGTCTGCTCATATTGGGACTGGGCCTCTTCCACTCAGGTCCCCCGTTTTCCAGTAGCCTGGCAGCCACACCCACAAACCACCCTCAGTGCCATGTAATCTCATCAACGGCCAAGATCCAGAGACTATAAATAAACCTCCCGGAAGAGAGCAAGGCAGAATCAATCTCCAAGAGTACAGGGCCTCCAGACCTCTTATACTCTAGCTCACTGATGTACCTAAAATAGGGCACATGTATTTGGTTTTAACATACTTGTTTGTATTTTTGTATATACGGGCTTAAATGGCCCCAGAATGAAATACAACAACCTTCACACACTTCCCTCTTACTGTGGTGGGAAGTTGCTTGCTGGTTGGGTGGGTGTTTGAATATTATCTGTAATGAACTACTGTGAACTACCTTATGAAAATAAAATGTATAAAAATCATAAAATAAAACAAAAAGACTTTAGACAATAAGACTTTAGACTCATAGACTAGAAAGAGAATCATTCTATCCAGAGTAAATTCATTTTTTTAAGTGAAAGCTTGCAGCAATTATGATGGCAGAAGTAGTGAAAAACACATTGTAAAGTGCCTTTTCTTACCTATTTTGTTGTTTTTCCATATTTTTATTTTTTAAAAGTGTTTCAAAGCTATTAGGAGTACAATCTGCCCTACCTTCCCATTTCCCTAAATGGGAGACAATTTTCTAAACTTTGGTTTGATATCCTGAGTCTCTAAATCGAATGCATTTTATTGGTATAGTTTCCCCAACTAACAGATGCACTGTGTAATCCAACAAACACTGATCGACCTGCCAGTGAAATTTCTAAAACTGAATAGGAAGTACAGACTAAACAATAGAATTAGTAAAACACAGACTTGCCTAATTCATCCAAGAGCCATCTCTGCAGTTGGCATCTCCACACTAAGAAGGTCAGTATATAAAGGCTTCACTTGGACTATTGCTAATACTGTTGGAAATAAAAAACTGAAATGATTCTCTTACCCGCATGCCTGGTAGGCCTGGATATCCAGAACGACCTGGTGGACAGGAATTGGGACACTGCCAGGAAGAAAAAAAGAGGAACAACATAAACTGGAGCCTCAACTATGCATCAAAGTAGTGTTGGGGTTTTTTTCTTTCTTTTTAGGTAAGCCAGCTACAAAAAAATTTACTGTGATTATATTTATTAAATAACTCTAGATGCTCCTTTTCTTTTTAAATTTAATTTTTAATGAAATATTCATAGCTTACAGAAAAGTACAGGGAATTTTTTAAAGCCTTCTATATATCCATCATACAAATTTAATAGATCTTAATATTTTGCAAAATTTATTTCAGGTTTAAACTACTAAAGAAATAAAATGTTTCCAGATATTCCATGTCTGATTTGTTAGCTCTCTGTTAAGATTCACAACCCCTAATCAAAATAAGCAAACTGTATTTATCATCATTTTGTTCTTTAATATTGGTCCATAAGTAAAACAAATCTCAGAGAGAATAATTTGAATTGTAGCTTCTAAAATGGGGGCCCTTGGTAAAAATCATGCCTTAGTAATAAGCAATGAAGAGTATGAAAAAAGCAGACTCCTTTATAATCTTTTTTAAAGATAGACCAAAAATGTTAACAGTCAGACTGAATATACACCACCAGTCTACTTAGACTAATGACTGTTCTACTGAGTAAAAGTGCAGTAAAAATATGGGATTCCAGTATCTATTCAAACAAGATTTTTTTTAAGGAACTTGTCTTAAGATTATGGTCTTTGGCTTAAACCAGCTTAAAAATTTTGAAAGGACACCAGCTTACCAATGGATCTCCATCATGAAATCCAATTGTCCCCTAAAGTAAAGAGAAGATTAAAAGTTAAGATTGTGAATATTCAATTCAGAACTCCCAGTCACAGTTCATTGGACAAAAATGAAATAAATAAAAATTCAATAAAGAGCAGACATCACATAATATGCTAATATTCTAAAAATGTGACACACAGGCATGTTTCTTTAGGAGAACGCTAAATTGCAGTTAACTAAATCTTTCAGGAGATTGAAAAAAAATGAGAGATAGAATACAAACATAGGGAACTGTGAACCATTAATTAAAAATATGGGTTACCTCCTACTTAAAATCCTATTCTTAAACCTCTTACTTTATAAATTCTTTATGAAAACTAGTTCATATGAAAATATTTCTTTATAATGTTCTAATTCTGAGAATTTGTAAAATTATAAGCATAAAAAGGCTCTTAAAAGATAATGAATAATCCTTGCTTATTAAAATAACCTTAAAAATAATTGAGTTTTCTATATTTTTTCCACGAGGAAAGACCCTTGCTATGACTAGATGAAAAACACGTTAGCTATTTTTTTCATTAAGAACGATTAATTAATAGGTACTTCCACTTTTGGTTCTTAGGTTTCTTTAATTCCAACTCTTAGATGAAGAGAAATGCAAAACACTTACACTGGGTCCTGGGGGACCAGGGGGGCCAGGTTGTCCTCGTCTTCCAGGGTCACCCTGATATTTTAAAATTGTAACACAATGATTATACACTTGTCAAAACACAGCCCCAAAACTGATGAGGCAAAAGAGAATGATATTAGAGAAATTTCTACAGAGCTCAACTATGAACAGGCCTGCTACTAATATCAACGAAAGGCCCATAACTAGTTCTGCAGAAAACCAGAAAAAAGGAATTTCACTCTCACCAAGACAAGAAAAGAAGGCAGAGGGAGAGATGGACCAACAAAAAGAAAAACAGCAAAGTCAACTTTTCCTCTGTGGAATAATCATGTTCTCCATGCAAAAAACATGATAGAAATACTACGTATTTTTCTAGCTGATTTACAGAGAAGCTTGGAGAACCAACACAGCTAGTGCCATTCAGTTACTCATAGCAAAAGAAAGCTTGCACCCAGTCTGAAGCTACTAAATACAATTAGTCCCTATAGAAACTGACTCTACATACTGTTGTGGAACCCACAAAGTATAACATTTGGTCTGCCACAGCAGTCTTGCAAATGGAGTAAATCAAAAAATGACTAAATTCAAATAAGCCATTCAGATAGAAATGGGTTCCAATTAGTCTTAATTGTTCAAGATGGGAGATGTGTGCTGAAAGTAGATACAGGACCAAACGTGATAACTTCTCAGTATCTGTACTGCAAACCATAATGCCCAAAAGTAGAGAGAGAGAGTATGGGGGAAACTGTCTGCCATAGAGGCAGGGGGAGGGTTAGAAAGGGGGTGTATTTTGGGGACATTGGTGGTGGAGAATGTGCACTGGTGGAGGGATGGATGTTTGATCATTGTATGACTGAAACTCAAACATGAAAGCTTTGTAGTTGTTAAAAAAAATTAATTCTGATTTGTGTTTTTCTTCTTAATATTTTGGCATACTCTTAACATTTAAGCATCTTGTGATTACTTTAACTTCACAATTATTTCACATTTATGTGTCCAATATATTTATCAACTAGAAAGCACATATAAACAAGAATAGTCTATAATATATAGCTCCTCTTAATAGGTTTACAGTTATTTATCTTTATGCAATGCCATCACCTTAACATATTTAAATAGCTAAATATTAACATCAAACATTTACCAGGCATTTCTTCTATAAAGTTCAGCTCTCTGTTGCCAAATGTTATATTTTATAGGATTAATTATAAAAATACATTACTATAATTCTAAGCTGTTTCCTTTTCATTTCAGGAAGTCTGATGTAAAAGTTACTGGATCCTAGTCCTGGATGAGAATCTGTAAAATGAAGGTGAGATTCCTGTTCCTCACCTACTCTGGAAGTTAGGAAGAAAAGTTTAGCTAAAAACTTCTTATCATTTTTAGTTCATAATTTTCTTTTCTAAAAATGAAGGCAGTATTACTATCCCTAGTCCCCGCTATTATAATGAACCTCAGTTCATTCTAGTTATCTGCCATTTCTTTGTTTGAAGGGGCATAAGATAATATAATTTGTTCTACCTATAACACCTTCTGTTAAATCATCAAACGACTATAAAAATGATCTACAGTACTCACGATTGGTCCTACACGACCCAACTCTCCAGGGAGTCCTGCTGCCCCAGGAGGACCCTAAAGGCAACAAGACAAAAAGACATGGTTGTTTACAGATGGTTTTGAAATGGGTCACAAATTCTATCAAATGAAATGAGCAACCAACTTAGAATTATCATTTGTGCTAGCTTTGGTTTTAAAAAAGAGACTATAGCACTATAGGCTACAGTCCATACTATACTATACTCTACATATTGTATACTATGCTATTATAGTTATCCTGTAGACAATAGAATTATTTGACTATATTGCAATTACTTTAAATGGAATGAAAATTTCTTAAATTAATTATTTAACGATATAAGGGTCCTTTCATAGCAGCACCCTAAAACCATGTAGGTAGAATACCATAAACACCACTGTATTTGTATCATAAACTAAGATTGAGGGTTGTTGGAGAGAAAGGGTGGGATCAAAAACAAATAGATCGTGTTTATAGGTTTTGTGAAATTAAACTGAGATGATACTTACAGGAGGCCCAGGTAAACCACGTCCCTAAAATAGGAAAAGAATTATTATGGTATGTGATTACCATATAGTATAAATTAAGACACACACACAAAAAAAACCCCTCAGCTTAAAATAAACTGAACTTCATTAGAAAATCATATAGCAATGTTCAGAATAAAGAAAGCACTGGAGGAGACGAACAAAGATAGCTTTAATCCTGAAGGAACCAGAAACTGATTTCAGTTTTGCAAATATTCCTCTTATAAAAGTTCCTTTTGGGGCTGGAGAGATAGCACAGTAGGTAGGGTGTTTTCCTTGCACGTGGACAAACCGGGTTCGATTCCCAGCATCCCATATGGTCCCCTGAGCACCGCCAGGAGTAACTCCTGAGTACAGAACCAGGAAGCTAGGAGTAACCCCTGTGCATTACCGGGTGTGACCCAAAAAAAAAAGTTCTTTTTAGTCTAAACTCATCATTAGTAGTTTTTCCAATTTTTTGGAAGGGAGCGTGCAAGCCTAAGCAGTGTTCGGGGTACACAGGGCTGCTTTGATACTAGGTCTGACAGTGGAGCAGAGGGTGCAGTGCTGAGCCATAAAGGCAGCAATGGGAGGTGAGGAACAAGTGGAGCTAGAAACAGTCAGGTCCTAGCTCCTGCCAAACGTCATGTTCTGCAACCGTTAGTGCTATCTCCCGAGTCCTCAAACTTTTTGTTTCATGAAAATCAAAATAATATCATTCATTTTTGCCTTCAGGAGAACTTAATATTCCTGACAAAGAGTCACACCACAACTGGCAGTTTGAATTATTTTTTTTTTAATTTTTCTGTCTCTTAGAGATACCTGCATCAAAAGCAGTACAAAACACACTGCTTCACAATTCAAAATGTGATGTTTGCAAGTTCCCGGAATAAACATTCCACATATAGAGACAGGAGAGTAAAAGGGTCAGCAACACATCCCCAAGTTAAATCTAACGAATACTGAAAACAAAATGGTGTTCTCCTGAAATAGCCTAAACAAAGGGATCTTTTTTGGTCACACCCGGCGGTGCTCAGGGGTTACTCCTGGCTCTAAGCTCAGGAATTACTCCTGGTGGTACTCAGGGGACTATAGAGGATGCTGGGAATCGAACCCGGGTGGGCCACATGCAAGGCAAACCCCCTCCCCACTCTGCTATCGCTCCAGCCCCTAAACAAAGAGATCTTAATTCACTATGCTGACTGTGGTATTAAAGCTTGTCATTCTGTCTGTCTCTCTTTTACATTCTATATTTAGTTTAGCAACAACTTATATAATTAAAAAATTGCGACCACATTTTACTCCTAACCTCAACAACTAGCACAGAATCGAGAATATAATTAACCCTAACAATATGCTCGTTGAACATCATAAGGCTGAACATCGGCTGCCTGGAATTCCTTTTTCTCACTTTTCTTTCCAGGTTCACTTACCTCCCCCTCAGGATTTCTCTTTTTGTTTTCGCTCCCACGAGGGCTTAAATAGATTTTATTCACAGTTATCGGTGATGCTCTATTCATACTAGCTTTTTAGTGCAGACTTTCTAAAGTATTCTATCTGAAGCATCCAGAAGAGTCCCTGTATAACTCCCGATAATTAAAGTATAATTTCTAATCTTTAGGCAGTTAAAGCAAGCAAGAATTTTACTTGAGCAGTATATCTCAATAATAACTGGAGCTTTTTCAAGACATCCTTTGAAAAATTACTTTAATTTTAACAGTTTAATATATAGATCGATTTGGGAAAGAAGGGATATGCTTGAAAATAGTGAAGTAATCAATAAGTTATTTTGTTATCAGAGACCTAGATGTTTGATAAATTTCACTAAATTTTTAAAGAGGCATGTCTATAAACTATTGAGCTGAGTTGAAAAATATGGTAGAAAGGCCAGCTAGCTATTCACTCCTGAAAATAGGATTATAATGAAAAGTTGACAGATGCTGAAACATGGCAAGAAAAATAGTATACATTGAGAACATGGAGGGAAAATATAGATTAATGACAAGAACAAAAGAAGATTAAAAATCAATACACAAAGAAAAAGCAGCCAAGAATCTGAGGAGAAAAAAAACACAAACGTGCCTTCTTGTGCCATGTAGGAAAAAAGCAGCTAAGTAATAATATTAGATGGTTATTATTTTAAAAGTAAAGTAAAGGCCCTCCCGTTGATCATCGATTTGCTCGAGCGGGCCCAGTAACGTCTCCATTGGAGACTTTGTTGTTACTGTGTTTGGCATATCGAATACTCTCGGTAGCTTGCCGGGCTCTCCGAGAGGGGCGGAGGAATCGAACTCGGGTCGGCCATGTTGGCTGCGTACAAGGCAAACGCCCTACTGCTGTGCTATCAGCCCTTTAGGTTATTATTTTATTAGAGATTAAAAACCAGTTGTGCAGTTAAGTGGTTAAGGACTCTATTGCTATTTATTGCTTAGATTTGCTCTCGTTACATAGAAATATTTTCCATCAATAAGAGCAGAAGGAGGAGAGCCAGAGAGATAGTACAGAGGATAAGACATTTATTGCCTCACATGTAACCTCCAGAGCACCAATAGGAGTCATCCCTGAGCACAGACTGAGCATAGAGTAAGGACTAATCTCTGAGCACAGCCACGTGTGGCCCAAAAGTAAAACAAACAGCAACAAAATAGGGTGAAAAGGGGGTGAAAAGAAGTTTGTCTTGGGAAACACAGCCAGCAAACGAGCATCTGTATTTCATGATGTACACTCAAATTTCTCTAAAATGTTTCTATTCACAGAGCGATAGCACAACGGTAGGGCGTTTGCCTTGCACACAGCCAGGCTGGCCGAGCTGGGTTCGATTCCTCCGCCCCTCTCCGAGCCCAGCAAGCTACCGAGAGCACGGCAAAGCCTGGCAAGCTACCCAAGACGTGTTCAATATGCCAAACACAGTAACAACAAGTCTCAAAATGGTTATTGGGCCCGCTCAAGCAAACTGATGAACAACGGGAGGACAGTGTTTTTTGTTTGACAGTCAAACAACTTATCTTACTAGGTAATTCATAAAGTCCTGTGTGATTTTTAAAATGTTTTTAAAAAATTGTGCTAAGAATTGTGTCAAAATCTGTGTTTAAAAAAAAATTCCAGCTACAGAATTTTACTTAAAGATGAGAGATTTTGAATTCCATCATTTGACATTTACTTACTGGAAATCCACGAGATCCGGGTACACCAGGTTCTCCCTGAAAATAAAAATAGCTTCATTGTACTTAGCTTTTAGCCGAATGAATATGTAAATATGCAAACTGCATCAACATTGAAATCACTAAAACTCCATTTTAATTTTTAATTTCACTCAATTTGATTAAAGCATGATTTTAGCTGAGCAAGTATATTTCAGCTGCTTCTCAATTTAGCATATTAGTAGATTTGCAAACACTACAACAAAAATACACTTCAACTTTTAATTACCAGCAATTAGTAGCAGGTGAATAACTTACTTTCTGTCCTCTTGGTCCAACTGCGCCAGGGGCTCCATCAGGTCCTGTTAGTCCCTAACAAAGCAAGATAACTGCATCATTAGACAAACCACTAACTGTATAATTTAATCTTCTTAATTATCAATAGGCTGATTACAAAGTTATACAAAATCTGTAAATAAATGCTTCGTATATACTTTACTTGAACATTTCACATGAGTCCTGTTTCTTACTTTCTATTGATAAATTTTATCATGTATATGTTCCTGCTACGTCTATTGGTTCATCACAAGATTCAGTAATTTAACACACTTGTCTCTGCTTTTTAAAAAAATACAATAATTACTGTGTTCTAATGTGGGGTGGAACAAAATTTCTTGAGTCTTTCATATCCTTCACTTCATTAATTTAAAAATACTACATGTCGTTATAATGTTTTGAGAGTAGTGAAATGTGTTCAATAGAAATAATGAATCTAATTATTGCATTATACATACCTGAAGCCCTCTAACCATCATCAAGCAAGGATAATTGCTGACTGGTGAATATTAACATATTTTGTGATACCAAAAATCAAAACCACTCACTACAAGGCATGTGCTTTTACCACTGAGCTATTTTCTTTTTTTTTTATAATTTTATTTATTGAATCACTGTGAGAGGAGTTATAAAGCTTTTGGGTCTAAGTCTCAGTCATACAATGAAACACCCGTACCTTCACCAGTGCCCATTCTCCACCACCAAAAATCCCAGTATACCCCCATCCCACACCCTCCCCCTGCCTGTGGGGCAGATGATCTCCACATTACTCTCTCTCTACTTTGATCACATTCACTACTTCGACACCAGATCCACCATTATTTAAGATTTTACCCCAACACTTAGATCTGCTGAAAAGGCAACAATAGACAATTTGTGTTCTATTGCTGGTTATGACTAACATATGATGTCGTGTGGCTGCAGTAGGGCTATGTGGTTTTGAAATTCTGAAATTTTAACACTTAAATTTGGAGGGATTTCTGCCAAAAGCCACTGGGTTTAGAGATCTGCTCCTGAGTCTCTGGGATCATGGCCGTTGAGCAGCTTGATGAGGAGCCAAAGAGGCCATTCGTGGGCGATGACTTGGGGTCTCATTGGGGTGGGGAAGACAGGCCCGGCTCCACCTCCCCCCCCATCCCGTGAGACCTAACAAGTTTTGTCACTGCGGGCCCAAGCCTGACTGTCCAATGGCCTCTAGAGGATGACAGACACCAAGTCGCCAAGAGGGAGCAGGCGGAGGGACAACACCCTTTCCTCCCTGGGATGGCCCGGGAACAGTAACGTACTGTGGAGTCCGGATGCATTTCTGCCAAAAGTCACTGGTTTTCGAGATTTGTTTCTGAGTCTCTGGGATCATGGCCGTTAAGCAGCTTGATCAGGAGCCAGAGAGGCCATTCGTGGGCGATGACCTGGGGTCTCGTTGGGGTGGGGAGGACAAGCCCGGCTCCACCCTCATCCCATGAGACCCTGTGTGTCTCGTCATTGGGGGACCAAATGTGACTATCCAGTGGCCTCTGACGGATGGCGGCCACTGGGCCGCCAGGGGGAATAGGCCAAGGCATGAAACCTATTCCCACCTGGATTGGCCCAGCACCGGTAGCCTACTGCAGAGACCAGACGCATTTCTACCTAAAGCCACTGGGTTCTGAGATTCGTTTCTAAGTCTCTGGGATCATGTCCATTAAGCAGTTCAATCAGGAACCAAAGAGGCCTTGCCTCCAATTATATAGCTGAGCCGGAGGTGGTTTGTGGGTGTGTTTCCCACATACCTAACTTTTGGCCGTTTACTTTCTTGATAAACTTTGCCCCAAGTTTTTGGGGTCTGGCCAAAGGCACAGCAGCAATTTTGGGGTATCTGGAAGTCTGAAGGCGCCATGAGGCTGCTGATGCACTCGCCTCACAGGTACAGATTGACCTGCTGGCGGCACCATACCCCCACTGAGCTATTTTCTTGCCAGAAAAAATTAACTTCCAGAGTTTAAATGCTGGAAAATGTACATATTTCAACATCACCTTTTGTAAAAGCAGTTAAAATTAAGTGTATATTTTCATGTGTATCATTCAATGTGCAAGATTTAAACCTTTTACTGTAAGCACAGTTATAAATGTATTTTGATGTTAAAGCACTATGAAAACATATTTTCTAAACATTCTCACTTTCCTTATTAGTACATATTCACAGTTCTTTATTTCCCTGATTATGCCTAAAAGTGAGTTAAAGGAAATACAAAACATGAGTTAAAAATGTTAAGTGCCAGAAATTTACTTGAGATGAAAAACTAATAAACAAAAGAGACTTTGATTTTTGAGACTTTGATTTTCGGGCTGGAGCGATAGCACAAGCGGGTAGGGTGTTTGCCTTTTACGCAGCCGACACAGCCGACCCGAGTTTGATTCTTCTGCCCCTCTCGGAGAGCCTGGCAAGCTACCAAGAGTATCTTGCCCCCACAGCAAAGCCTGGCAAGCTACCCATGACGTATTCAGTATGCCAAACACAATAACAAATCTCACAATGTTACTGGGCCTGCTAGAGCAAATCAATGAACAACGGGAGGACAGTGACAGTGACAGTGATTTTCAGTATTCCTAGTCTCATTACAACACTGTAATTTAGGCATGAGCACCTATTGAAAGAGAACATTGGTTTTTGGACTTCACCAAATCAGATATGCAGGGACTTACCAAAAGGTACACAGATTTTACATCCTTTACAGCATATTTGACTAATAGAGAATATTAGTTAGTCAAATATTCTAACTCTCTAACTTTTCTATTCTGTCTTCTAACTCTCACTTTTTTTCCCCTCTCACTTTAAGCACATACACTCCAATACTATTCCTGAGAAATTCCATGCTCAGAGTCCACTACACATCCAGTCTGTGATTGGAATAACAAGATTAGATGTAGTTGCTTCTATATTTAAGCAACATTTCAGCTAGGGAACCCAAACCAACTGGTAGTCTGGAGGTTGCTTTCAGGACATTTCTCTATTGCTTTGTTTTGTTTTGTTTTCTTTTCTTTTGTTTATGGGGGCTGACACAGCTGTACTTCAGGTTTACTTTTTGCTCTGGGCTCAAGGATCACTCATGGCAGTGCTCTGCGGACATAAGTGGTACTGGTGATCAAACCCACGTCAGCCACATGCCAGGCCTGCACCTATTGGCTATAGTATCTCTCTGGTCCCAGTCAAGTCTTAAAGTATCTTCCATTAGACATGATGAATTATGTCTATCGCTAGAACTTCTTTAAATTGAAATTGCATTCCAATTTCAGATGTCACAGTCAACTCTATGAACTTACTATACAGACAAGTATAAAAAGTCCATGAAGATAAGAATTACATTATATCACTGGAGCTTCTTTAAATTGAAATTACATTCCAGCTTCAGATGTTACAGTCAATTCTACAAACTAACTATATAGACAAGTATAAAGTCCATAAAGGATTACATTATATTACAATTGTAGTTTATCGACCCTGCATGTAACACATACTTAATACACAGGTATTAAATAAAGTTGATTAGGCTAGCTAGTTTAGCTGAGTGCAATATTACACTTGTCCTTCTACATCATCTTTAAAATTGGTTTAAATCTCAGATATGCTACTAATTAGCTTTACAGTCACAGGCAAGTTGCTTAACTATACAGTGCCTTACTTTGCTGATCTAAATTAGTATAACATCAATATCTACACCCTATAGTAATTTCGTAGATTACATGTGCTAATATATATTCAACACTTCAAGCTGGCTAGCAGTGTGGGTACCGAATAAAATGTCTGTTGTTCTTTTTATCATCATTACTGTATGGCCAGCATTGTTCTAGATACTGTGAAGAGTTCACATGAACCATGAAACACATTTTGTTTCCTCCAGGAACTTAAAACCTCATTAGGAAAAGGTTCTGGAAATGAGCAAACAAAACAATCTAGTCCTTAACCATGATGACTGTTCTTTATTAACTATTTTCATTTACACTGACCTTTCAGAATAATGTCTCTCTAACGCTCCATCCTAATCACATAAGATCTGCCAGGGAAAATTGCATGTTCTAACTGTAATTGCTGTATTTGCTGCTAATTCATCTCTGCCTATTTGAGATGGATACTATAAAATTAGCAAATACTATTTTAAAGAGCTTTTCGACCATACTATAACAAATAATCCTAAGAATATATCAATTTGGAGGCAGGAGACATAGTGCAGAGTCTACCTTGTAGACCCTATAAAATAAGATAAAGACCATCTCACCGATACCATTAATGATAATAGTTGTTCTCTAGATATAAGGTTATAACCAAACTCTGACTTCTTTAATTTTACATCTTTAAAGCGAGTCTATTTCAACAAAAGTTTTAGTAGGAATGGAGAAATTACATAAATATCTATACATTTATAATTAACAATGTAAATTAGTATAAATTATATAAAATGTATCTTCTATTTCAAATGTCATTTATTTTATATCTGTATATAATTTATAGCAAATATTTAAGTTTATTACATATCTGAATTATACATTATATATTTGTTTGCAAAATATAAATATAATATGAATAATATCAATTATCTTCCACATTTACACAAACTAGTTCCTGATGTTCCATTTGCTCTCAATGGAATGAACATCTCTAAATGCAGAACTTATATGTACCTAGGTTGGGAACTCAACATGACAAATGACCTGGCACTTGTGCTGGGAAGGAGATAGAGAGAGGGATGGAACACCTTCAAGAGTGTTGAAGAAATAGCTAAGAGGACAAAGAACCTCCAGCTCTGGGCACATATCTCTGACTCCACTATTCTCCCTACACTAACATACGCCTCAGATATCTGGGACCTACGAAAACAGGATGAGAACACTATCGGGTCTCCCAAAGAATCGAAAGAGCTATGCCTGGAGTATCACGCTTCACTCAAGTGAGAGAAAGAATCCGGACTCCAACCTCTGTTGACGATCGAGAATCAAGGATGCTGTCTAGTTTGCCAAGGCATCAAAAATAAGATGGGCTGGACACGCAACGCAATTTGGAGACAACCGCTGGACTAGAGCTGTTAGCAACTGGATTCCACAGGACGTCAAAAGGACGCGTGGCTGCCCACCTACGAGAAGGTCAGACTTCTTTATCAAGAACCTGAACGAATGGTTTGAGGCTCTTCATGTTCCCGGAGCAAGCAGATGCCATTGGGCTACACTAGCACGCGACAGGGACAAATGGAGAAGTTACTGGTGCCCACTCAAGCTAATGGATGAATAATGGGATGTCAAGTGATCAAGTGATTTACACACACACTAAATACCATTCCAATTTGCGGTAATTCTTATATGTAAAAAGAAAAAAATAGAAGCAGGGAGATAATTCAAAGGAATGTACTCCTCACATTTGGATTCAGGGTCTGAGGTCCTGGGTTTGATCCCAGGTTTGATCCCAGGTACCACGTGATCCCCAGATATACCAGAGTGGTACTAGGAGGCTCTTCACTGCTGAAACTGAGAAGCACTGGGCCAAGTATTGCTGGGTCCCCCTGAGTACAACTTGGGAAAATCCTCCCGTCCCCAAAAAATAAGACAGAGGAAAATATTACCAGTAACAAAAATTACAGTTTTCATGCAAATGCTTATAAAAATAAAATTCAATATGGATGCTTATTGAAGCTGACTGTGTTGGAAACTTTCTGACATTGCAGCTTGGCAGAGAATATCTGCCCTCAATTGCCATTTCCTTTCAGCAGTCAAGGGCACAGACCATGCAACTCAAGTTATATTTCTACAAGTAGAGTTGCCACTTTTTAAAATCATTTCTTTCAAAAATCTACTAATGGAAGGATGGGTACTTGATCATTGTATAATTGAAACCCAAGCACAAAAATTTTTAAGTCTATAACTGTACCTCATGATGTCTCACTAATAAAAATAAAAAATAAAAAATTTTAAAAATCCACTAACAGCATAATTTCTTTTAAACCTTTCCTTTCATATACTTTCATACATCATTTACTTCACCATTTCTTAACACTAATTCCCCCACAAACTTCCAAAATATTCAGCTTTGCAATGAACCTAGGAACAGAAGACAAAGAAGTTAGGGGCTTAACATCCCACTATCACAATCAGCAGCATCTATCAGGAAAAGATTATTGGAGCTTTTCTACCTACTTCATTCCCTATGTTCAGGAACAAATAACAATAAACCCTGATGTAGTCCTTACTGTTTCATGTTCCAATGTCTGTTCTCAATTCAATGTAAGAAGTTTGTTTAAAATGTCAAATGAACCAAAGGACACAAGAAAAATTTTCAGCTCAGAATCATAAATCCTATGTGGCTCCAGTACTAAATTTGGTGACCAGGAACCACATTAATATTTACTTAATATTGATAATTATGAACTATAATTATTTGACCCATTGAATTGTCCATATTATTTTTCTTACTATGCAATCCAGCAATAAAAATTCACTATCACCATTTTGTCCTATTTGTCTATTTAAGAAATTCATGGGCCAGAGCAATACTACAATAAATAGGGTGCTTTTGCTGTGCATGGCTGACCCAAATTTAATCCCAACCACCCCAGAAGGTCCCCCAAGTCTTCTAAGAGTAAACCCTAAGCACAGAGCCAGGATTAAGCCCTGAGCACCACAGGGTATGTCTCCCCCACTCTCCCTCGAAAAAAAACCCACAAAATTTTCTTTAAAAATTCAGCATAGGGGCTGGAGCAATAGCACAGCAGGTAGGGCATTTGCCTTGCACGCGGCCAACCCGGGTTCTGTTCCCAGCATCCCATATGGTCCCCTGAGCACTGTCACTGTCTGTCACTGTCCTCCCGTTGTTCACTGACTTGCTCGAGCGGGCCGAGTAACGTCTCCATTTTGAGACTTGTTACTGTGTTTGGCATATCCAATACGTCATGGGTATCTTGCCAGGCTTTGCCGTGTGGGTGAGATACTCTTGGTAGCTTGCCAGGCTCTCTGAGAGGGGTGGAGGAATCGAACCCAGCTCGACCGGGTTGGCTGCGCACAAGGCAAACGCCCTACCGCTGTGCTATAGCTCCAGCCCACTCCCAAGATAAATACAATGAGCACTGCCAGAGGTAATTCCTGAGTATAGAGCCAGGAGTAACCCCTGTGCATCGCCGGATGTGACCCAAAAAGAAAATAAATAAATAAAAATAAAAATTCAGGACATACAGTTCAGGTATTTAGAGCCTCCAACCCACCCTAGTTCTTCCCCTGCAGTGCACTGCACCATTGCCCAGTCATCAATAGAGCAGCCCTGAGCAATGCTGGGTGTGGTCCTAGAATCAGCCCTGGGGTAAGTGGGGGGAGAATGAGGAGGAGTGTGGCTAATCCCTAGGGGGAGCACTAAACAGTTGTCTGCCTAGAAGTCCCCACCTTGACTCCTGAGTCCTGCTTGGGACACCTCCCCAAAAATTTATTTATATACATAGGAGACAAAACTATCTGAAAAAACGCTCAATCTGAAAATCAAGAAATCTGACTTCATTGGCTATTTTATCTACTAAATACCTCTGGGTCCCTGAGGAGAACACTTTTCCTCATAATTTTTCAGTTCCCTTATCTTTGCAGAATACAACAAGCCAAGCCTGCCTTCCTGGCTGTTGCTGAAGGTTAAAGGAAATAATGTTGATATCAACCTGGCTTGAGAAAAATGATCTCCACGAATGCAAATTAGTAAAGTTTCTGTTATTATTATTAATTATTATTATTATTATTATGCTTAGTTATAGGCAATATCTAAAGCAAGGCACAAGCATAAGAGTTGAGGGTTTTTTTTTCCTTTTTTTCTTTTCTCTCCTTATTTTCTCTTTTTAACCTCAAGAGAGTGCTTGAATGTCCTTACACTTTTTTCCTTAGGACATTTCAGGATCAAAGTTTTGTAAAATAAAAGCCCATTCTTCCCTGCGGGCATCAGTTTGAAACATCCAAAAATTAGTTCTTAGGGGCCTCAGGCACTGTCCCTTTGAATCCATAGAAAACCCAAACAAAGCAAGTCTATTTCCTAATACACTAGATGACACAAAAACCCTTATTATGGTCATCGGTCTAAAACACACACACACACACACACACACACACACACACACACACACAAAACTATATCTTGGTCATTTTAGTTACTGTCACTATTCTCCAGTGGGCCCAATAGCGTCTCCATTGTGACAATTGTTACTGTGTTTGGCATATTGAATACGTCAAGGGTAGCTTGCCAGGCTTTGCCCTGCGGGCGACATACTCTCAGTAGCTTGCAGGGCTCTCCGAGACGGGCAGAGGAATCCAACCCGGCTCAGCCATGTTGGCTGCTTGCAAGGCAAATGCCTTACCCGCTATGCTACAACTACTGAAATTCAGTTGGTTTTTTTTTCCTCACAAAATGAAGGATCTGTCTCCAGAAAAAGTGTTCTACACAAATACAAAATAGTAAAGTTATTTTTTTGCTTAGTTCTATGAAAGACCTAAATTGAGGTCATGGGTGTGTTTCTTACTTTCTCCTTAAGCTCTACTCATAAGTTCTTGGAAATTATAATCACCAGCCTTCACATGCTTTCTTTTATTTACAATTGTGATTTGGAAACCACAGAAAGTCATAACTCAAAGGTCAAGTTGAAGAAGTGACGGGTCATATCTGACTTGCCTTTGTATCATGCCTGCCCCAGCCTTTGCTAGGGACAAAGTTAAGCTGGCTTGAGGTGGGATCTCTACCAGGAATAAAGAAAACATGGAGTGAAGAGAAGTAAAGGATCCTAAAGCTAGTTCACTCTGAAACAAATATTACTTAGTGCTAAATTTGCCATACAAACCAATGTCTGAGCATCCTTCATATTATCAGAGGGACATGCAGACATGGGGAGAGTCAGTTGTCCATCATCAAGAAACTTCAGACATTTCTCAGTGAAGGAAAACAAAATAAAACAACAAACAAGAAAAACAAGGCCCAGGGCTAAAATGGGGAAGCTAGTTTTACGTTTTCTGGAGGATTGCTCATTTTTCTGTTCCGCCCCACCCACCCCACTCACTTCAGCTGTCTCCCCTCAAAAGGATCTTTGTTTGCTCTCTTCCTTGATGGTTAGGAGTACTCTGGACCTTCATCTGCCTTCCTGAGGTTCCTTTTCTAAATGATCCTCCAGCGTGCCCGTGAATGGGCAGGAATAAAGAGGACTAGCTGGTCAATAGGATTCATCCTCTCAAGGCACTCACTGTGGGCAAGGAACAGGCCAGAACAGGTACCTCCTGCTGACTTCTGAGACTGAACCACCAGCGCTAGCAATCTCCAGATGGAGCAGCGGATGTCTCAAGCCAGAGGCTGGAGCACGAGGCCAAATTCCAGCTCTCCGCTCTATTTCAACTGGACAATAGGGCACTCTTCAAATCAAATCTTTCTCCTTCTCCTACACAGTTCCCCCCAACCCAGCCTATCCAACCCAAACAGCCTCTCTCTCTCATACTGCTCCTTCCCCTCACCCATTCCCAATGCCCTCCCCTCTCCCCCCTACTCCCTCTGCCATATCCCCTCATGCCCAGAATCAGGATTAACTCACATCTGATCCAGGTGTGCCTGGCTTGCCTGGAGCTCCTGGCTTGCCTGGTTCTCCAGCAGGACCCTGAATAAGGGAGGAGACACAGGCTAAACAAAAAGGTGCAAAATGACACTCAATCAAATCAGAGGAAATCAAGCAAGTGAAGGGTGAGAGGGCTGATCAGCTTACCAGGCCGCCTGGGGGACCCTTTGGACCTCGGTCACCCTGGAGGAGTTGGAGAAAATGCAGAAACAGTTCATGAGTAGGAGATTCTGGGGACCTCCTCGAAGAATCCCAAGTGTGTCACACATGGGCGGACATGGGCAGGGTGAGGGCTGAATGGTAGAGGTTCTTATCCAAAAGGGACAGTAAGCCAGGTTTACTTTCCTCCTCCCCAAACCAACGTCAGGCTATTAGGAGTCTCCCCGCAGTTCCAAGAAACTATTAGAGCTTCATAAAGAAAAAGGCAGGACAGCAGGAGCTAAGGAACACAGAAACACTTACATCTATGCCATCGATGCCTGGAACTCCAGGGGGTCCTGGAGGCCCGGGAGGACCTTGTGCACCCGGAGGACCTCTCTGGCAAAAACAGCAGATAAGGTTAGGTGGAGCAAGTCGGGCTACAATGGAACCACACCAGAAGACCAGAGGACCCCAACTCCTAGTATCCCAGATATCTCCATGTAAACACCCGGTTTGGGGAATAATGAATGTCACTTAAACTTTCAAGTGAAGAGGGTTCCTTAAGCAAGGCCAGATTCTAAATGATGCTAACAACAGGTGAGAGAGGCCATACAAACTTACCTCGTGGGAAGAGGGCTCCTAGGAGCCCACCACTACAGCCTGCAGTAAAACCAGGAGGATTTGTGGAGAGAGGTGCTGAGGCCTCTTTGAAAGGGATTCAGAAAGGGAAACGGTGTCTAGTACACACCCCATTTAATCAGTCACTGCAGCTACTGTTTGTCTCAAAATGGAACTGCTAGGCACTGAGCCCCCACAGCAGATTGATAATAGCATAGACTATAATTCTAATTCTAAGCCCCAACCTAGGAGCAACACTCTAGAAATAAAGATTGAGAGAAGGGGGTAGCCTCGCCTCATTTCAGCTCTACTTGTAGCCCACGCCTTCGCTTGGGTTCTTTGCACTCTCTTCCAAAAAGAAAGATAGGACAGCAGGTTAAGCGTTTGCCTTGCGTGGAGCTGACCTGGGTTAATTTTATGTACACATCATTTGGTGCCCTGAGCTTGGCAGGAGCGAACCTTGAATTCAGAGCCAGAGTAAGCCCTGAGCACCATCAGGTGTGGCAGCCACAAAACAAGAACAAACAAAAAACTCAAATGACATCCCATTTCAAGTGTATCCTATGGTGTGCCCCTTTAATCATGTAAACAAACTGACCTCTGAAAGACTTCTTGTTTAGGAAAGAAAGGAAGAAAAGAAAGAAAAAAAGAAAGAAAGAAAGAAAGAAAGAAAGAAAGGAAGGAAGGAAGGAAGGAAGGAAGAAAGAGAGAAAGAAAGAAAGAAAGAAAGAAAGAAAGAAAGAAAGAAAGAAAGAAAGAAAGAAAGAGGAAGAAAGAGAAAGAAAGAAAGAAAGAAAGAAAGAAAGAAAGAAAGAAAGAAAGAAAGAAAGAAAGAAAGAAAGAAAGAGAGGAAGAGAAAGAAGGAGAGAGAGAAAGAAGAGAGGGAAAGAGACAAAGAGACAATAGAGAGATGTGGGGGGGGGGGGGTATTTTCAACAGGAAAACTTTGTTTTTCTAAACTCCAGCTACCAGACAGGTTACAATGGGGTCTTTGTAAGTGAAACTCAAACCCTGAAATCTTGGCTGGTCTCCGACCCCTCTGCGCCCTGAGCGGCGTGGCGGGGGAGAAGGGGCCCCACGGAGCCGTCGGGCCGTTTCTGCAGTTTTGCGGGTTCCCAGCCCTGAGTCCTGCGCCTCGGGCGGACCTCGCGGCTAGGTGCTGCGGGCTGTGGTCGGATACCGCCTCTCGGGCCAGGCCTGCTCCAGGAGGCAGGTCAAAAGCAGCCAGGCTCACGACCCAATCAGTCTGGCATCCCAGTCTCGGCGCCCGAGCCTGCGGGCAGGGTGAGGGTCCTCCTAGGAAAAAGCTGGCGCCCTTTCCCCCCACCGACACTCGCTGCAGGTGCTCCCAGCCCAGGTCCTCGTGGCAGGTGCCCCGGGGCTGGAGGAAACGGTCCCACGGGCCCGAAGATGCTGCGCGCCTTCCCCGCGGCGCCCACCCCCGACGGCTGAGCCCTCACCTTTGCCAGTGAGCTTCAGGGAGAAGGGGGGAGGAATGCAAACATTTCTGCACCTCCGCTTACCTGGTCTGTGGTCTGGCTGGGCTGGAGAAGAACAGACGGGGGGGAAAGTGAGAAGAAACCTCCTCCCCCGCCCTCCAAACGCCCGCACCACTTACTTGAGCCGCGCACACGCAGAGCCCCGACAGCAGCAACCGCAGCCCCAACGCCCCGACAACCCGCGCCGACCAGGCCATGCCGGCCACCCCGGGCTAGTAATGCCCTGCCTCGTCCCTGCTGGCGGCCCTACTGGCCTCCCCTCACGCATAAAGGGGCTCCTATCCCCTGCAGACAGCGCCCTCGGGGCCCGGGCATTGTGTAAAATGTGCCAGACTGGAAGGCTTCCTCCCCTGCGGCCCTTTTTTGAATGGTCCAGGAAAGGGTCCTGGGGATTGGAGGAGAACCTGCGGGCTGGGAGGACGGATAGGATGACAAGTCCCCCTTAACCCTTTCCCTGGCCACACGCCGCAAACGTGGCCTCTCGGGTTTCCAGGCGCCTCCCCTGGGTACCTGTGTGTCCCTGAGCTCTGGATAGACACCCAGCCTTCGCAGTGGTATTTGCAAGGGGAATAGGGGAGGGTCTTCAGCCACCAAAAGTGGAACTAGACACCTGAAGTGGTTCCTACCTGCCGGGGTTTAGTGGCACCCGAGTTTCCTGAACATCCTGAATACCTGAGTCGTGTAGCACCTGCGCTGTCTAGAGGCCTTGAAGCCCCGGTGTGCGGAGGTGCACAGAGCTAAAAGGGCTGGAAGCGGCTCTTACAGGTCATCCCGGAAACTCACTGTTATCCTGATTGGCAGCTCATGGCAAGTTTCTCTCCTGGGTCGCAGTGGGTCACAGTGAATCAGCATCCATTGAAGTTCAAACTAGAAAAAGAAGGCAGACAGTTTCTGTTCTTTCAGAGGACTGAAACAGGTCATTCAAGAGAGAGATGATACTGTTTAAGTGTGGTCCATTAACTAAGTGACTGGAGACCAAATCAAACTGGTTGGTTTCAGTGAAGCAAATTTCCTGTTACTTGAAACAGATTTCCCATGGGAAGTGGGTGGCTCCTTGGATGTAAGAGTTTCTAGTTCTGCATTACTTCAGCATAGCCTGAGAAGTAGTATGATGGTCATCCAATTTAAAAAGATTCTAAAACATGTCTTGAATTGACTGCTGGCTTTCTCTTTATATCGCTGAATTTCTATTTCTGTCCTTATCACAACCACATGAGGTAGAATCTATTAAAACAAGGTTCAGAGAGAACCAGCCTAGTCACCAGCTAATAATATGTCTCGATAGGAACTGGCCTATTGAACTCCACAGAGAACATGTGTCCTGAAAGCTTACATGGGAGAATATTAGAATCAGAGGCAGCCAAAGAGGCAGCAGGAAAGAAAGAAAATCTGGACCTGGAAGAAATCTGCATGCTAGAGAAGACATCTTGTGGGGTGGCCATAGCTTAATAAGACATTTGGAAGAGCTAGAAGTGGGGGTGGAGGAATAGAAGGAAAAACTAGGACTCAGGAGGAAAATTAAAATGAAAGAACTTCTCCCCTAATTTTCATTGAGGCACTGTGATTTACGTTACTGGAAATGTCAGGGTTAATGTATTCTCCAGCAGAAGGTCTGCTTCCCTCGCCTAATGTCCCAAGGTCCAATTTACTCCCCTTACCTCTACCATGCCATAATAAGTTCATATCTATAGACCAATTCTTAGGTCTTGTTGCCTTTGATCATTGTTTATTTCCAAACTATGTTTTTTTTTATATTGCATATGTTAGAAGTAACACTATATGTGTTACTGTCCTCAGGACTGACTTTTTGCAGCACAATACTCTAGTTCCATCCACAAGTGGCAATTGCATGAAGTCATCTTTTCTTACAGCTGAATAGTACTCCAGTATGTACATAATCCATACTTTCCTTATCCACTCATCTGTTCGTAGACACTTGGGTTGTTTCCCAATCTTGGGTTTGGGGAATAGGGTTGCAATGAACAAAAGAAAGCAAATTTTTAAAATAGTATCCCACCTGCACGGCAGAGCCTGGCAAGCTCCCCATGGCATATTCGATATGCCAAAAATGGTAGCAACAGGTTTCACAATGGAGACGTTACTGGTTCCCCCTCGAGCAAATCAATGAACAATAGGAGGACAGTGCTGCAGTGTTTTGGGGTCCTTGGGATGGATGCCAAGAAGTGGAATTGCTGTATTGTATAAAAGCTCTGGCTGGAGCAATAGCACAGTGGTAGGAAATTTGCCTTGCACGCAGCCAGCCTAGCCGAGCCGGGTTCGATTCCTCCGCCCCTCTTGGAGAGCCCGGCAAGCTACCTAGAGTATGTGACTCGCATGGCAAAGCCTGGCAAGCTCCCCGTGACATATTCGATATGCCAAAACACAGTAACAACAAGTCTCAAAATGGAGACGTTACTGGGCCCACTCGAGCAAATCGATGAACAATGGGAAGACAGTGTCAGTATACAAGCTCAATTCTTAGTATTTTGAGAAGTGATCATATTGTTTTCCATAGAGGCTTAACCAGCTGTTGAATATTTAGATTTTATATGATTTTACTCATTGGTTGAAAAGATACACAATTTCTAGTAATTTGAAATCCAAATATTTACTGACTGCTTCCTATACCTTATCAGGTGTTAAGAGAGAATCAGAAAAAAAATGTAATATACAAAGAGCTGTTGGACCAAGAAGGTGATTTG
Source organism: Sorex fumeus (assembly GCF_029834395.1). NCBI lineage: Eukaryota > Metazoa > Chordata > Mammalia > Eulipotyphla > Soricidae > Sorex > Sorex fumeus. The sequence goes on along the minus strand of NW_026606065.1, from coordinate 14,292,895 downwards.
ATAGGTTGTAGTGTGTGCTTTGCATGTGGGAAACCCAGTTTCAATCCCCAGGACCACATGTCTTGAGCACCACTCATGGAGTAGTCCCTGAGCACTGAACTGGGAGCAGCCCCCAAGCACCACCATTGTGCCCCAAAACAACAGAGTCAAAGAATTGTTTGATCTAAATCTGAAAACTTTTGGCAACAGGTATGAAGAAAATATAGTATGTGCACCACCATGTGCCAAGCTCTTACCTTTTAAAATGAGAAAGTTCCTTGGCAGACATTTCAAATTAGAAATATATTTCCTGGTCAACTAATTTTCCTAGCATTATGGGAATGATAACTGTCAAAGTACTAAAGCTGAACATTACCTCTTTCCCTTTTATACAACATTGGCATGCCATCCCCTCTGGCAAATGGTCTCTATTTCTGCTGAATCTAGAATTAATTTGTAAAATTTTTTTCCCCGTAGTTAAACTTCATTATTGTCATGAGCAGATAGAAAATCAAAATTGGAGAGAATGAAGTCTTTTCCTTCTTTCCACTAAGGAAGGGGATTTAAGCAAAAAAACGTTGTCCATATTATAAAGGGGTAAAAGTAAGACATCAGGTTTTCATGTTACTACATTGGTGCCCCTTCTCACAACATTCTAACTGTCCTAGAGCTCTTTCTTTTCATTTTTGTTTTGTTGTTTGGCTGTTTGTTTCGGGGCCAAATCCTGTGGTGCTCAGGGGTTACTCGTGGGTCTGCACTGAGGAATTACATCTGGTGGTGCTCAGAGGATCATATGAGAAACAAAGGATGGAAACAGGGTCAGTCATGTGCAAGGCAAATGACCTTTTTGTGGTACTATTGCTCAGGCCAATTTTATGATTCTTGCTTTTCTCAATGCTACCACAACTTTTTCCCAAAATACCCACATCTAAATAAATGAAGCAAAGATAAGAAAATAAAGTGAACAGCTAAATCAACACATATTTTAGAATGGTCTTCTAAATTATATAAAAATATAAATTGTGTATTCATGATGTAAATAAGTTAACTTAAGTAGTCTAACATCTTATAAAAAAAAATCCTGCTTACAAATGACCCAGTATATTGCAGTTAAAGAGAAGACTTAAACATTTTATTTTTATCAGAGTAAACTTTCTTAGCTTGAGAGGGATTTTATTTTAGTTTTTCTCCAAACTGCAGTGGAAATTTTTAAAAGAAGATAAAGGAAAATAAAACAACACTTTCTTTAATTTCTATCAAATGCCGGTGCTTCAAACAACCCTTTGAAGTTCACACATAAACAAATTAGAGCAAAGAGGTTAAATCGTTTCCCATAGATCACACAGTTAGTAAATGACAAAGCCAGCACTCTGAATGCACCTGACTCTAAGATAAAGGCTTTCTGAATTACTGCACACAGTCTCTCTAAATAATACCTTATCTTGCAAAATAAATCCTGACTTTCTAAGCAGACATCCAAGGCATTTGGTGATTGATCATTATATCTGAGATTAGTAAAATTTTAGAGCAATCTAAAGTGAAAATTGTATAACCTTGTTTTCAATATCTACTAGAAAACTTCATAACTAGACTAAGAAAGTATTATAATTCAAACTTCAGCCTATTTTCTTGCTTTTCATGGAAATATATCCAGAAGTAAAATTTCTAATCTTCCTCTCCAGAATGATAACTCATATTCTATTGTGTATTCTTATATACAATAAAATATTACATACAAAAGAAAATTACAATTCTCGTCTTCAATGACTAGATTGAAAAGTTGCCAAAATAAAATAATAGATCACTCCTCTTTCTTATGCTTAATATAAAAGAAACCACTCATTTAATTTTATTCACTAATTCCTTCGTGAATTAGTAACTCAAACTATGCATGCATTATATGTGTGTGATATTTCAGTTCTCAAAAAAAATGGATATCTAATCACCTTGAGAAACTTTAATTATATGGCTAACCAGGAAACCTATATCCTTTGTTTTGATAGTTCATTAAAGTTACTTATTGCAAATGTGAAGTAATTCATTAAGCTGTTTTCTCAAAAATGTAATTCTCTCTGGGTAAATTGGTACACCTATTTAAATACGCAAGATGCAATTGTGGCACAGGATAATGAGGGAATGAAATGTAATTCATCTGTGAATACAGGCTGGATTGTTCAGAGTGCCACATCATAGATCAGAGATTTCTGAACACATCTGTGCATCCACATAAACACCACATATGCACTAATAATCATCTATAGAACAAATGTTTTTAGGCGTGCAATGTGAATTCCAATTTGCATGTTAATTATTTTGATGGAATTTTGGCAAAGTTCCTTGCTAAAACCCACTTTCATTATACATCTAAAATTCTGATTTTCACATATTTCTCATTTTCATACCTGGAATCATCCTTCTCTGAATAACCACTGACAAAATGTATGTGGTAAATATTTTAATTTAGTCCATCAGTGAGCATTTCTGAGTGTTCCAATATGGGCAAGCACTAAGGAAACGTTCTAAAGAAAAATGAAGATATTCTCCTCCCCACAATGAATTTACAATTTACAAGACTAAGAAAAATATAATCGTTTAACTAAAAGTGTAAGTTTGGAAGCCTCTGGAAAACTCAACTGGCTGAGTGCGAGCCATGCACTCCAAACACCGCCAGCAGTAACCCAAGTAGAGTGTCAGGAGTAGCCCCTGAGCATCATCAGGTACAGTCTCAAACCTCCCCCCCCAAAAAAAAAGTTTTTTTTAAGTTAACCTATTAAACTGAACACAAGAAACTTTATCACAGTTCATTTTTCTCAGCATAACTACTTCTTCATTGTGTCAAGGACAACTCATTGTGTGTTGTGTGAATGTGCATCTGCCTAGATTTGGAATTACACAATCCTTTTCTTTATGGCATCAAGGTATAATTCCATTACCTACTTTAAAGGAGTATCTCACTGACAGCAAATTGAAATGGAAATTTTACTTCAATTCAGGCTAGTGATTTTCATTTATTTTGCTATGTTACTGAAAAAGATCAGTAAGGTCTTTCATGAGAACTAAATAAAACTAGTAATAGACAACTACTTCCTTCCTGAGAGATTCATCTAGTATAAATGAGAATGACACAAGGTTGGACTTTTGCAAGCTGAACTGTGATTAATTTCTACAAGTATAAAATGCCAAAAAGCAAGTTCTTCAAAAATAAACTTTTTTAACAGGGGAAATATTTCTTTACTTTTTTTGTCTACTTAGTGACAACAAAAGCTTAAAGAAATACCTGAATTGACACGCTATCTTTCTTTTTAACGTAACATAAAATATTGTTTCCTAAGACCTGAAGAGATAGCTCAACAGGTTAAACATTCTTTGCATGTGGGAATCCTGAATTCAATTCCCTGCACTGCATGGTCCCCCCATCACCATCAGAAACTACATGTAAGCATGGAGTTAAGAGTAGCCCCTGAACACCATCAAGTATGGCTAAAAAACAAAATAACAATAATAAAATATTGGTTTCTACCACTGGAAGAAAGACTGAGGAAAAGGCTCTCCTCTCCCTTAGAATCAGAAATTCCCCAGCTCTAGGGGAAGGTAGACTATGCTCTACAAAGCACTGTAGCACTGTCCTCCCATTGTTCATCGATTTGCTCAAGTGGGCCCAGTAACATCTCCATTGTGAGACTTCTTGTTACTGTGTTTGGCATATGGAATATGTCATGGATAGCTTGCCAGGCTTTGCCTTGTGGGCGAGATACTCTCAGTAGCTTGCCGGGCTCTCCGAGAGGAGCAGAGGAATCGAACCCAGGTCGGCGAGCCAGCTGTGTGCAAGGCAAATGCCCTACCGCTGTGCTATTTCTCCAGCCCTGCGTTACAAAGAATACAATTAAATTTGAATAAATGATACTCAACCATATCAACCAAGGGTGGAAGCAGAATAGAGAGGGGAAACAGAATAGACCGGGAATTAATACGTTTAGAATGTTCTCACTTTAATTTTTTTTTTTGGTTCAACATCTCTACACGTAACACATTCAAGTGTTTTGAGATGGATATTATGGGACATTTGGGAAGTATAAAAGTGCTTATTATATAGGAAATTCTATCACAGTAGAGATGAAAATGATGTTTTTAAGATCACAAATAGGAGATCATATAACATGCAACATGAGGTGAGGCCCCAAGAACAAATAGAATTTGTGTAAGTAGAGATAAGAAGGTAAAGTTTAGACTTCTGAAGTGAGGAGGTAACAAAAAAAAAAAAATAGGGCACAAGGGAGGCAAGTGAGCTATAAGAAGAGACCATATTCACAGTGGTAAAAAAAACCTTTAAACTAAAAGATTTTAATATTAAAACATGAATCATTGGATTGTCATCAAAGCTTTTTATGCAATAGGGATAAGGAAGAGGAAAGGGGGCATAAAGTAAAAGGGTATTTTAGGCATCCCTTGAAGGAATCCCTTTAGGAATCCCTGTTGTAGGGCTTCAGGAAATGTTAAACTGTCATGAGACATGCTGAATAATTTCTTGAGGAGTGGAGGGGGGTGGAGCATCCTCCACCCAGATCTTCCAAATTCCCGTAGGCAGGGGTCATACCCACCAACTGGCCCCCTGGTGCCGTGCAATCCCATCAACGGCCAAGACCCAGAGACTATAAAACCCAGATCCTGGAAGCGCGTGGCCTCATTTGCGGCCACGCGACATCTTATTATCTCATTCCTACTTTGGACAAACTGTCAGGCTACTGAATGTAACTTGCCACGCGGCAGAGTCTGGCAAACTCCCCGTGGTATACCCAATATGCCAAATACCAGTAACAATGATGGGTCTCATTCTCCTAACTCTGAAAGAAACTTGAATATGGCACTTTAAAAAAAAAAATCTCAGGGCTAGGACAAAGGAGACGTTACCGGGGCCTGCTAGAGGCAATCGATGAATAACAGGATGGTCGTGATCATGATCGGAGGGGGGCCACACCCATCAATGCTCTGGGCTTACTCCTAGCTCTGACAGGCTCAGGGATCACTTCTAGTGGTGCTTGGGAATCCTGAAGGGATTGAACCCCAGGTTAACAATTTGCAAAGCAAGCAGCTGCCCTCGGAACTATGTCTTCAGCCTCTATATGCCAAATTTTAAAAATTCTGTCCTTTTGTTTCATCCCTCTTCCACTGCCAGTCTGTTTTCTGCTCTCTACAGAACTCCAAGAAGTTGTCATCTTCTTTCTGTTTTCTCTCAAACCCTTTCCAACTTGGCTTTCACTCCCAAATACTCCAATGAGTCTCTTCTCAAGATAACTCTTAATTTTTATAACTACAATAATCAGATCTAAGTCCCATCTTGCTGGTCTATCTGTAGAGTTCAAGTGAGTGGTCTAGTCCTTCTTAAAACACTGTTTCCCTTAACTTTCAGAGGACTATAACTCCCCACTTCTCTCTTATATCCCAAGTATTTTAATTCTCTTTATCTTAAATGTCCTCATCTCAACAACCTCAAAATAGTGGTTGTTTCAGGATTCAGTTCTAAGTTATTTCTATTATATTTACTTCTCAGTGGTTTCATTGTATTTCACTATGATATCATACATAGTATTATACAATATATACAAATCATATAAAATATAGTTGTCAACTCACTGAATTTTCTATTCCCAGCTGGCCTGCTTCCAGAAATTTCTTGAATTTGCTTAACATCTTCATAGTATTCTTACTTAGACCTACTCTTCTTAGTCCTTCCTTTTCAGTATATAACAACACATACTTTCAATGACACATGCCCAAACTACTGGTGTTATCTTTCTCTCTTATTAGTTTCATAACCAAACAAAAAAAATTGGGTTTTGGGTCACATGTGGCAGTTCTCAGGACTTACTCCTATCTCTGCATTCAGGAATCACTCCTGGAGGACTCAGGAGACCACATTTGGTTCCGGGGAACCAAGCCCAGTTTGATCTATTAAGAAATAGATGGTATATATTTCTTAAACTCTACAATCATAACATTCCTATAATATCTTTCAACTAGATGATATAATATAAATCACAACCTCATCATCAATTTTTCCACCATATCATTTATGAAACTTTCATAATTTTTACATTCGAAAGTTGATGTGATTTAATAATAACAAAGGGACAGAGAGCTTCTTCATCAATAGTTCTGATATTCTTTCAATTTTCTCTCACTTGGTTTTCCTGTCTACGTATCATAGAGCAGACACTTTAAACAGATTTTTTTCTTTTTAGGTCACACCTGGCGATGCACAGGGGTTACTCCTGGCTCTGCACTCCGAAGTTACTCCTGGCGGTGCTCAGAGGACCATATGGGATGCTGGGAATCAAACCCGGGTCGGTCACGTGCAAGGCAAATGCCCTACCCGCTGTGCTATCTCTCCAGCCCCCTAAATAGACATTTTAAAACATCAGAGTTGTCTGAATAATCATGTTCCACATTGGTTTGCTTGGAATATATATATATGTGAAAAAGAAAAAGGTTTAAATCATGTGTTTGTAAAGCTATATAAACTTTTATCCTCCCTCAAACAAACCTAACCCCCCAGAGTATATCTAAAAAGGGAGAAAGGGTAACTTTGTTTTCTAATAGAGCTGTACCAAATAACTCTCCTAGGCAATCATGCTGACAACAAACAATAAAGAACCTGTCATAAAATAACATGTTTTTATGGTAGGCTGCCAGAAAACCAAGCTTTGCAGGGGGATAAATGGCACCATCTTAAAATATGGGCACAAAGGAGAATAGAAAATATGGAATTTATTGCTTTAAAATCAAACTAACAATGTATTATAGCAGTACACTGGGAAAAAATATCAAATACTCGAGCACACTAAATAACCATGAATGATGAGAAGGTGTTTGAATCTAAACCATGAGAGAAGCTATATTGAAAGTCTTATGAAAACCTTGAAATTGCTTTCCTTTTCCAATTTAGACAAAGGAAAGAGACAAAAAGATAGACTAGATTGGGGAAAAGCACAAACAAGTACAGCATAAAGAAGTCTTTCAATATTAGTGTTCCATCAAATGCTGTGTTCAGACGCATATTTTTTAATCATACAGTTCCTCAGGCTACCATTTTATACCTTAAACGGGAAGTTTATGTTATTTATTTACTCAAGATACACAAGTCTTGATCTCGAAGAATAAGTATTTAACTAATATAAATGCCTCGGATTAGAATTAATCTAATTTAATTTTAAAAAAACAGAACAATGTATTGTTCTGACTATTTTTACATTATTGACACCTTTTATTTTCATTTAAAATTTCTCACACAGTGATAGTGAATATTTCCAGTCTCCAAACTGATAGAAGGGTTGCTCTATAAGTATCTTCTTCCTTCCACAATAACTAAAGCCCACAACTCATGGATTTCTAAGAGATAGGCAGGTACTGTAGGCCTTCCGTAATTGCCCACAAATTCACATCTCAACCAGATGGATGAGATGACAGACAATAAAATGAAAACAAAGACATATGGACAACTGTGGTCATTAAGGCTTTATCTGGAAACGTGTATGAGAATTTGACTATTATTATATATGCATATGTATATACAGACAGACATATATACATATATAGCACTATAGCACTGCCGTCTCATTGTTCATAAATTTGCTCAAGTGGGAACCAGTAACATCTCCATTTGTCCCTGGCACATGTTAGTGTAGCCCAATGGTGCCTGCTCACTCCAGGAACACAAAGTGAGACTTGTTGTTACTGTTTTTGGCATACTGAAAACACCATGGGGAGCTTGCCAGGCTCTGCCATATGGGTGGGATACTCTAAGTAGCTAGCTTGCTGGGCTCTCTGAGAGGGACAGAGGAATTGAGCCCTGGTCAGCAGCATGCAAGGCAAATGCCCTACCAGTTGTGCTATCACTCCAGCCTATAAATATATATATATATATATATATATATATATGCTAAAACTTGAAACAGAGATAGTTGATAAAGATGAGAATGCCCAAATTGGGGCAACTATGTCTAGAACACTTGTCTTTAATTCTTCTTACTCATTCCTCACAGACATAAGATCCTTTAAGAAACACCCCTGAACTCCACTCTCAAATCTCATTGCCCTGATCTGAGGAGGAGCTTTCTCCATGTGTTACCAGCCACTGCCATGGTCCTTGTCATGGTCTATTGTCCTTATTGAAATTCTCGACCCACAAAAGTCTCAAGAAGACAAGCTTCGTGATTTCACTCTGCAAATCCAGAATCCAAGTACAATGAAAACTAATAAATTAATAAACATTCAGAATTAATGTTTGGGGGTGGGACATGTTCTATACTGTACCATTTTCCATCCTTAAAAATAATTTTTTGCTGTCCTACAAAATAAGTTCTAAAAATGAACTCCAGAATTAAAATGATGGAATGCCTTCTAAAGAAAGCTATGTGAGTGTGTCCTCAAATGAAAGATAAATAGCATCACAGAGTGAAAGAAAAAAAGGTAAATGAGAAATTGCATTCCTAACAGTTTTCTACAAGTCAAGAAATCTCCCTGAGGTAATTTTGGAGAATCCTACTATCTTTGAAAATTCTTGCAAAGATGAAATAAGTTAATGGGAATAAAAGCATCTTGGAAACTTTAAATTAGTATATTAAGCATATGTAGATGCTGAAACAAAAGCTAAAGTGGGTTTTCTTTTATTTACACAGGGTGAAAATTGTGAACTACATTTTAATAACAAGTTTTAATTTGACGTTATCATTGTCACTTTTGAATGCAAGTAGCATTTGGGTGGAGGGCAAGGTCTATGACTTTGATCCATTTTAGTAATGTCACCACCACCATATTATCAAATGAAAATTAATAAAAATTTAGGCTCATCTTTCTTTTAAATTTCTTCATGGAGATGTCAGAATTCTGTACAAAAGATAAAAATATTCATGCATGTTTTTAAAAATATTCATGTCTGCTTTTAAAACTTTAAAACATTGATGTAATGGCTACCAAGTTCCTTGGGTAACCAGAGGTAAAATCTAGCACCATCTGCTAATTCTTTATTTCTGCATGTGGGTAGAAGATAACTGATCCTAACTTGTCTCCATGGTGAGGTAACACTACACTTGACAGTAAACCTACAAACAGTTACATCACTGATATAATAAGATATGATCTGGTATAATTTGGAATGTCATAAAATATAATGAAATAATGTTGGTAGTAGTTGAACACTCTGGTAACCTATGTAAAAGCATCCTAATATCTAGAATTTAGAATTATAATTGCTAGGAATGTTTTACAAAACTGATAAATCAATAAATAATTTTGTAATTTATTGATTAATATTCAATTGGCATTCAATTCTATCAAGTACTTGATTGATATTCATCACACTGCAGAAAGTCCACTAAGGTTTTCTCCCCTTTAATCATGGCCCAGAAATGATACCAATCATATTGCTGATGCTCAATGTTGTCTGAAAACCATCCCAATGCCATTGCTGCAAAAAATTTTAAGATGGCACAGCAGTGGTCCCATTGGCTTTCTAACCCAGCCCCTTGAGGTGTGATAACTCATTAGTTGAAGAAATACTTTCTCAAGTGTCTACAAGCCAGAGCAGCAATGTGGCAGTTACAAATTGCTTCCTGTCCATCACAGAATATAGAAATTTCACACTACCCTTCACACTAATCACAATTCTTCCCTTGAAAACAAGTTATTTGAACAATTCCATTACTGAAATGCTGGATAACCTTTTCTTTTCCTTTGGAAAACTGCACAGAAACAATTCAAAATCATTGTATCCTCCTGCTACACTCCATGATATGAGTATGTGACTAGAATTTAAGAGCTCCATACAAGAGAGGAAGATATGTTAGTTTCAATATTTTATTTATTGAACTCTAAATTCTTTTGTTCCCCACCCCCATCACCAAAGAACACTCTTTCTCTATGGTACATATTTAAAATTCCTGTCATAGCAATTAAAATGTATTTTAAAGGATTATTCAATAAGGGTTTAACTATTCAAAATAGAACTATATGACACTGGTTAGTTCAATTGTTATCATTATATAATTCCTTACCTCTCTACCCAGGTATTTCTAAATTTGTGAACAAACCTCGAATATCCTTTATTTTTTACATGCAAGACACAAACACACACATTGTATTTTTTACATGCAAGACACAAACACACACATTGTCACATGCACATTTCATCCTAACCAACCAGGCTCCAGGCTTTTGAATGTAGCCCATTTATTTTCTACTTGTTTTTCCCTTAATGTTTTTCAATCAGGTAGAAATCAATTTGTTTCACTGGGAAGATAATGCAACGGTCAGGAGTACATGTCTTGTGTGCCTAATAACCCAAGTTCAAAGCCTGGCACCACCATTTGCCCATGAGGCACTGTTGGGTGTGGCCCTAGGTCCTTGAGTACCACTGAAGTTGCCCTTAATGGTCCATAGCACCCTCCCACCCCCACTCACATTGAGCATTGAACCTTCTGATGCAATAGGTCAATTAACAGTAGGAGTAACTTCCAAGATCCACCATCACTGCTTAAAAGTTCCTCAAGATACACACACGCACACACACACACACACACACACACACACATTCTCACTTCTTTTGCCAATTTAAGTCCTACCTTTTCAAGGTTCATTGTTCCTTAGAAGTATGGAATTCTTGACATGCTATTCTTAACTGAATCTTTAGTCCCAACTTCTGAAATATTCACTGTCCTGTCCTCCCGTTGTTCATCGATTTGCTCGAGCGGGCCCAGTAACGTCTCCATTGGAGGCTTTGTTGTTACTGTGTTTGGCATATCGAATACATCACGGGTAGCTTGCCAGGCTCTGCCGTGCAGGCGAGATACTCTCGGTAGCTTGCCGGGCTCTCCGAGAGGGGCGGAGGAATCGAACTCGGGTCGGCCATGTTGGCTGCGTGCAAGGCAAACGCCTTATCGCTGTGCTATCGCTCCAGCCCCTCTGAAATACCATTAGTTATTTGTCCTCAATATCGACACACCAGTATAGAGTTTTATAAGTTGCCTTAGAAGAATTTTAAGTACATCAGATGGGCATGAGTAACTTCCGAGCATGCTTGTACATTCTTCAAGGTCACTTAATCACTTATCACTTAACTTCCCGTTAATCGTCGATTTGCTTGAGCGGGCGCCAGTAATGTCTCCATTTGTCCCTGTCGCGTGCTAGTGTAGCCCAATGGCATCTATTCTTCAAGATCAGATGCTATTTATTTAACTCCTCTGACTTCCCGTTCATCTGGTAAATAGTCTGACCCAACTAGACACTCAAGGCATTGAAATTAAGCATAATTATCACTTTTGTCTGGGTCATACCCAGTGATGTCCAGGACTTAGTCCTGACTTTTTACTCAAATATCTCTCCTGGTGGTGCTTAGGAAGGCTAGGTATGATGCTGAGGATTAAATTGGGATCAACTGTTTGCAAGACAAGTGCCTTAATCCCTATAATATCTGGCCCACCAAAAGAATTTTTTTAAATGTATTAAAATATTGAATAAGTTTTAAAAAATGAATAACTATTCATTGCTCAAGATATTTAGCTGATGATGAAAGATATTTAAGGTGTTAATTTTTAGTAATCTGACTTTTGTCTTAATTAACCATGATACATGCTTTTATACTTACCGGAACAGAAACTTGAGGATTTTCCACAAGTTTTCCAAGCACAGCAAAGCCATCAAAATCTATTTTGCCTCTTGGCTTTATAGGTAAGGATTCAATTCTCTTGCAGTCAACAAATAGAGTAGCACTACTCCTTTCCACACCAATCATGATCTTATGCCACTGAGAATCAAACAAGGAGGGAAATTTTGAAAAGGCTGCGGTTTGAAGACTCCCATCCAATCCCTTGTATGAAAATGCAACAGATTTTGTTTGGCCATTAATCTTCACGCCAACTTGCTCCTTCCCAAAGGAATCCTGAATCTGCCAAATGTTCCAGTTCTTTTCAAGTGTGCTTCCTGTCATCCGAAAAGTGGTTAAAAAGGAGTATTCTTCAGGCAGTCCGTTGGGATATAAATGCCTAAGTAAAAAAATTTTAAAGTAAATATAAATCTGTGTCCTCGTTTATTATCATGCTTCCATATTAAGTTATTTTCAGTTTCTGACCTACAGAAAAGCTACAGTGTGAAAACTATGTGCTATTTGTCCTTTCATGACTGTTCGTAAAGACCTTCACAATTTAATCATTCATGTACATTAATGACCCATCTTAATACACACTAATTTAAAACCCTCTTTCCATAGTTGACAGTTACGGTTTGCAATCCTAAACCTAACAGTATTACTATTCATGCTACCTAAAAGGCTACTGTTCAGTAACTTCATCCCAGCCAAAAAACACATTCTTGCAAAGTTCTTGGCAACATTTCCTCCACAAATGAAAGAGGAGATGATTCAGAATCCAAATCGGTTCTGCTAGCTTAACTATTTAATTAAAACTGCTTTAAAATTTTTGATTTTAACGTAACATGTTGTTAGGTCTGCTGTTTCTATATTTGCTTGATTTCTGCCCTTCGCAATTATACCCAATCCACAGAAACATTTTCAGAACCAGTAGTTACAAAGTTGTGGAAGCTTTCACAGATGTTTATCTTTTCGAAAGCATGATCACACTGGTAAAGAAGCAGCTGGTTGCTTCTCATTAGATGTCTGACAAGGGAGAGGTAACCACTTTTTTCTTTCTTCTCCAACCCAGGTGTTTTTCTACCAGTCTACTAACTGTGTCATTGCTACTTCCTTTATTGCTTAAAATGCAGCATGAGACCAGCAGTTTTCCTGTCATCTCCAGCGTAGGTTGTTCCTATGATCTGGAATTGTGTCAACTACCTGAGTCCACTTCCACTGAATTCATTCTGCTAAAAGCAGAAAACTAGACCTCCCCCACCCCAATGAGACCCCGAGTTACCGCCCACGAATGGTCCCTGCAGCTACTGATCAAGCTGCTTAAGAGCCATGAACCGAGAGACACACAAGTGAAACTCGGAACCCAGCGGCTTTTGGCAGAAATGTGCCTGGACTTCACATTAGGTTGCTGGTGCAGGGCCATCCCAGGTGGGAAAATGTGCTGGCCCTCTGCCTATTCCCCCTGGCAGCTTGGTGACCTCCATCTTCCAGAGGTCATTGGACAGTCAGATATGGGCCACCAAAGATAAGACACGTAGGGCCTCATGGGATGGGGTTGGTGCCAGCCCTTAACCTCCCTGGCCCCAACAAGACCCCAAGTCGCCATCCACAAACGGTCCCTCCGGCTACTGATCAAGCTGCTTAACAGTCATGATCCCAAAGAAACACAAGCGAAACTGAGAACCCAGTGACTTCTGGCAGGAATCCCTCCAGATCTAATTATTAAGATTTCAGAATTCCAGACATCATATAGTAGTCATAATCAGCAATAGAAAACAAATTGTCTAATATTGGCTTTTTGGCTGGTCTGAGTGTTGGGGGGAAATCCCAAATAATAATGGTGGGTCTGTTGTCAAAATATTGAATGTAACCAAATTAGAGAGAGAATAATGTGTAAATCATCTGCCCCACAGGTAGGGGAAAGGGGTGTGGTGGTGGGGGGGATACTGGGTTTTTTGGTGGTGGAAAATGTACACTGGTGAAGGGACAGATGTTTTATCATTGTATGACCGAGACTTAAACCTGAAAGTTTTGTAACTGTTTTCACAGTGATTCAATAAATGAATTTATAAATAAATAAATTTAAAAAAAGAAGACTGAACTCTAAGGAAATCAGGACATATTAAGCAAAAACATATGGCAGGAGCTCAAAGGTTATCTTACTCCTTTGCCTAATCACAGTGAAAATCCTTATCAAGTAAGAATGGATCACTTGTGGGAGAATTGGTGTTAGAACACTGCATGCCTGAAACAACTCTGTTAGAAGCACTTATAAATCACGGTATCCTAATAAAAATTTTAAAATATAAATAAAATAGAAAAACAAAACTAGATGGCAATGAATTTCGTTTGCTAAATAACACTTGATGTTTCTGGGAACTGTTGTAGATCAGCACCAAATAAGCTTACTCCAAGTCAAACTTCTATTATTTATCTCCGTTCATGTGAAGAAGAAAAGAAAATCAAGAAAAATATCTAAAGGGATACTGAATGAATTGGCTATGAGCAAAACTGAATAGCATAAATTTATTCCATTGACATTGTCAATTGCATTAAGATACATGGAGACCAAAATCTCTAAACTAAAAATTTCTCAATAAGCAAAACTACTTAAGTTGCTAGAGCTGGAGCAACAGCATAGCAGGTAGGGCGTTTGCCTTGGGTTCGGTTCCTCCACCCCTCTTGGAGAGCCTGGCAAGCTACCGAGAGTATACTGCCCGCACAGCAAAGCCTGGCAAGCTCCTTATGGCATATTCAAATACGCAAAAAACAGTAACAACAAATCTCAAAATGGAGATGTTACTGGTGCCCGCTTGAGCAAATCAATGAACAACGGGAGGACAGACAGGACAGACAGACAGGACTTAAATTGCTAATATTTTCTATATTCTGGCCTGAACCATAAGCCATATCATTTCTTATAATAAATATGTAAAAATTTTCCTGTGTACTCTTTTATTATTAAATACTTCTTTTCTAATATGACTTTGGGTTTTATTTATAAGTGGGTGAATTCCTTTGTCACTATGCATACTGGTGAAAATTATTGCTGAAAAGCTTTCAATTCATATATTATTGCTGAAAAGCTTTCAATTCACTAAGATGTCTTTTCTATATTCCAAACATATAGGCAGTTTTAACTTGTAAATTTAAATAATTAAGTTTGAAATGAAAAAGGAAAAAGTATACACAAGAACAAGAATTTCTTTCTCAGACTAGAGATAACTACAACATATATTTAAATATTTGTTTATAATTATTCTTTTTTTATCACCTTTCCTTTGACTTTAGATTTTCTGAAATGTATCAAACTAAGATTCACCTGTGTCAATATAGTGTATTGCCTATTTTATAATTATAAAGCCCTATGGAAGTTTTTGTATCTCATTTAACTGAAATCAATTAATTTAAAATTGCACACAAGTTTTAAAAGGCCAGAGAGATAGTATAGGAGTTAAAGCTCTTGACTTAACACACTGGCCATCCCCGTTCTAATCCAGGTGTTATGGTCCCATATGGTCCCGTTCTAATCCAGGACATATGGGTCCCCAAACACTGTCAAGAGTAATCCCTGAGCACTGCTAGATGTGTCAAAAAATTGTAAAACGTTATACTCAATGTTGAAACTTGACAAGTCAATTACAAATGTCAATTACAAATATCTACACTGGGTACCAGAGATACAGACAGTACAGCAGGTAGGTGCTTGCCTTGCTGTGGCGAACTCGGGTTTGATCCCTGGCATCACCCTGAGCTCCAGCAGGAGTGATGCCTGAGTTCTGAGCCAGGTGTAAGCCCTAGAACTGCAGGTGTAGTCAAAAAATAAATTTAAAACGTTCTTTGCAGTACTTTTTAGATTAATGATCTGGATTTATATAGCTGCTTAAAGGACAAGAAATACTTGTTCAAGATAAGTATTACTCAGGTATGAGGATATTATAGAAGGACAATAAATCCTAAAGCCTGTTTTTTCCCCTTCCTTAATGCAATATTTTCTATCCAGTATTTGTAG
Source organism: Sorex fumeus (assembly GCF_029834395.1). Lineage (NCBI taxonomy): Eukaryota > Metazoa > Chordata > Mammalia > Eulipotyphla > Soricidae > Sorex > Sorex fumeus. Next base: position 14,277,266 of record NW_026606065.1, on the reverse strand, counting down.
TATACTTAAATAAGCTATTGTAGTTATTAATATACTTGTTTATAGCTATACTGAGCAAGGCTACAGAATTTCATCATCAGTCCTTAGGGGAAAAAAACCCTATTTTTCATTTGTGCTTCATCCTATCTTTACCTCTAAGTAAATGACTAAATACATTATGTCGAAGACAGAATAGTACATCAAGTCCCATTCCTCTCTGACTTGGTTATATAGTGACAGAAACTTCAAGTTTAGGATGAAAGCTATGGGTGCTAAAAAATCAATTCATAATTTAACACAGTTAAACCAAGGGTTTTTATATCTATTTTTCCATATATATAAAGATTGTATGTTTGTATTGAAATAAAATCAATGTTATCATGCTACTGGTCTTTCAAACTGGGGTAATATAGTAAACCAATACGGTAAAAGGAGAAAATTCATTTATGTACTTAAAAAGTTAAGAAAATACTTATGTATTTATATAAATCTAAGATCATTTAAAAGTCCTCTAAAGTCTATTTTATATAATAGTCAGTCTCATTTCCTTTTCTGCACACCTAAGATTCTGTTCTTGCAAATACGGTATGCATAGTGATAAGTAAACTTGACAGCATGCATAATTTAAAAGAAGCTGGATCTATAAATGATTTATTTCATTATGTTACAATCTGCACAGAGTACCTTTAAAAAAGACCCATAAGGGTTTGAATAAAAGATAAGAAGTCTTTGGACCTTGAAACATTTGTTTTTATGACCTTAGCCCAAAGAAAAGTTAAGAATGTGTATGTTATACCAATATACACGTGTTTGTAAGCAAGAGTTGAAAACATTTTGTATAAAATAAATAATAACCAGCAAAAATATGTGTCAGTCTTTCTAAAATATAAACATAAATAACAAAAAATTATGATTAACATATTAGTTCTATATGCCATAATCACCTTTTTCTCCGAAGGAGAACCTATTGACTGTTTCTTTTCTCTCTCAAAGCCTTTTTTTCTTCAAGATAGAATAATCCTTTGTGAGAGAAAGAGAGAGAGAGAGAGAGAAAAAAGAGAGAGAGATGAAGAGAGGGAGGTAGAGAGAGAGTGCAAGAGAAAAGGGACATTGGTGGCAGAAAATGTACACTGGTGGAGGGACAGGTATTAGAACATTGTATGACTAAAACCCAATCATGAACAAGTTTGGAACTGTGTATCTTATGGTGATTCAATGAAATAAATACATAAATAAAAGAAAATCCCTTTATTCTAAGACTTGTTCTCTCAAAATGGTCTGGGAGCAATTCCAGTCCCTGACTTTCTTGCCATCTGTCTTTTGAATTGTATGACTTGGAGAACAACTTAAAAGAAAGAATTAACTAAAAAGAAAAGGCGACTTTGGGTATAAAGTCTCCTGTTTCTCCACTACTTACAGTAGAGAACACCACTCTCTTCCAGCCACTAGTCAAAACTTCTCTACTCTTTAACACTGACTCTTCATTATAACTCTAAGACATAATTATTACTATTACTGTTATTTTATTCTGGGTCTTTGGGCCAGACTCAATTGTGCTTCAGACTTACTCCTGGCTCTACCTTCAGCAGTCACTCTTGATGAGGCTCAGGGGAACATATGTGATATCTGGTATAGAACTTAGGTCAGCCTTGTACAAGGCAAGCAACTTACTGCTTGTACTATCTTTTGGCCTTATTACTAATTTTCACTGGAGGGTGCTGGCAAAGTTTAAGTTACAATGCCCCAGAGTATATTTTACTACCTATTGGAGACTCTCTCTGCTCTCTGTTTTTTTCTTCTACTCTATCTATATCTTTCTCCAATTAGTTACTCTCAATCCCTTCATACTTTTCCCATCTCTTAATAAAATTTGCTAGTAAAACAATAGAATCTAGTCTTTTGGGGGATAAGGAGTCAAAGAGCTAGAGAATATGGGCCATTTGACTATACAGCCTGGGGAATTTGTGATAACTCTAAAGAAAGAATCAACAAAGATGAGCTGGAAGGAGGCGGACAATTTCCGAATTTAAGAGTAAATGAGAATCGATAATTGAACCTTCAATTATAGAAGACAAAAATTACAACATCTTAACACTGATGAAGCTATTTTGTGTAATGTTAAATTATTTATTAAAGAAATGAAAATAATCTTTTTAATGCAACAAGTACCTCTGTACAGTGAAAAGAAAATATAAGAAAGTTACAAATATGACTGAATTTCCTGAGTCATATTATGAGATATAGGTTAGGATAACAGTCTGTGGAACAATTCAGTCTGGGTTTCAATCCTTCAACTTCCTCTCAAACCTGTGACTTTATGTAATGAACTAAAATTTTATGATCTCCATTTCTTCCTCTATAAAATATAGATACTATGTCCTCACGATGGTGTTGTGATGATGATGAGATATAATGTTAATAAATATAGAAAAAAATTATATTATATGGCATTACTTATTTATAAAACAATAAGTAAAGTAAGTAAAGGCCCTCTCGTTGATCGTCGATTTGCTCGAGCGGGCCCAGTAACGTCTCCATTGGAGACTTTGTTGTTACTGTGTCTGGCATATCGAATACTCTCGGTAGCTTGCCGGGCTCTCCGAGAGGGGCGGAGGAATCGAACTCGGGTCGGCCATGTTGGCCACTTGTAAGGCGAACGCCCTGCCCGCTGTGCTATCACTCCAATATCATGTCAAAACATAAATTTTATAGATGCAAACTAGTATTTTACCAGAATATTTCACTGTCACTGTCCTCCCATTCTTCATCGATTTGCTCAAGCAGGCCCAGTAACATTGTAAGACTTATTACTGTGTTTGGCATATCGAATACGTCACAGGTAGCTTGCCAGGCTTTGCTGTGAGGGCGACATACTCTCGGTAGTTTCGGGCTCTCCGAGAGGGACAGAGTTGGCCATGTTGGCCGCGTGCAAGGCAAACCCCCTACCCACTGTGTTATTGCTCCAGCTTAGAATATTTCAGTTTGGACAAATTTTTCATTGTCATAAACATGTAATTTTTGAATATTCTTTTAAAAATTTTATTTGCTCAAATATTTTTCCTAATATAGTTTTACTATTATAATCAATCATGATTTACTGTATACTAAGCTCTCTTCCTTTTCAGCCACAAAAAAATTCTACGTTTAAAATGAATTAAAGCACATAATAGTCATAACAGCTGCATAAAAGTTGATGTGAAAACTAAGCCCAGTAATTCATTCATAACAGTGGCATAGGACAACACATTTGTACACTAAAGTGATTTAGTCACAAATAAATTAAAAAGCAAATGGCTTATCTGAGATAAAGAGAAAATTGAATTTTATTATTCTTGCATATCACTACCATTGTTTCTGTCAGTACCATTTTAGTTTTCCTTTTGTTTTACTCCTGCCACTAGTCAAACATTAGATGTGGGCCTCTTTTTCAGCACCAAAACACTTAAACAGCACCAATGAAAGTTTTTTTAAGTTTTCTAGGTTCCTAGTAAAATGCATGCTCAACATCTGGCACTTCTCACAGGAGGTCTTTCACTCAAAACCAGACAAATTACAGAAAAACAGAGAACAAGCAATTAGACTATGTCAAATATTAATGTATAATTATTTCATGATTTTTCCTCCTGAAATGGACAATAAATTACATAGTGGAAAATTAAGAATATTTACACATTCAGGCACTGAAGACAGAGAAGTAGATAAACCTTTTCCTTTTTAAATAAAATATGGATCCAAGAAACATCCAACATGCAAAGTTTTTCTGATATTCTAGACTTTTTTCTATATTACAACGCATTTGAGGGCAGATAATTAGAGAGAACATTTTTTATATTACCTGGTTGGAATCCTGAAATCCACATTGTTTCCCAATTTATAAGCCACTTGTAATGAAGTTGATCCAACTACCCTTTGGATTGCCCTTCTGGATGCTGCCTTATCTACTTGGAACTGAGAAATCAGATCAAACCCTATAGAAAGGATATGCAAAAGAAAAACATTAAAGTGAGATTTGATTTATTCCTTTCCACAACCTTCTAAAATTATATATATATATATATATATATAATTTAAAAAAATTCAAAGTAGTAAACTGCTACTCACCTGGTAAGTCGTCTTGGCCTATCCTGATCTTTGGGCAAAGTTCATTTCCACCATTAGAATTTGAATTGACAGGGAACCCTGAAAAAGAGATAGTATATCATCCGACCTCTCATTCACTACTGGACTGTGAGGATATACATATAACAATAATAAAAAGAGCTAAGCAACACTTTAAGGTAAAAAAGTATACAAAAGAGCTTGTGGATAAGTAATAGATTTAGCTTTAACTCTATAACACCGTGATTATATATTATTCTCCTTCTGAGGACAAGAGAGTCATTGCATACAGTTGCTTTCATCATTGGTGATGGAAAAATTTTTCCTCTGGGGAAAGTTAGGAACCTTTTTTCCTTTTAGAAACAGAGCTGCACACTATTCTGGTGGTTTGTGCTAGAAAATATTCTTTAAGCACCACACAGTTTATAACTCCTAAGACATTCCACAGCCAGCTGTGAGTCAGTTCAATGACACTGCTCAGGAGTGCAATGCTTGGGAATCTTTGTCAAACAGAGGAGGGAGTTAGAGGAATGTTGGGAACCACTAATCCTAAATAAAATACAGAAGATGAATATCATTGAATGAATACATAATACATCCCTGACTAGAACATTGCTAGCATCCTAGTTTAAGGAAGAGTAACCAGAAAGAAAAAAAATTTCTTTAGAAGAATGAGTGATTCCTTCAACTTGATGAAAATTTCTAGGCTGCAATTAGATGCTTCTTACACAAAGGAAGGGGGTCTCAGAGTCATCACTTAGCTGCAGCGCTGTCTGATCATTTCTGTGAACAATTTTTTTGTATTTTAAAATCTAGAAACTGTGGTTCTTACTTGGTCGACGCTTAACTGTTGCAGAGGCCCATGATCCCAGGAAACTGAACACAAAGAAGAAAACTGGAATTTTCCTGAAAAAAAAAAGTAAAACGATGATCATAATAGTTCCTTCAGATTCAATGTCAATATTTATCAGTCTGTTAGACCTAGTTAATGTAGGTGATTATATCTCAATATAGTTGTTTTTTTTTATTTTGACCTTGAAATCTTATTGAAACATGTAATACATTTTCAGGGTTTCAGCCCTTTCTACTCTGAACAATCATGATGTTGCTAATTTTCAATCTCACTTTTTCATTTTCTACCCATCTCACTGTTCTTACTTCTATCTCCTTGTTTCTATTCTCTTTCATCTTTGCTTTTTCTGCTTTTCCGTGTTGAAGTCCTTCCTTATTTTTGTCTCACTGCTGTCTCATCGTTGTCACTTGCATCTGCTCTTTTCTTCACATGCTCCTCTCCCAGTCTCTGTCTCTGTCTCTGTCTCTCTGTCTCCACTTTCTCCTCTCCCCTCACTTTCCATGTTCCAATCACCGCTACCAGCACAGTCCCTCAGTCCTAAGGACCCTCAACTCTAAGTACCCTCAACTCTAAGGACGCCTCCCACCCCCTCCGACCCCAGTCCACACTTCTCAGCACTCTTTCCAGGGTCAAGATCTTACCAAGAGTTCTTCATTTTCCCATTCCGTATTGTTGCTATTTTTGTTGCTGCTGCTGCTACTGCCAACAGACCCTATGAGGAAAGAAGTTCGTTCCGCAAAGACTTCGCTATGTCACAGCAGGACTGAAGAGTTCCGGACCTAATCTTGGTCCCTCCTGCCCCTGTGAGGGCTAAAAGCAAAGGGAGTACATAGAGACATTTAGGGAGACTTGAAACCACAGTGGTGGGAAGGGGTGGAAAGAGGCAGTCCTGTTAGCCCAGGCTTAGCCAGGGGTGTGTCCCCAAAGCTAATAAGTTATACTGAAGGAGAGTTTAGCAGGGGAATATGTGCCTGAAAGAAAAAAATCAGAAATAGAGAAATTCACCAGAAATTTAAAACAACAACAAAAAAACCCCAGTCAGGCTGCTATAGGAAACAGTGGAAGCTTTTAGAACAGCTATAGGAAAACAGTGGAAGCTTTTAGAGGAACCAGGTTCCAGTAAAAAGGGGTTCACTGAATGTGGGAGCCTTAGAAGCCTTGGTATCCTGCCAACCGGGTTTGAATCTTCTACTGTTCTGAAACTTGCTATTTACATGCTTTTAGGGAAGCAAGTTATCTCTTTGAAGAACTCAATTGCCTTAACTACAAGTACTTAAAACAATTGTTATGAAAATTCAATGAGATTGCAGAGATCCTGGTTTTGAAAGACAGTTATTCTTCCCCACCATAATCATTAGAGCTAAAACTTTTTTGTATATCTCCCAGTCGAAAGAGCTTAAATTCTGGTGACAGTTAATCTTCACAACACTATCTGTCACTGTCACTGTCCGCCCCTTGTTCATCGATTTGGTCCAGTGGGCCCAGTAACGTCTCCATCGTGAGACTTGTTGTTACTGTGTTTGGCATATCCAATATGCCACGAGTAGCTTGCCAGGCTTTGCCATGCGGGCGAGATACTCTCGGTAGCTTGCTGGGCTCTCTGAGAGGGGCGGAGGAAGCGAACTCAGGTTGACCATGTTGGCTGCATGCAAGGCAAACGCCCTACCCACCGTGCTATCGCTCCAGCCCTCGCAACACTATAAGGAATATTTATTTATTTATCAATATAATTTATTTCTATTCCTTAGATGCAAAAACTAAAGAAATGAAGTAGCTTATACTTTGCACAAAGTTGCAGAACATTAGCTCCCTGTTTCATGGTTGGAAATTTTGATAAAATACTACAGCAAGTTCCTGGTTTGTTTGTTTTTTGTTTTTCAACTAAATCTGAGCAGAATATCCCAGGAAATTAGTAACATTTTACATTTCAGAAACAAGTTGTGAACAAGCTACAAAGAACACAGACCTGGGACTATAGAGATATGTGGCCAGCCTGGGTTTAAACTCTGGTACCCCGTATGGTTCTCTGAGACCATGAGGAGTGATCATTGAGCAGAGAACCAGGAGAAAACCCTGAGCACAGAGCCAGGAATGACTTCTGAGCATACAACCCAGGAATAAGTACCAGCAAGGTGCGGCTCCAAAACAAAACTAGAACACAGACCAGGGGAGAGATTTTCACCTTTACAACGTGACACATACCCACACTCTCTGCAGACCTCCTGTCCCCTGAGACAATTCAGGAGCCCTCACGAACCAGCCACATACTCAGATTGGCTACTTCTGTGTGTGGAAGCAAAAAATTGAGAGCACAGTCCAAATGCAGGGTCTTTTCAGGTTAGAAGACCCAATGATCTCAATAAGTCTGCAGTGGTTTTGCATCCTGGGAATTTCTTCAGTGTTTTATTTTACCTGATTTTTATTTAATTATTAAATAAATACATCATGCTTTTTACCTGTTAGATTTTTTTTTAAGCAATGGTTTTTTCACATACCGAACAGTGGTGGGTGCTAGTGGACAAATTGGCAGTGGTGAGATGCTGCAATTTTGTAAATCAATGCATATAATTAAACACTCTTGAGCCAGGTTACCTAAATAAAAGTAAAATAAAAATTTAAACAATGTTTTCTTTTCTGCCTCTCAGATCACTGAAGAATTTGCTCCAATAAATTATGAAAAAGGCAAACCTTTATGCATGGTGTTAAGTCAAGGGTCTAAGCCCATTTTTTGCATGTGGTTGTCCAGTTATGCCAGCACCATTTGTTAAAAGAGGCTTTCCTTGCTCCAATTCACATTTCTTGCTCCCTTATCAAAGATTAGATGTTTATACATTTGGGGTTGTGTGGAGGCATATTCCATCCTGTTCCATTGGTCTGTGGCTCTGCCTTTGTTCCAATACCATGCTGTTTTAATTGTTACTGCTTTGTAGTAGAGTTTGAGGTTGGGGAGGGTGATGACTCCCATCGTCTTTTTCCCAAGAATTGTTTTAGCTATTCGTGGGCGTTTGTTGTTCCAAATGAATTTTAGGAGTGTGTGGTCCATTTCTTTGAAGAATTTCATGGGTATCCTTATAGGGACCGCATCGATCTGTAACACCATGCACAAAAATCAGATCAAAATGGATTAAAGGTCTCAACATCAGACCAGAATCCATAAGACAGGTCAGCAAAATCCTCCCTGATATTGAGGCTAAAGGTATCTTTAAAGATGACATGCCACTGACCAAACAAGTGGAAACAGAAATAAACAAATGGGACTGTATTAAGCTAAGAAGTTTCTGCACCACAAAAGATACAGTGGCCAAAATACAAAGACAAGCTACAGAATGGTAAAGGATATTCACCCTATACCCATCTGATAAGGGGTTGATATCAAGGATATACAAAGTACTGGTTGAACTCCACAAGAAGAAAACATCCAACCCCATCAAAAAATGGGGTGACAAAGTGAACAGAAATTTTCTCAAAGAAGAAGTCTGAATGGCTAAAAGCACATGAAAAAATGCTCTACATCACTAATCATCAGGGAGATGCAGATCAAAACAACAGTGAGATATCATCTCACACCACAGAGACTGGCCCACATCCAAAGGAACAAAAGCATGGATGTGGGGAGAAAGGGACTCTCCTTCACTGCTGGATGGAATGCTGACTGGTTCAGTCCTTCTGGAAAACAGTATGAATAGCTCTCAAAAAATAAGAAATTGAGCTTCTATTTGATGCAGCTATATCACTCCTGGGAATATATCCCAGAGAGGCAAAGAGATATAGTCAAAATGACATCTGCACTTGTATGTTCATTGCTACACTGTTCACAATAGCCAAAATCTGGAAAAAACCAAGTGCCCGAGAACAGATGACTGGTTAAAGAAACTCAGGTACATCTACACACTGGAATACTATGCAGCTATTAGAAATGATGTAAAGTAAAAGTAAAGGCCCTCCTGTTGATCATCGATTTGCTCGAGCGGGCCCAGTAACGTCTCCATTGGAGACTTTGTTGTTACTGTGTCTGGCATATCGAATACTCTTGGTGGCTTGCCGGGCTCTCCGAGAGGGGCGGAGGAATCGAACTCGGGTCGGCCATGTTGGCTGCATGCAAGGCAAACGCCCTACCTGAACGCGCCCAATCTCGTCTGATTAGAAATGATGAAGTCATGAAATTTGCGAACAAGTGGTTCTACATGGAAAGTATTTGCTAAGTGAAATGAGTCAGAAAGAGAGGAACAGACATAGAAAGTCTGCAATCATCTGGGGAATATAAAGTAACAGAATGGGAGACAAACACCCAAGAATAGTTGAGATAAGTAACAGGAGGTCTGCTCCGCAGCTTGGAAGCTGGCAGCAAATGCTGGGGGGAAAAACAGCTGAGTTAGAGAAGGGAACACCAAGTAAAGTGTGTTTGGAGGACTCGCTCAGGATGCGAGATTCGTGCTGAATGTAGACTATAGACTGAACAGGATGGCCACTCAATACCTCTATTGCAAACCACAACACCCTAGAGGAAAGAGAGAGCAAAAGGGAATGCCCGGCCACAGAGGTGGGGTGAGGTTGGGGGTGATGGGATCGGGGTGGTAGGAGGGCTACTGGGTTTATTGGTGGTGGAGAATGGGCACTGGTGAAGGGATGGGTACTCGATCATTGTTATTTACTATGTTATTTAGTCCCTACTGTTTTCCTTCTTATTTATTTGGGGGGCGGGCACCAGAAATTTTGATCTTGGCAACTAGGTGATAGTACAAGGCAAGAACCCCAGGATGTAATTCTGCTCTAGCCCTGTAGTTTTGGGGATACCCCCAGCACGTGCTGGGACCCTCCAGGACTGCCCTCAGCAGGAATGAGGAAACATTTTGCAGAAGAACCTAAGTAGGGGAGTTGTTTCTTTTCCTTTTATATTCATAATCTACTTTCCTGAAGGAGTTCTGGTCCGCTGAGAGAGGAATGACCTTGTGCCAGTGTCACTGTAATCTTTCTTAAGGCCCTGTTACTCTTCCCCCAGGGTACCCATTTTTGCCTAATCGTTGAATTTCAGATGACCTATCCTAGCTTATCCTTGCCAGGTGACCTTGGTTTATTTAACTGGAGCTATTTATTAACCCAAAGAACTGGCTCTATTGGAAGGACTCCCTGGAGAAATTGTTCAGCTGTGGACATTAATATCCTGATATAACACCTCCTGCCCCCTCCCAATCTTCACAGGGAAAGGATATTCTTCATTCTCAATATAGATTCTCTGATATCATTTCCTCTGAGAAAAAGCAACTTTTTCTATACAACTGTTAGAGAAATCTTTTCATTACATGTTGTAGAGACCCCCCAACGTTTGTATGGTTAGAATCTTAAGGCAAGTGAAGTGAACCACTTAATGACAGAATAAATTTAGGGCTTTGGTTTGTTTATAAGTGGTTTGTCTTTTTTATAGTTTACTAGTTTTATTTGAGATGATAAAAAAAATAAGGAACAGCTCTATTAAGGAAGAATGTAAATCCAGAGAAAACAAGATTATCTCTTCAATGTTTGAGAACAGTTTATTTCTTCCTTCCATTTTACATTAAAACTATATCCCTTCCCCACATGAGAGACTCACAGAAAGTAGTGCAAACCCCATACTTCTCTGGTGTCGCTCAAGAGACATGCTTTCAAACCATGGACACACAAGCCTTGTCATAAATAGCACTGTATTCTTCATTTTTCCTAACTGCTCTGTTCCTGGAAAATCATGCAGAAATAAAAAAAATGGTAAATCAGACCAGATTGTGAATGCTCCAAGCTAGCTTATATTTAAAACATTTCATTTAATAAATGTAAGTATTTTATGCAGAAGTATAACACTTGCATCTCTCTTTGCATCTCCCCAAAACTCTATTGCCACACTATATTCAACATATACACAGTAGTATTTCACTTGATTAAATGCACCCTTTTATTTATTTAAAGTGTAAATCTTCACAATCATCTTTTTTCATCATCTACTCTTGTCCATTGTTTATTCAATAATTTAATAAATATATGTAGAATAACTCTGGATAGAGATACATATATCAAGTATATGCTAGGAGTTTAATAGATAAAATTCATCAATAGGACAATCTTACCCTAAGGAGATGTTACCTTATTAAAAAAAAGACTGTAACATATAAAGTGAAAGTGGCTTCAGCATTATTGAAAATAACTATAAACTCAGTCCAAGATAATGAGAAAGTTTTTATAAAGAAAATATTGAACGATGAACAGAAAGCTATCAAAAGAACTCATGAGCAGAGTTTCCACTAAAAAGGAAACAAAGGTACCACAACAGAAAGGTAAAGGGAATATTTCAGGAATCACAAGTTTAGTTCCAGAGCTCTTTCATTTGCATTTCTTGGTGACTCCCCTATCATGAGTCCTGAACTTACCTCAGCACAGAAACGCCCAGAATAATTGATCAGATCTTTGCTCCCAGTAAGCAAACACATTACTGGGAAGGTAGATAGCTATATACAATGTACAAGAACAAATACAATATTTTCCAGTTGAAATCATTATACATAAAGGAAGGAAATGTGTACTCAAGAAATAAAGGTAGGAGGCCAGGGAGATAGCTCTGATGGTAGAGCACTTGCATAGCGTATGTGATGACCTAGGTTCAAATTCGGTCCTCAACTGGGATCTAACCTTCCCCAAGTATTTTTACTCATGAAAATAAACTTCCAAAAAAAAAGAGAGAAAAGAAACTGCTAGATAACGAAGAGAAGGAAAGAAAGAGTGAAGGGGAGAAGGAGAGAGATAGAGAAGCAAGAGAGCCAGGTGAGGGGATTAAGGCACAAAGGTGGTGTTAAGGAATGATAGAGCCAAATATCAGATCACGGAGTCAACAACACTGAAATCAAGTGGCCGAGATTAGTAGCATGAATTTTGCTCCATGGCTTGGAGGCCAGCCACACATGCTAGGGGAAAAGGCAGCTCAGATAGAGAAGGGAGCACCAAATAAAGGGTGTTGGGAGGATCCTCCCAGGATGGGAGAAGCATGCTGAAAGTAGACTATAGACCAAACATAATTGCCACTCAATGCCTCTCTTGCAAACCACAGCACCCAAAAGGAGAGAGAGAGAGAGAGAGAGAGAGAGAGAGAGAGAGAGAGAGAGAGAGAGAGAGAGAACCAAAGGGAATGCCCTGCCACAGAGCCAGGGTGGGATGGGGGGGATCGGGGGTGGGAGGGATACTGGGATCCGTGATGGTGGGAAATGGGCACTGGTGGAGGGATGGGTACTTGATCATTGTATACCTGAAACCCAAGCACAAAAATTTGTAAGTCTACAACTGTACTTCATGGTGTTTCACTAATAAAAATTAAAAAAAAAATAAAGAGACCTAAACTTTAACAACCAAGCTTAGAAAGGTACCTCTCAAGAGAGCAAGCCAGAGAGAGTTTGGGGGAATACAAAGGGAACCTGGGAACAGTTGGTTGAGGAAAACTGACACTGGTGGTGGGATTGGTGCTGCAATATTGTGTGTATAAAACTCAACCAAGAGTATTTTTTAAATCACAGAGATTTAATGAAAAAAATAAAATGTAAAAAAGAATAACAACTGATAGAATGAGAGGTTGAAGTCGATGTAAGTGTTAGGCTTCAAGATGGTAAATTTTTACTTCAGTAAGATGAAAACTAAGAGATAAAGCTGCTAGGGTAAAACTTCCTGGTTTTTAAGCTTGTGCTTTTGAAAGAGGGTGATTTTCTCTGAAATGACAAGTAGGAGGCCCAGGGCAAGTTTGGACTTTATTCTGTCAGCTGAATGAATTAAGCTTAGAGTTATTTGAATATGATTTCAAAATGACTTATTTGAATGTCTTAAAAAAAAAAGACAGTTCGGTGTTGCTGGAGGCAAAGATTGAATAGATTTAATACATACACAAAACTAAGGTGAAAGCTTCACAAGACAATACTTACCCAATTGTGGTGCATATTAGTCTCTGAATATTTTATTACAGTTTTAAGCGATGGTGACCAATCATAATTGAGTTCAATAATAGCTAATGAATACCAATAGTTTTGAGAAACATTTTATCAGTATAGAGTAGGCACAAGACATGTCAAATGACATCTTTCCTCATTTCTGCTGGCATGAGGCACAAGAGTTAAAATACTCTCTAAAATTCATATAATTTTAAGACAAGTTCCTTAGTTGTTACTTGAATACACCGTTTTGAAGATATTTCTTTTGAGGTAAAAGAAATTCATCTTTCATAAATTCATCACATTTATTAGTAATGTGGTGACTCCCAGCTTTAATTATTTTATAGATTAAAACAAAGAGACACTTTTAAAAAGTAGTCATCTAGTATTTTTTTTTGTTTTAAGCTTTCTTTTATCTTGCCTTTAAAAATGAAAGAACCAAAATGCCTATGACACATTTCTGTTGTGTGAGGATGCTGAAAATTAGCCCCAGCTAGAGGCTGAGTTTATCATAGAAATCTCTGGCTGAGAGGCTGATTAACAATCAGAGAGTTGCTAAAACTTGGAGTTCCACAATTTTGCATTTGGTTTAGTTTTCCTGTAATGGAGTTTCATCACAATCAAAGCTCTATTTTTAATCTGCTTATTTTTGTTCTATGCTTGTAAATTGTAGCCTAATCATACCAAGCAAATAGAGCCCCGGGATGATAGCCATCTCTCTCTGAAATCACTCACAAATAACTGTGCTCTCATCATGGACTGTTAATATAAGAGCATGTTATTTAACAGTAAATGTAGCCCCATTCCAAAGATGTTCGAGTTCTCACTGTTGTGTTCCTTGAAATCTGAGTATTTCTCGTTCCCCTAGAAAAGAAAAAACACATTTCCCTTCTATAACAACCACGTTTTCAGCAGCTGTTGCTACATTTGCTGCCATATAGAACCTCAGTGTGTAGCAGCTTATTTATGCCTTCAGCTTCTTGACATCGCGTAATAAATCTCACATACTGACCTATTAGCATATTTCTCTACATATTATAAAGCCTTCTTTCAGTGGTACTGAAACTGAACCCTGGTCAACTGTGTGCAAGGAAAGTACTCTGACCACTGTACTATGTCTCTGACCCTAAACTACAGCAGAAACACTGGAATCACTTATTAAAAGTATTACAGTGGCTCTACCTCCAAAGTTCCTGATTCAAGATATTCACTAGGTGTGGCTGAGAACTGACATTTCTAACAAATTTCCAGTCACTGCTTGTGCTAGAGAGAGGCCTATGAAAATTGCTTCACCTAAAAGTTACGTTTTCTTTTTAAATTTGTGTGTGTGTGTGTGTGTGTGTGTGTGTGTGTGTGTGGTGGTGATTGGGTTGGGGGGGGGCACACCTGGCAATGTTCAGGGCTTACTCATGACTCTGTGCTCAAGGATCATTCCTGACAGTGCTGGGAGACCCATATGGTTGCTGGTCAGGAATGGGAACCATATGGGTTTCTGAGACTCCAACCCAGGTCTTCTTCAAGCACCTTTACCTGTTGTAAGGTGAGTCCCCAAAAAGCCCCATTTTCAACACTGTTAAGATAACTTCTCCTTTGTTGCAACTGAGAATCTATTCTCACAAATATTGAGCTAATTTTCTAATTGGACATATAGTAAGAAATTTACTTGGTAGAATAAAACCATAATGCAAGCTTTCCCTTTTGTATTATATTGCTATTATTTATCAGCCAAAAAAAAAAAAAAATGTGTTCTTTAATTCATGTTACCTTTATCAATAAAATAGGGACACTTGATTCTTAAATATTCTTTTTCCTTCGGGGAATAACTTATTTATTTTATTATTTTTTTAATTTTTATTAGTGAGACACCATGAGGTACAGTTGTAGACTTACAAATTTTGTGCTTGGGTTTCAATTGTACAATGATCAAATACCCATCCCTCCACCGGTGCCCATTTTTCAGCACCACGGATCCCAGTACCCCTCTCACCCCCCATACCCCCCATCCCACCCTGCCTCTGTGGCAGGGCATTCTTCTCCGTTCTCTCTCTCCTTTGGGGTGTTGTGGTTTGCAAAAGAGGCATTGAATGGCAATCATGTTTGGTCTATAGTCTACTTTCAGCATGCTTCTCCCATCCTGGGAGGATCCTCCCAACACCCTTTATTTGGTGCTCCCTTCTCTATCTGAGCTGCCTTTTTCGGGGAATAACTTTTAAGTGAACATTATTTTTATGGTAGATCATATGAAATTTTGCATCTGTCTGCTTGCTTTCACTCTGAGAAACTGTGTTGGCTTCACTAGGTGGCAGCACAACCTTGAAATATAAAACCAGGAATCAGACTAGAATTTTTATTTGTCTCTAAATGGACAGTTTTGCTTTAATCCAAATATTCCTAATATGTTTTTATATGTGTAGATATATTGAAGAGTTGTAATCTCTCCCATTTCAGAGTTGTTCTCAGAAAAAAAGAAAAACATGCCAAAGCATAAATTCTGTTTGTTCTTTTTGCTAAGAAAGTGTCTAAATTAACTAAAATAAGCTCTTCCCTATATTAGGTGAATCAGCTACTTTGTCCTCCCTATCCTCCAAGAACTTATGTGAATTTTATAAATAACAAAATGTTCAGAAATTAATAGTGTGAGTTGTGGAGTTAGAAGACTGAAATTTAAGTCTTAGCACCACTGTTTTCCAGATAGACTTCTTTGAGGAGGTAATTAACCCAACGGTGGCCCAGTTCCCCACTTGTAAATGTGAATCACAAATCATGAATCACGACCATCCTGTTATTCGTCAATTGTCTCGAGCAGGCCCCAGTAACGTCTCCTTCATCCTAGCCCTGAGATTTTGAAGAAAGTGCTATATTCAAGGCTCTTTAGGAGAATGAGACCCATCATTGTTATTGGTATTTGGCATATTGGGTACGCCACGGGGAGTTTGCCAGACTCTGCCATGTGGGCAGGTTACATTCGGTAGCCTGCCAGTTTGTCCAAAGTAGGAATGAGATAATAAGATGTCATAATAAGATGTCCTGGAGGTCTTCGGCTGCCTGAGCCCTGGTCGGGGCGGGGAGGAAAGCTGGAGCTGGGTTTTATAGTCTCTGAGTCTTGGCCCTTGATGGGATTACACAGCGCCAGGGGGCCAATTTGTGGGTAGGTGTGACCCCCACCCACTGGAATTTGGAGGATCTGGGTGGAGGATGCTCAGCCCCGATCCGAGTAGGCTTGGAGATCTCAGCCCCGGGACTCACTTGCCTTTGTTCCTCTGCCGGTACTTTCAGGTGTGCGGAGAGTGGTCTCAGCATGGTGGTGGCTGGCCCTGGAGGTCTTCGGCTGCCAGAGCCCTGGTCGGGGTGGGGAGGAAAGCTCAACCCGCTCCCCACCAAGGGGCCCCCGCGAGGACAGCCAGGCGTGGGGGCAGGAGACTGCCATAAGACAGTCGTGAGACAGGTTTAGTTTTACCCTACTGATGATGTGTAAATCTGAATAGTTAATAATAATTAATAATAAAACTCTATTACATCTATGGAGTAAGAGATAAGCTATTACTTAA
Source organism: Sorex fumeus (assembly GCF_029834395.1). Lineage (NCBI taxonomy): Eukaryota > Metazoa > Chordata > Mammalia > Eulipotyphla > Soricidae > Sorex > Sorex fumeus. The sequence goes on along the minus strand of NW_026606065.1, from coordinate 14,260,854 downwards.
AATTGAGCCTGATGTAACTCAATAAATTTTTATTATGTCTGGTGGTGAGGATTACTAAGCTCTTACTCTTCCGTACTTAGTTCTCCCACACAATACCAGTCTGCTGCTGTGATTGGTGGCCTACTTAGACCTCCTTAGAAAAAAGAAAATGTGACTGTGCCAGAGACTAAATACTCTCACATAATATACAGTTGGACTGGAGCGATAGCACAGCAGGTAGAGCGTTTGCCTTGCATGCAGCCGACCTGGGTTCGATTCCTCTGCTCCTCTCAGAGAACCCAGCAAGTTACTGAGAGTATCTCGCCCGCACAGCAGAGCCTGGCAAGTTCCCCCTGGCATATTCTATATGCCAAAAACAGTAACAACAAGTCTCACAATGGAGACGTTACTGGTGCCGCTCAAGCAAATCAATGAACAACGGGAGGACACTGCTACAGTGCAATGCAATAGACAGTTACTTCATACAAGTATTTTAGTATCAAATGCCAAGTGAATTGGAAATCCCCTTCTTTCTTCTATGCTTCTGTCTTAGACTATATTGTTCCACTTTTATGATTTCTCCTCCCCAAAACTTTCCTTAATAAATGCCTTAAGTTCTTGTCATCATTAGCTCTACCTTTCCTTTTATAGTGTTTTGATATTCTGATAGTGTTTATCCCATAATTAAATAAAATTCATGACACAAATGAGTGTCTCCTCAGAGTCCACAAAATCACTGTAATTGCCCTTTTTTCTAGTAAAGAAATGAAGATGAAGAAACAAAAGGCACAGTAAATTCACTATTACTCTGATAAAAAAAAAAAAAAGATACCCCAGGCAGGTCCATTGGCTGAGTCTAATCAGATACAAAAAAAAAAAAAAGTCAACTCTTCGTGGAATTCAGTTACATCCAGAACAACCTGGCATGCAAGATGCTTATTGACTCCCAGTGAGTCCCTCTGTAAAGCAACTTTCACATACATAGGCTTGTTTGTTTTATTATTTCATTTAGAACCTGTAAACCAGGTTTTCTTTCTTTTTCAATAGAGGCATCATAGCATGCAGCGATATTCAAGTCAATTTTTTAATTGTATTATATTCGGAGGGAGTGGGAAGGGTTGTTCTCCCAAGCAGTGCTCAGGAGGTCCTGAGACCCCACTGTTGATTCACAGCCAACTGGGTCAACTATTCAGTACAAAATCCTGAGGATGCACTACTGCTTGGTCCCAAGTGGTCAGATACCTGACCGGCCAACTGTTGTTGGGGCCTGAAAGCCACATCTAGAGATGTTCAGGGGACCATGTGATGGCTGGAATCAAAGTCCTATCAGGGCACGCTAGCCCAACTGCTGTACTGTCTCCTGGGTGCTCTTGTATTTTTAAGGTGATGAGTCCACATTAGAGGAAAGTTAAATTATGGAAACAGTAAACTTAAACAAAACAAAACACACATTGTTTGGGGCTGGAACGATAGTACCGAGCACAGGGCACTTACCTTGCATGCGACCAACCCATTGGATCTTCATATGTTCCCCCAAGCAACAAGAGAGAACCCTCCACACCACTGGAAATTGTCCAAAAACAAACAAATGCAGACATCCATAGCTTTTGTATGTTTTATTTAGCAGCTGGAGCATACTACAACAGGTAGAGTGTTCGCCTTGCATGTAGCATCTCAATTTGATCCCCTACACCCCATTTGGTCCCTTGAGTTTGCCAAGAGTGATCCCTGAGAGCAGAGCCAGGAGTAAGCCCTGATCACTCCCAAGTGAGGCCAAAAATAAATAAATAAATAAATAAATAAATAAAAGTTTCCTTTTCTCTGCACAGTTGTGGTGATACTCTACAGGTGTGGCTTCTTTGAACAGGCATCACTTAAGGCACTTAGCACTTATTTCCATAACATTTATTTACTTAGCACATACATAATAGAGCATAATACAGAGTAAAACCCTGGTGCAAAAACTTGGTCTTGAAGTCAAGATTATAACTTACAAGTTTAACTACTATAACCTCAAAGGAGAAGACAACTATAGATAAAGAAAAACACAGGAGAGATTCTTCCAGAAGGCTGTAGGTTTTTTTTTAAAGACATTCATTTTTCTAACCCCAAACTATGTCAGATTATAATTCACAAGCAACTAACTAACCACAGAGCAGCAGAGACATGCTTAGACATTCCAGGAACACCAAAAGCAGCCACACAGGAGAGCTGCCTCTTGAATTCCAAGTATCCCTGAACCACGGTTGATGCCAGGAATAGCAATAGTGAAGACATGTGGGCAGGTGAAAAGGAGTCTCTGTTTTTTTTTCTTTTCTTTTTTTTTTTTTTACATAGTTTGTCACTGAATGATACATTATACTTCAGTATCTTTTCAAGTGATTGTATTCTCTTACAGACATAAATTTATACATTATTTATTCAGGACAAAAATTAAATCTTTCTCTTTAGATATCAGTTTATTTCCAATATTTTACAATAAAATTAATACAGAACAGTGAATGTCTTCAGTCTTCATAGCTGAATTTAAGGTAAAGGTAAAGGTAAAGGCCCTCCCGTTGATCGTCAATTTGCTCGAGCGGGCCCAGTAACGTCTCCATTGGAGACTTTGTTGTTACTGTGTCTGGCATATCGAATACTCTCGGTAGCTTGCCGGGCTCTCTGAGAGGGGCGGAGGAATCGCACTCGGGTCGGCCATGTTGGCTGCTTGTAAGGCGAACGCCCTACCCACTGTGCTATCGCTCCAACCCCATAGCTGAATATTTGCACATTTATATGATTTATTTTTTTTTAATTTTTATTAGTGAAACACCATGAGGTACAGTTGTAGACTTAAAAGTTTTTGCGCTTGGGTTTCAGTTACACAATGATCGAGTACCCATCCCTCCACCAGTGCCCATTCTCCACCACCAATGATCCCAGTATCCCTCCCACCCCTCATTCCCCCCTATCCCATCCCACTCTGTGGCAGGGCATTCCCTTTTGTTCTCTCTCTCCTTTTGGGTGCTGAGGTTTGCAAAAGAGGCATTGAGTGGCAATCATGTTCTGTCTATAGTCTACTTTCAGCATGCATGTCTAATCCTAGGAGGATCCTCCCAACACCCTGTTTTTAAGGACAACTTAGAACCATTACAAGCTGAAAGGACTCTAGTAGTAGCACACTCTAATTCCAGGGGGTGATTAGTGTTAGGTGCACCAACGGGATGGAAAAATGGACAGGCAGTAACCAAAATGATGAGAGAAACTCAGGATCAGGACTGCTTGTGTGCGATCTCCATCTGCTTTGTCTAAAAGCTTTAACGGAACTCCTAGAACTTTGTCTAGGAGTGCAATATTAGGAGAAAATATGAGAAATGAGTATCTCACTATGTTTCATATTTTTTTAAAAAGTGACCCTTTAATCTATGTTGAATCATTTTATTGCTGCTTTTCAGGTGAGGTAAGTGAGATTCAAAAACATTAGATAATTTGCTAAGGGAAAATTTCTGATGTCAGATTAAAATTAGTCTTACATTTATCAATCCCAAAGTCCATGTGCTTCCTAGAACTTGTTTCTGGATAGACACACACACACACACACACACACACACACACACACACTTCATAATGTGCTAAAGTACATGTTCCATTTCACTGTTCATATATAAATTCTTCACTATAATTTTCTTTTAGTAAATTTCCAAACTGAAGAACTGCTCCTTAAAGAATTGTTAAGATTTATTCATCACACTGATTACCAACTTGGATCCCTAAGCAAGTTAGTTGTAGCCAAAGTTTTACTTTAGTGGTATTTCACTAAAATTTACAAAAAGTAGTGGTGAAAGTCTTTTATATACTTCCAATGTTGTATTCATATCAAAAATTTGTATCCAAGTCTAGGTTCCATGAATAGGATAATGCTTTCAATTATTCACAATATCCAAGATATATCCTTTATTATATATAGCAAGCATCATTTTACCAACATCATTGGGTCCTTGGCTGGAGCGATAGCACAGCAGGTAGGGTGTTTGCCTTGCTCGTGGCTGGCCCAGGTTCAATTCCTCTGCCCCTCTCAGAGAGCCCGACAAGCTACCGAGAGTATCCCACCCTCACGGCAAAGCCTGGCAAGCTATCCATGATGTATTTGATATGCCAAAAACAGTAACAACAAGTCTCACAATTTGTTGTAAGATGTTACTGGTGCCCGCTTGAGCAAATCGATGAACAACTGGAGGACAGTGCTACAGTACATTGGGTGCTAAGAAAAGATTCAAAATTAAATAATGCTTTGTCTGCCTTTAAGGAAAGTTATCAGATACTAACACCAATTACTATAAAAATTTTGAAGCAAACTTTGCTCTTAAAAACTCTCAAAAGACTATACACAAAAGTAACAAATACTTTCCAGAAGATTTGAAAAAACATCTTGTAGAGAAAGTAAAGGGTTTTTTTTTAGTAAGGTTGAAATGTCTATTGAAAAGTAGAAGAGAAAAAAAAAGGAACTCCCTATGTGGGAACTAAGTTTAAGACTAAGTTTGAAAAAGTAAAGTTCTTACTTGTGAGTTAGAAATCTTATTTTATAGGCAAAGGAGAACAGAAAGAACAGCAAAGAAATTGCAATAGTGTAAGCCTCAGAGCATGACAATATATGGGATGGCTTTAATTATGTTTAAGACATAATTCAGATTTTTGAAATTATTGGTGTAGGAGCGATAGCACACCGGTAGGGCATTTGCCTTGCACGCAGCCAACATGGCCAACCCGAGTTCGATTTCTCCGCCCCTCTCGGAGAGCCCGGCAAGCTACCAAGAGTATCTCGCCCGCACGGCAGAGCCTGGCAAGCTCCCCGTGTCGTATTTGATATGCCAGACACAGTAACAACAAAGTCTCCAATGGAGACGTTACTGGGCCTGCTCGAGCAAATCGATGATCAACGGGAGGGCCTTTACTTTTTACTTTTATTATAACCCAGGGATTGAAAATTTAAGATAATAAAATTACATTTGGTAAATAAATAATAGATTAGACAATGATTATGTCATATTTAACATAATGGTTGGACTAGAGCCATTACCGACTGGATTCCACGGGATGTCAAAAGATTGCATGGCCGCCCACCTAGGAGATGGTCAGACTTCTTCGTCAAGACTCTGAATGATAGGTTTGAGGCTGTTTGTATTCCTAGAATGAGCAAATGCCATGGGGCTACACTAGCACACAACAGGGACAAATGGAGACGTTACTGGTGCCTGCTCGAGTAGATCGATGAGTAACGGGATGTCAAGTGATCAAGTGATCAAATATGCTATATTAGGTTTTAAATGATATCTTTACTAAAAGCAAATCAGCAATCCATTTGTTAGTGGAAGCATTTATATGCACATTTAGATAAACGTTTTTATTGTAGTATAGCACAGATATGAAATTTTTTGGTTGTCTGCAAAGGATTTCCAGTTTGGAGGCTTCAGCAAGACATTAGAAACACCAAAATGTCAACAGCCTGGGTAGTATGCTTTTACTAGGTCTAAACATATTACTTGCTATCACTGAAATTATTATTTTCCATCATTAATATTAGTAATCGGCTATGAAGCTTAAAGTCTGATACTAGAAGGGTCAACGGAATAAGCAGCAAGCAACAACACTTTCATTTCCTTAAGGGAAAGCTGATCAGTAAATATAGATGTCGTTTACTTAAAACATGAAGGTCCAAGAGAACTCTGGATTCAGTGTAAATGATGACTTCGGGCTGCAAGAATGAAGGCAGAGAGCCAAGAATAGGAGATGTGTTATGTGCAGGGAAAGATTTGAAATTGAAGTTTCTGTGAACGGTGAAATGAGCTCTCAAGTGGAGCTCAGAAGAGAGACGGGGGGGAAATGTGGAGGATAGCTGGAAGAACTCAAATGGAAATCAGCATGCCCATGGTGTATTTCTTAAAACCTGTTCAGTCGAGTAGAACAAAATAGTAAAGAAGCAATAAAAGAATAAATGACCTAGAATTATTGGCCTCGCCAAGCATAACTTGCTACATCACGTTGGTTTCAGAAGGAGATGTAGAGAAATTGCCGCCCCACCGGGCTTCCATCACTGTAGATGTTCTTTTAAGCTTTGTTATCTGACTGGTGAAAACCAGAAGAACATGTAAAATGTTGTTACAAGAATCACAGAAGTAACCAGTAGAAATTGCCTCTTGGTACAATGTTGGGAAATGTCATTTGTCGACAGATTTGTGCCATAATAAACTTGTCCATAAATACACACTGTAAACTTGGAAGGCAAGAAATAAATAATTTCAATATTATATTCAGAAGCAAAAGAACAGACCCTTGGTTTGTTTCTGTGAGCTATTATTTTAAAAGGGAAAAAATACACCCAGTTAGCTGACCTACGTTAGACTATAAATAACCTCTCATAAAAAGTCTTTTTAAGAAATGGGAAGATTATAAAAAGCCTCGGGGTTTTGCTGTGTTGCCTACAAAGTCATCATATCCATTTCTATTGCTGTGTCCAGAGTTACAATTGCAACAAATGCAACATAATCTGTATAGTTACTAATTCATCTGTTTCCTTCCAAATTAAATGCCTTATGTTAAACCTGAGTACTGCGGTTCTCTCAAATGAGAAATAATGAAACCAGTTTCAAGAGGATAATTTTCTTTTTGTGTGTGCTTTTCTCTACCAAAACATCATTTATCTCTCTTGGCATCTCAGTCCATGCCACCAAGAAATGCTCCCAAGCTCTTTTCAAGCAAGCCTCACCTCTTCCACCAAGTTGGCCTTTACTTCTAGTAAGATGTTCCATATTCTAATCCTCAAAATAAAAACTATATATATATATATTATGTTGTTTTCAATTTTGCAGGCATAAGAATGTCAAGTCTCACAATGGAGACATTACTGGTGCCCTCCTGACAAATCGATAAACAATAAGAGGACAGTGCTGCAGTGCTAAAAATGTCAGAGAAAAAGATTGAGGTATCTAAGATCAGCTTAAACCTGGCCTTTCTTGTCCTACTAATGTGTGGTCCTTTCAATGGATTTATTTCCACTGAAGCACAAGGTGCAAAAATAAGTGCCGTAAGTAGTACACCAAGACTTCAATTAAATTTGGCAAACATCCATTAGACAGGCTCTGAGACAGAGTTAATGCAGTAAGTTACTATCATCTGTCCACTGGGAAGAACAGACACAAAGCAATATAAGTATAAGGCAGAGGATAATAAATAAACTCAGTTGAGAAAATACATATTGGAAATTAATTAAGTCTGGTAGATAAAATGAAAGGCTTAGCCTGATGCTCAAGGATAAATTTGTACAAAAGTCAGAGCTTAAAATATGCTTTCATGGGCTGGAGCGACAGTACAGCGGGGAGGGCATTTGCCTTGCACACAGCCAACCCAGGTTCAATCCCCAGCATCCCATAAGTTCCCCCGAGCACCGCCAGGAGTAATTCCTGAGTTCATGAGCCAGAAGTAACCCCTGTGCATCTCCGAGTGTGACCCAAAAAGAAAAAAATATATGTATATATGCTTTCAAAGACATGAATCTTACTCCTAGGGAGTAAGGGTGAATAGAGCCAAATTTGTCATGGCATTGGTCGGTGCTGTAAGGCAGATGGATACTGGGGAAAGTGGATGTGACAGAAGAGACTGAGCTGAACTGGGTAGACACGGCAGTACCTCATTGACAGAAGACTAGTCATGTCTCCAAGCACGAATCACAGTGCCTCATCCCTAATGCACTAGTTATTTGTCTAAATAAGTTATTTAGTTACAATAAAGAGACAAGGTATGGTGAAAGGTAAGGCACTAAAAGAGGACAGGATCTTGCCAAAATTTTTTTGTTTGCTTACTTTTATTTTAATAATACTTTACAGTTTCATGGTGTTTACTACATACTGGATACTTTTTTGAACATTTTGCCTATGCTAAATCATATCATTAACCAGCAAGTATAAGTGAAAAGTACAATTATCTCTATCATAATGATAAGGAAACTGAGATTTAGGATACCTGACCATATTTATGGACGCATTTGTGAGAAAAATGAGCCAGTATCAAGAAAAACTGAAGACATAAAAGAAAATGTCATTGGAACTCAAAAGTCAGAGAGCTCAGTAATTTAGGAAAACTGTTACTTTCCTTTAAATAAAAGCAATCGTATTTATAATCAAAATTCACTTCTCTTATATCACTTGCATCCCATTATTCATCAATTTACTAGAGCGGGCACCAGTAACATCTCCATTTGTCCCTGTCATGTGCTAGGGTAGCCCAATGGTGTCTTCTTGCTCCAGGAACACGAAGAGCACCAAATCAAAACTAAATATAAAAATTGGAAATAAAAAATACTCAAAAAAGTCTGATCGAAAGGAATCCAATAGTTATTAAAAGAATCATATACTATGATCCATGATCAAGTGGAATTAATTCCATAGATGCAAGGATAGTTCAGCATATGTAAATCAATTAATATAATATGCCATATCAACAAAAAAGAATAAAAAATATATGGTCATATAAATTGATGCAGAGGAAAGCTTTTGACAAAGTTCAGTATTCATTTATGACAAAAAAATTAAAAACCAACAAAATAGGAAACACTTTAAGATAGCAACAGCCATTTACAACAAGTTTGGAGTCAATATACTGTTCAGTATGAAATACTTAAAAGCCTTCCCTCTGAAATCAGGCGCAATGTAGGATTATTCACTTTGTCCATTGTTATTCAATATAGTTCTGGGATTTCTCACCACAGCAATTAGGTAAGGAAAATTATAGCTAAAAAGATCCAAAGTAGAAAGGAAGTTAAACTCTCACTAATTATAGATGAAATAATATACATAGAAGCAAAAAAATAAAGCGACATAGAAAAGTCTTCAAAATCAATGTACAACATTGATTGTATCTCTATATTTAAATAATGAACCAGAAAAGAAAGAAAAAAAAAACCTATTTAAAATAATGTCCCAAAACATCAAATACCTAGGAATGAACTTAGCAAAGAATCTGATAGACTACTTAAAAAACTATGTGACATTATTGAAAGAACTAGAAGAGTATATCAGGAAATAGAAAAATATTTTCATGTTCATTGACTGGAAGAATTAACATCACCAAAATGTCTGTCCTACCCGAAGCATTATACAAATTCAGTGCAATCCCCATCAAAATGCTGATGACATTCTTCAAGAACTAACAACAACCTACTAAAACTTGTGTGGAATCATAAAACTGTCTGAATTTACAAAGCTATATTATGAAAGAAAGAAAAAAATTTTTAGGATAATAGGTATTTATTTTCTCACTTTAAATTGTCCTATAAAGAGGCTAGAGTGATAGCACAATGGGTAGGGTGTTTCCTTGCACACGGCCTACCCAGGTTTGATTCCCAGCATCCCATATGGTTCATTGAGCACCACCAGTAGTAATTCCTGAGTGTAGAGCCAGGAGTAATCCCTGTGCAAAACTGGGTATGAACCCCCCCAACAAAAAAGTAAAAAAAAAAAAAAATCAAAGCAATAAATTGTCCTATAAAGCTTTAGTAATCAAAACAGCATGGTACGAGACTAAAGATCAACTCTCAGACAAACAGAATAAAATTGAGAGCCCAAAATATAAATTTAAAAATAATTGAGAGCCCAGAGATAAATCCTCAGGTTTAGGGACAGTTAATCTATAACAATGATGTTGGACATATGAAGTGCAGCAAGGAAACTCTTTAAAAAATGGTGCTGGGAAAATTGAAGCCACATGCAAAAAATGAAATCAGATCTGTGTATCATCCCGTACACAGAAGTTAATTCAAAGTTTATTAAAAATCTTGTGATTAGACCAGAATCCATAAAAAACATAAAGGAAAACAGGATATGTATATGTTCATGGGCTGGAGTGATAGCACAGCAGGTAGGGCGTTTGCCTTGCACACAGCCAACATGGCCGACCCGAGTTCGATTCCTCCGCCCCTCTCGGAGAGCCTGGCAAGCTACCGAGAGTATCTCACCCGCACAGCAGAGCCTGGCAAGCTCCCCGTGACATACTCGATATGCCAGACACAGTAACAACAAAGTCTCCAATGGAGACGTTACTGGGCCCGCTCGAGCAAATTGATGAACAACGAGAGGGCCTATATGTTCATATGTAGCTGTCTATATCAATAGGACATGGACCACAAAGTTGATTGCCTCGAGCAGGCCCCAGTAACGTCTCTTTCATCCTAGCCCTGAGATTATATTCAAGGCTATTTAGGAGACCACAAAGTATTTTCAGATATTTCACTCCATTGGCAAAGAAAACAAAAACAAACTAACAGCAATACATCAAAATAAAAGGGTTTTACATGGAAAAAGAAAGTCAGATAAAATGAAAAATTATTTCACTGAACAGGATATTTTCACACCATGTATCAGATAAAGGGATACTATCCAAGATAAACATGAAGTACTCGCAACGTTCAACAAAAAAAGAAATAATAACCCCATCAAAAACTTGAGTGAGGAGATGAAGGACACTTCCATAAAGAGGATATATGATGTCCAGTAGAAATGTGGAAAAGTAGACAGCATTTCTTATTAGGAAAATTCAGATTAAAGAGACAATTAGATATTACCTCACACAGTGAGAATGGCATATGTCAAGACTAGAAGCAACCATCCTTGGCAGTGATGTGAACCCTACTTCCTTATGACTTCAAAGCTTATGTTCAGTCTTTTTCACCCTCAGCTTCTTACCTTTTCAAATCTAGGAAGCATAATCAATTTTATGAAGACCAACATAGAGGAGATTTTAAGGTCTAAGGAAAAATCAAGAAAATAGAGAAAGAATAAAAATAACAAATAATTAGATTCTGTATGAATTCAATAAAATATAAGGTAAAAAAAAGAAAACCAGTAGCATACTGATGGATTACAAATTACCCAAAGTCAGATTTATCAAGATTATATATCCTCCTAGGTAGCACTGTCCTCCCGTTGTTCATCAATTTGCTCGAGGGGGCCCCATAACTTCTCCATTGTGAGATTTGTTGTTACTGTGTTTGGCATATCGAATACGTCACGGGTAGCTTGCCAGGCACCGCGGTGCGGGCTAGATGCTCTCGGCAGCTTGCCGGGCTCTCCAAGAGGATGGAGGAATCGAACCTGGCTGGGTCGGGCCAGCCTCCAGCAAGGCAAATGTCCTACCACTGTGCTATCGCTCTAGCCCTAGGTATTCAAACAAAATATTTATAGATGTAGGTAAAATAATTTCATTTTATATGCATGAAATATTTTATTTCTAGTAATTTTGCCTTATATTGAGTAATATGATATCCAGTGTAAATAGAATTTCAATTTTTGTATGTTGTCCTATCATACATGCTTAATCGTCGATTGCCTCGAGCAGGCCCCAGTAACGTCTCGTTCATCCTAGCCCTGAGATTATATTCACGACTCTTTAGGAGAATGAGACCCATCATTGTTACTGGTATTTGGCAAATTTGGTACGCCACGGGGAGTTTGCCAGACTCTGCCCTGTGGGCAGGCTACATTCGATAGCCTGCAAGTTTATCCAAAGTAGGAATGAGATAATAAGATGTCGCGCGGCCGCGACAGCACCAGGGGGCCAGGTGGTGGGTGTGACCGCGGCCGCGACACCACCAGGGGGCCAGGTGGTGGGTGTGACCGCGGCCGCGACACCACCAGGGGGCCAGGTGGTGGGTGTGACCCCCGCCTACTGGAATTTGGAGGATCTGGGTGGAAGATGCTCGACTCCAAATCGAGTAGGCTTGGAGGTCTCGGCCCCGGAACCCGCGTGGCTTTGTCCCTCTGCCAGTACCTTCACGTGTGCGGAGAGTGGTCTCAGTCTCTGCCCCCGCGCCTGGGTGTTCCTTCCCGGAGTCCCTTGGAGGGGAGCGGGTTGAGCTTTCCTCCCCGCCCCGACCAGGGCTACGGCAGCCGAAGACCTCCAGGACCAGCCACCACCATCGTACATGCTTAAAAGAGAAAAATAGAATCATAAAGCTAGTAGTGAAGAACTGTCAAAAATGGGCAAGAAAGTGTTCATCTGAATTCAAATATTAGTAATATAAATTTATTCTCAGCATATATTTAAGTTCAAGTTAAATCAACACGTTTTGTTGATTTTAATTGTAGGGGCTACACTTAGTAGTGCTCTGGAGATCACATGGGACCAGGGATGGAACCCAGGGTCTCAAATGTGAAAATATGTGCTCTGTCACTTGAACCAGATCCTCAGCACCAAATTATCACATATTTTGACCCATCATAATTGCAAAAACATTCCTGAATAATTTTTTCTGCTGCTTCCTTGACATTGTTGTATCTTCTAATTTCTCCCTACAAGTCAATTCTAATGTCTTTCCATGTCACAGTTCCTTGGGGGTAATGCATAGCAAAGGAGATTTCTTCTAGAAGTTATGAATAAAAGGAAAGCATTTATGTACGTTCGTGTTAATGTGGGTTTTAACAACACAAGAGGTTAATAGCAGACTTCCCACCCTGAGCAGAATGGCTGAGAGCCAGATGTTTTAGTGCTGAACTTTAATTGATAATTTTCAAATGTATGTACTTATGTCACACCATTTTGTGCTGCTTAGCAACTTCTAAAATAATTCAAAACACTATCTTTTTTTTGGGTGGAGGTCACAGCGAGTGATGTTCAGGCTTACTCCTGGCTCTGCACTCAGGAATTACTCCAAGCAGTGCTCTGGGACAATACTGAGTGCCGGGGATCAAACCCATGTCAGGGGCATGCAAGGCAAATGCCCTCCCCACTATCCTATCGTTCTAGCCCCCCCCAACACTCTTAAGTGTGGTCAAACTACTAGAATTATTTGTCAAAAAAACAAAAATCTACCCTAAAATGGTCAGTTTCAGACCTGCAGACCAATGGAACAGAGCTGAATATTCTGTCACAGACTCTCAAATATATGATCGCTTAATCTTTGACAAAGGAGGAAGAAATGTGAAGTGGAACAAGGAAAGCCTCTTCAACAAATGGTGCTGGGAAAAAAGGACAGCTACCTGAAAAAAATTGAATCATGACCTCTGTCTAACACCAGGCACAAAGGTCAGATCAAAGTGGACTAAAAACCTCAATCTCAAACATGAATCCATTAGGTACCTCGAGAAGAATGTAGGCAGAACCCTCCATGACATTGAAGCTAAAAGCATCTTTAAGAATGAAACACCTGGGATTGGAGCAATAGCACAGCAGGTAGGGCATTTGCCTTGCACGCGGCCAACCCGGGTTCAATTCCCAGCATCCCATATGGTCCCCTGAGCACCGCCAGGGGTAATTCCTGAGCACAGAGCCAGGAGTAACCCCTGTGCATCGCCAGGTGTGACCCAAAAAGCAAAACAAAAAAACAAACAAATATAAACAAACGGGAATACATCAAACTAAGAAGCTTCTGTACTTCGAAAGAAACAGTGACCAAAATACAGAAAGAGCCCACAGAATGGCATTGGTTATTTTTTACACAATATCTATCCAATAAGGGATTAATATCCAGGATATATAAGACTCTAGTAGAATTGTACAAGAGAAAAACCTCCAACTCCATCGGAAAAAAAGGGGGAGAAGAAATGAACAGAAGCTTCCTCAAAAAAAGAAGAAATACAAATGGCCAAAATGCACATGAAAAAAAGGTTCCACATCACTAGTCATCAGAGAGATGCAAATCAAAGCAACAGTGAGATATCATCTCACACCACAGAGACTGGCACAAATTCAAAAGAACAAAAGCAACCAGTGCTGGCATGGATGTAGGAACGCTCTTTTACTGGTGGTGGGATTGCTGACTGGAAAGGGTTCAGCATTTCTGGAAAACAATATGGACATTCCTTCAGAAACTAGAAATTGTGCTTTCATATGACCCTGCAATACTACTTCTGGGAATATATCCCAAGGGTACAAAAAAGCACAGTAGAAATGACATCTGCACCTATATGTTCATTGCAGCACTGTTCACAATAGCCCAAATCTGGAAACAACCCAAGTGCCTGAGAACAGACGACTGGTTAAAGAAAGTCTGGTACACCTACACCTACACAATGGAATACTATGGAGCTGTTAGGAGAGATGGTCATGAAATCTGCTTATAAGTGGATGGACATGGAGAATATCATGCTAAGTGAAATGAGTCAGAAAGCAAGGGACAGACAGAGAAGACAAATATGCACTCATCTGTGGAATACAAAATAACATGAGACTGACACACAAGGACAGTAGAGACAGGGCCAGGAATATTGCCCCATAGTTGGAAACCTGTCTCATGAGCTTGGGGAGAAGGCAGCGGGAATAAAGAAGGGATAACTAACTCAATGACGGTTGGAGGAATCATTCAGGATGGGAGATGTACGCTGAAAGTAGATAAAGGACCAACCATGATAACCTCTCAGTATCTGTATTGCAAACCATAATGACCAAAAGTAGAGAGAGAGTATGAGGGAAATTGTCTGCCATGAGACAAGGGGAAGAATTGGGGGGGGGGGGGTTATACTCGGGACATTGGTGGTAGAGAATGTGCATTGGTGGAAGGATGGATGTTAGATAATTGTATGATTGAAACTCAAACATGAAAGCTTGTAACTGCATCTCATGGTGATTCAATTAAAAGAAAAGGTCATTTTCAATTATATACAAAGTTTCAAATGTCACCAACCAGTTGCTGCTAAAATCTTCTAGGAAAGCTTAGTAAAATGTGATAGAATGTAACTTTTTAGACAAGTTTTTCTCAGAGATCTGAACATAGTAAATTTCAGAGATTTATTTCTTTTAAAAACATTTACTGATTTATAATACTGTATAAATATTAGTAATATGGCTTCAGAGCATTCTATAAAAGTATTTTTCTGAAGAAAACCTTATAACTTTTATGCTGGTTTGGGAATGAGATATGAAAAGTGTTACACTCAGTGAAAAATGAACTCAAGTGAAAAGCGAACTTTGATACATTCTTGGTGGGAACATAAATTTGGGTTGCCTCTAACGAAAGGGTATAGAGAATTCTAAGAAGAAAAAAATGGAAATTTCAAGTGATACAACAAATTTTTCAAAAGGTTTGAAAATACTAATTTGAAAGAACACATCTTTACCATATTATAGTATTACCTTTATAAAACTTATTACTATATATTCTATAGTTAATGTGAATATATAATTATATAATGTAATCATATTGTATATACTTATATATTATATATAATATATAGCATATGTTCATAACAGCCAGCACATAATAAAAATGGCGGTAAGACGATAACCAGGTAAAGAAACTGTGTTGTTTTTTGTTTTCGAAGAAATATTTCTTGGGGTTGGAGTGATAGTACAGCAGGTAGGGCTTTTGTCTTGCACACAGCCGACCCGGGTTCAATTCCCAGCATCCCATATGGTCCCCCGAGCACCGCCAGGGGAAGTTTCTGAGTGCAGAGCCAGGAGTAATCCCTCTGCATCACCAGGTGTGACCCCAAAAAATTTCTTTGCTATTAAAAAGGATGAAATTGTGCCTTCTAGGGCAAAGTGAGTGAAACAGAAAGTGATTTTAATGAGCGAAATGAGTAGGAAAGTGGGAGAGAGGTACTGGGTACAATAACTAAAGAAAATAGCACTGTAGCACTGTCCTCCCGTTGTTCATCGATTTGCTCGAGCACTCCCAGTAATGTCTCCATTTTGAGACTCGTTGTTACTGTGTTTGGCATATTGAATATATCATGGGTAGCTTGCCAGGCTTTGCCTTGCGGGCAAGATACTCTCGGTAGCTTGCCGGGCTCTCCCAGAGGGGTGGAGGAATTGAACCCGGCTCAGCCGGGCTGGCTGCACGCAAGGCAAACACCCTACCACTGTGCTATCATAACTAAATTAAGTAAATAAATAAAAGTGTGTAAATAACTAAAGAAAACAGATTTAAAATATCAAAACTAATTTCTAGATTCAGTGTAAACTTGTGATGACTAGAAAGAAAGGTGAAGGGTAGGAGATTCCCTACCCTTTTAGGGGATGATATAAAAGGGTAGAAACTTTTAGGGGATGATGTCTCATTTGCTAATGGCTTCGGGGAGTCTTGTGCATATATAAAAGTGTAAAGTAAGACCCCTACACTTTTATAATACTTAAGCAATGCTGAACGTATATTTCGGGTTATGAGAACAAGATCTCCCAAGCAATGTGCAGAATCCTGGAGCTCTCCCCCAGAGACACGTGGCCAACTGGCTCAGACACGTCAATGATTCATGACTGGCAATGTGTTGCTGTGCAGTCATACCAATGTTGCGGGTCTGTGAGCCACACACTGTGGTGCTTGGGAATCATGTGAGCTGCAGATCAAAGTCAGACCCTTCCTATGCAAGGTGTACATCCCTCATGACCCACTATCTCCAGGCCTGAAATATATTCAAATTCTGATAGAACTTTTGTTATCTTGATTTTGTGGGTACACCAAATGGTACTCTAGGACAATTTGAGATGGTGTGAGGGATCACTTCTGGCAGTACTCAGGGAACCATGAGATAAGCAGAGATCAACCTGCAGACTCCAATATTCAGAGAATAACCTCAACCTTTTGCGTTACAGCTCCAGACTGACCTTTAAAAAAGGGCTAGAGTGATAGCACAGTAGTAGGGTACTGCATTTGCTTTGCAGAGTTCCATCCAGATTCAATACCCAGCACCAATATGGTCCCCCAAACCCCTGGAGTAAGAAATGATTCCTTACTGCAAAGCCAGAAATAAGCCGTAACCACCACTTGGGTGGCCCCCAAACAAAAAATGCATTCAAGTGTTCCTTGACAATTTTTATCAGCTGTTGCTAATTTTACCATTATGCTTTTGACAGAGCATAATGGATATAATTTTATCTTTCTGGGTTAGCTATTTTATAGAAATAGGAAATAGTTCCTGGTAGCAAGACTATACAAATTCAAAGTAAACTTTGTTGCAAACTGAATGTTTGTGTCCCTCTATCAATTCAGATGTTTGAATTCTAATTTTGATCTGTGGAATGATTGTATGCATCCATGGCTACTCAGGGATCACTCCTGGTGGTGCTTAGGGGACCATGTGCCATGTCAGGATGAAACCAGAGTAAGGAGTGTCCAAGGCAAGGTCCTCAAGCCCTGTACTAGCTCTCCCCCACTCTGTATTCTGAAATTCTAACCCCCAGTGAGATAGTACTACAAGGGTTAGACATAAGAATGGAAGCCAACACCTTAATTTTGGACCTGTCAACCTCCAAAATCATGGAAAATAAATTTCTGTCTTTTATAAATCTCTAAGCTATGGTAATTTTATAGGGGGCTGAAATAAAATTCTCATGCCATCTCTTCATATATATTTTTATTATTAATTGTTAAAATATATTGTTGATCTAAATTCTGTGATTTACAATATGGTTTCTCATGCACATAATTCTGACACTGTACCTAACTCCAGAGTACCCACCTCTTTCTTCTGAGGACCCCAACACCCCTCCCTCCCAAATGCTCCCTCCCACTCAATTGTGTGGGTCAGTTCTCCCACAGTGTTGCCTTTAGACCGTTGTTGCTGCCTTGCTGTGTATCCTTAAGTCCCATAGATGAGAAAGATCATTCTGTATCTATACTTTCCCTTCTGACTGACTTCACTCAGCACATATTCTCCAGTTTCTGTACATGTTGCCGCAAATTGCACGGTTTTGTTCTTTCATAGAACTGCATAGTGAACATATCACTGTCATTATAAACTCATGTCATTATAAACTCGTATTTGTAGGATTATCAGTGTTGGGAAATATTTAACTCAGTGAATAAAGAAGAAAAAGGAGAAAAACTTAAGAATGAAAGAAAAAAGGTGGGGCTCCTTTAAATCAGTTACTTTATGAACTTAAGTCCATATATTGTCAGGTATTTTTAATATTATAACTGTTTCTATCTGTACTATTAGAGGGGAAATGGAAAATGATACTTTGAAATAAGAGCAAATAAATTTCACAATTGTTATGCCTGTAAGTCCCTGAAAAACCTTAGTGGTTGTGGTCTATTTCTTTACTTGACAAACATGCAGATGTCTTCCTTCATTGGTTAAATTCTGTTTCAGTACCAATGGGTGGGTGAAATAATACGCCAGCATCCTTTATTCCATGAACTTATAAGGAACAGATGGACATTTTAAACAGAGAGACAAATTGAACCATAAAAACAGAAAAATCTTTAATTAAATAAGGCTCTTGCAGAAAAAACTTCAACTCAAAAGATTTAAAAAGCCAGATACTTAAATACAAATTCAGAACAAGCCAAGAATCATGGTAATTATAAATTATTGGTCATGTCTCCTAACTTCTGTGCTCTTTCCTACACTAATCATTATACATTAGCACAAGAAGCTTGGGTGCAAATGAACCAAGTTAATTGTCATTGCCATTAGAATTCTCATCTTTCTGTCATTGGATGAAACTGCAAACGAAAACTACCAATTTCTTTACATTTTCATAGGGGCCACAGACCACACCTGGAAGTGTATATGTATCTATGTGCAATAAAATATATAAAGCAAACATTTGCTGATAATAAATTCTAAGAAAATTTATTTAAAATTTTTTTAAAGATTTTCCTTGACAGTTATATGACCCCCATGTAGTCATATGTAGTCACAGCTCACAGTTTAAATGCTAGACTCTAGATGGATCTAGGCTCTAGATCTCTATCTTCCAGGGCTGTTTGTCTATCAACATCTTTGATAAAACAAGCTAGGGCTGGAGAGACAGTACAGGGATTAAGGAGCTTACCTTGCATGTGGCTGACCACAGTCTGAGCCCTGACACTGCATATGGTCTGCTAAGCATTACCAGAAGAGATCCCTGAGCATGGTGCCAGGTGTGGAACCTGAGCACCACAGAATAGACACATTCCCTCCAAAGAAGGACAGGCAATGCCGCTGCTTATAAGATGTACAAGTTAAGAGGCCCAGAGGAAATTACTTTTAGCACTACCAGACAGTGAAAGCCCACACAGAGATACAACTCAGTTTTCTTACAAGATTTCCAGCATCTCAAGACAGCATTAGTACTGTCACAAAAAGTCTACAATCATTGTCCAGTTCCAAAATGTTTTATTGTGGTTTCTTCACATTGATTATAGTCTTTCTGTCTGGTCACAAATTTAGAGCTTCCAGGTAAAATCTGGAACCAGAAGTTATATATGGATTGCCAGGTAGGATAGGAAAAAAATACATCTATAGGACAAAGTTTTGTGCACCTGTGTGCCAAATATTTGATATTTACGTCAGAGGTTTTTTTTTTTACCAAGTGTAATCAATCTGAACTATATAACATCCAGATGGTTTCAACCACACCTTTTATCTCAGAAACATGTTGGGCCACTTCAGGTGTCTGAGAGGCAAACACAGTGTACATGTCAAGTACAGGGTCAGGAGCAGGAGGCCTCAAAAGCACAGCTCTCTGGGTAACAGGTGGGCATGTTCTCTTGATTGCTTTCCACAACACCTTTGTCTTGTTTTTGTTCTGGTTCCTGAACTACTCACTCCTAGCACATAGTCCGAGCTTCACTTCTGATTTGAGTCTAGCTCACTGCCCTCATTGTCTTAATAAAGGAATCTCCTTCCTGGATAGGTGTTTACATACTGATTATCAGATCAATATTTGCAGAACTAAGTGGGACAACTTATAGGTGGCTAAAAATTCACTACAAACACTGAGATGGGTTCAGGTTGTTTTTGCTTTTCCCCCTCTTTTAATAAGTTTTCTAGGGAACGTGGGAACTCATCCTGTTCATGTGCAATTTTAGTTAATGCTATTTGAAATAGTGTTTGAGTCTGTAAACCTAATATGTTGCCATAGAAACAGGTCTTCATCTGAAATACATCCAATCAATTCTGAAATTATCATTCAGAACACCTTCATAAATTGGAATGGCTCCAACAGGTATTCAGAATGTCAGCATTAAGCATTGAATTGCATTTTCTTCTTTTAGTTAATTATTTTAAAGTCAAGAAATGAACAGAACAAAACCTAACTTAGATATACATAAAAACACAAAGATAGTCACAGAGGGAACATTTCTCCTTGATTACTTTATTTCTTGAAACACCATGAAAATAGAGCACCTTACACCATTCAGAATAGACCAGTTATGTTTCAGATATACGACTAAACAGAATGCAAATTGGGATAAATAGTTTAAAACAGAATTATTCTTCTTATCAAAGAAATCTGTAAACTTGTTTGTTGAATGAATTACAATATTAGAGGGCATTTTAATGTCCTCGTGTAACACTTATCACCTTGAATATATTTTAAACACTTAACATTCCCAAATAGAGAATTATTAGGAATTATATAACTTATGAAAAGAGGAAAGAGAATTACAGACTGAAGGATGCACAATTTCCAAATCTAGAAACAAGACCTGAAATTTTTATTCCATTGGATTTGTGGTAAAAATAATTAAATGAGACATTAGTAAAATTAATTCATCCCCAAAACTAGAAGTTACAAAGTTACAGAGGGTCTTGGACTCTATGGTGATTTTGAGGTGAGGTTACTATATACATCAATACCATAAATATAAATGTGATTGTAATCATGTTACCTAAACTATAAGTAAAAAAATCTTCTTTAAACTATTTCATTCTAGGACCAGAGAGATAGTGCAGGGATTAAGACACTTGCCGTATACTCAGGTGGCCTCAGTTCAACCCTGAGCACAGCATATGCTTCCTGAAGTATACGAGGAGTGATTCCTGACCTCAGATCTGGGACTAAGCCATGATCACTGCAAGTGTGCCCCAAAAACAAACACAAAATTTTGATTATACTCAAAATGATGATTAGCTATGTGTTGGCAATGAAAGTTAAATGCTTTCAAATTTCTTCCATAGTCTACAATATTTTACTAAATTTATATTCACATAGAGCAGTACACTTCAAAAGAATTTTCTAAAATGATGCAAATATATTGCAATCTATACTATTCAATATGATAATCACTAGCCATATATAGCTAGTGATGGCTTAAAAGTATATAATACAACTGAAGAACAGAACTTCTTTACAGAGATTATTTAAATTAGAATTGTGAAACATGCTTGCGACTGATTATTGGACAGTACACATTTAATATTTGTATTTGTTGCATAATACTCAGAACAGTAGTGAACCTGACCAAGAGCAAACACTGACTTCACTTATTTCCTGTTACTCTTCTCTCCACATTGTTGGGTTGAGATGAAAATGTTATATGCTACATTGTTATGTATAAGTACTAGCAAAAATTATATTCCAGTTCACAATTACTAGCATTTATGGTCAAGTTACTTGACTTTGTAGAACTAAATAGTTTTATTGACACCTGGGGATTAGTAATATCATTATTTGAGGTTATTTTGAGATCTATGGGAAATAATGCACTAACGTGTTTGGCAAATGCCCATCATATAGAATAACTCAGTGCATGTTAGATGTTATTATTTAAGTATTTTAAAGGTGATAATTTAACAAAAGACATTTTTAATGTGTAGAAAGTGTTGGAGAAAATACGGTTAGGTTAGAATGATTTGTAATCAAATGAAACAATATTGAGTCTATTCAAATTTCACTAGAAAAATTCATTACTTTAGATCATGTTGTTCACTAGCAAAATTAATGACTTTAAATCATGATTCTAGTAAGATTCAAAAGGCAAGTAAGATTCAACTTAACACAGTCTGCCAATATTTGATTTCCTAGGTTGCAATTTAATTAACAATGCATATAATATGCATAAATAATGTATTATAATATATGTAACCATGGTCTAGAATGGAACAAACAGGGTGAGCGACTGTCTACGTTCATGATGTCCACCAAGACCATCCACGGTAAGTCACAGTTCCAGAAGGCGGAATCTAAACGTTGGACATGGGAGTCTCTGGGCGGACGGTTCCACAACAAAATTGACTACATCATATTCAATCTATAGTTTTGCCTGACCAATGTCTCTGTTGTCCCAAAATTCCAAATGGGATCAGCCCACAGTCTCCTTCATGCAAAATTCTACTTCACGGAGTGAGGAGAAAGGGCTGCAAAGTTTAAGAAAAGAACTCCCAGAATGACCACCAACTGGGAGTTCTTTGAAACTATCGCGGCAACATGGGAAGATGCTGTCATTGACAACATTGACAAGGAATACAATCGACTGGTTCAGCACCTCCATGATTGTGTGAGGAACGCCAAGAGAGAGAGATAGCCACAAAAAAAAAACCTGTCTTCGAAAACTCTTGAGTTTATTCGCCAACATGGCTTGGCACATGCCTCAGGCAACCACAAGGGAACATCCAAGCTCACAAAGCAGTGCAGAGAAGCGATAAAGGAAGATCTCAAAGAGACAAGAGCAGCAGTGCTGGCAGATGCAGCAGAAACCGGGAAAAGCATTCACAATGCCCTCCTGTCCTTTGCCAACTACAAGACCAAGATGACTGCCCTCTGACGTCCTGATGGATCTATCACATCTTCAAGAAAGGCAATGGAGAGGATTATCCATGACTTCTACTCGTATCTCTTCAATAGCCATGTCCACCTACCCACATACCAAATTCCACAAGATGGATATGTCATTCCCAATGTTCTCCCTTCCGAAATCTGACATGCCATTTCATCGATAAAGAAACTAACTGCACCTGGCCCAGACAAGGTCAGACCTGAACATCTGAAGAACCTGCCATCAGTACTCATCAATATGCTGGCTCGGCTCTTCACATGCTACCTGTCTGAATGCAAGGTTCCATCCCAGTGGAAAACCAGCACGACTATACTATTGTACAAGAAGGGAGACAGCCACAACATTGGCAACTATCGCCCGATCTGCCTATTGTCTGTCATCTACAAGCTGTTCACTCCAGTCATCCTGAATCGGATTGGCAGAACACTAGATGAAGGATAACCATCAGAGCAAACCAGGTTTTGCAAAGAATTAAACTTGATCGACCATATCCACATGATAACCAAGCTCATTGAGGTTTCTCAGGAGTTCAAGATGCCGCTCTGTCTAACATTCATTGATTTAAAGAAGGTCTTTGATTCTGTTGAGATGGAAGCAGTCATCGAAGCCCTAGTCATTCAGGGCATTCAGACTCAATACATCAGGATCGTCCGTGAACTGTATTACGGATTTGCTACCAGGATCTCACCATTCTACAAAGAAGTGATCATCCATGTCAAGAGAGGGGTTCAGCATAGTGATACCATTTCACCAAAGCTCTTCAGTGCCACCCTTGAAAACTTCATGCGAAGACTGGAATGGGAAGTAATGGGAGTGAAGATAGACGGTTGGCAACTACACCACCTCCACTTTGTTGACGGCATGGTTCTAATAACACCAAGCATTAACCAAGCAGCACAAATGCTAGCCGACTTCGACCATGAGTGTGGAAAGGTCAGACTCCAGCTGAATCTCACAAGACAATGTTTATGAGAAACAGTCTCATTCCTGACGTTCCATTCGCTCTCTATCGAACGACCATCTCCAAATGCAACAGTTATGTGTACATAGGTCGAGAAGTCAACATGACGAATCACCTGGCACCTGAGTTGCGCAGGAGGAAGAGAGCGACTTGGAATGCCTTCAAGAGCATCAAAGAAATAGCTAAGAGGACGAAGAACCCCTGGCTCTGGGCACATCTCTTTAATTCAACTGTTCTTCCTGCATTAACATACACCTCAGAGACCTGGGCCCTACGAAAACAGGATGAGAATGCTATTCGGTTCTCTCAAAGAGGAATTGAAAGAGCTATGCTTGGAGTATCACACTTCACTCAAATGAGAGATTGAATCCAGAGTTCCGACCTCCATCGATGGTCAAGAATCAGGGACGCTGTCTTGTTTTCCAAGGTGTCGAAAATCAGATGGGCTGGACACGTAATGAGATTTGGAAACAACTGCTGGACTAGAGCTGTTACCAACTGGATTTCACGGGACGTCAAAAGACCACGTGGCCGTCCACCTACGAGATGGTCAGACTTTTTCATCAAGACCCTGAACGATCAGTTTGAGGTTCTTCAAGTTCCTAGAACAAGCAGACACCATTGGGCTACACTAGCACACGACAGGGATGAGTGGAGACGTTACTGGTGCCCACTCGAGCAAATTGATAAGTGATGGGATGTCAAGTGATCAAGTGATAAATATATGTAAGAGTTTTTCATCTTATCTTTTTTAGAAGGTATCACTCTTTCCTATGTTATATGGTCACACAGGAAAGTTGAGTAGAACAAAGTTAGCACTGCAGGAAATCCTATTTCAAATTATTTCAAGATGTGAAGAGACCATCAATGACATACTCAGTTTGAAAGCAACATATTTATAGCCACAACTTTACACATCTCAAAAGATTTCTTAACGTGATATTCAAATAGAGCAGCAAATCTCACATACATATCAGACCCACTCTATTTATATCTTAAATTAAATACCAAATGATAAAACATCTAAAATTTTAGCATTCAGGGAAGTTTTGAACATGTCATAAAAATTGTTTTTCAAATGTCAGAGAAATACTTGGAGTCTGGAAAAGCCGAATTGGAATGCTGTTGGTTTAGGCTTAAAGCAGTTCTATTTTATAAATGGACCTGGTGTGCTCTTTTCATCATTTTTCTGGCATTGCTAGAGCAGACAAGGAAAGCTCTTGTTTGTCTAGTAATGTCTCCTTGGTAGAGTGTAAGTAGGTCAGGGAAAGAAGCAAAATGCTTTTCTTTCAGTGAGAAATTAAAATTTCAGAAAGCCCTTTATATTTGAGATGACTTTCACTGAACAGTTGACCAAAAGTAAATAAGTACCAAACCCACTGCTCCCAAATGTATGCGCTCAGATCCTGGAGAGACAATGAAACTTCAGTGTTGGAATTGCAGATTTCCTGGAATATTTTAGACATCACAGTTTGAGAAACTACAGCGCAATGTCAAAGGCATGGCGGGATACAGTTATACTATACCATGGTTGCCAACTCGCATCCCGCCCTTAAAACCCAGTTAGGTATAATGAATATTTCATCTCTGAGTGACAGAGTAATTTGGCTCTGTGTAATTTTCAAGTACAGAATGGTTTAAGTATAAGATGGGGAAATGGTATAAGTATTGGAATTAGATTTTGAAACAGCTGGAAGATGACCTGAATCTGATTTTTCCAAACTTCCAAATTATTGTATCCAGAATTATCAAAAAAGCAGAGACCATATTTGGGCATTGTTCCTTTGGTAAGGGATAAAGTTGCTTTTGATCTGAACTCTCAACTAATAGTAGTAGCTGATGGTAAAGATTTTGATAGTAATATTTAAACACATATTAGGATTCATAATACATAGTGAACAAAAATTTCCTAACTCTGAGTTCTAGATCAAATTTCATTGATTCTAACTCATCCTAAGACTTTTCTGACTTGAGAATTATATTCTCCCAACTTCCTCTGTTCTTAGGTTCCTGCATCCATTAATGCAGGAGTGGGAAGATTTCTTTCTGCCAAGGACTATTTTGATATTTATAACATCATTTGCGAACCATACTCTCGGTAGCTGGCCAGTCTCTCCGAGAGGGACGGAGGAATCGAACCTGGGTTGGTCGCATGCAAGTCAAATCCCAAAACAAATATCTGTGAACAAGTTCTGCATATATAAGAATTAAGCATTGCATTCTACAAATAACTTTAAAAATCTGTCTTTTCCCCTTGTTCTCTAGAATTATCTCTGACTCTTACCATCAGACTGTATGGCCAGTGAGTCTGAGGCAACTGGAGGACACCAAATGAAGAGGTCCCTGCCACATGCTGAGACACACATGACAAGTGGCACCTGGGAGATTGTTCAAAATCAACAAAGATCTAAGTAGTGGTTATTAAATCTTGGAGACATGTTCCTTGAGATCCTTCATCTCTGTGTAAAATTAGACATTGAACTCAGGCCACTGTGGTATAGGACCAGACATGTGTGTTCATTCATTATAGGAATGCTGTAAAATAGAATGAACTGGTCCAAATTTTGAGAAGGAAAAAAATGTAAACTTGAACTTCCCTTCAAAGGTGATCCCAGTTGGCTCAATGGAAAGGAAAAAAATAAAACTTCCATTTTAGGGGCTGGAAAGATAGCAGTGGAGTTTAGGCAACTGTCTTGCATAAAGCTAACCCTGTTTCGATTCTTAGTATTCCATGTGGTCCCACAAGCCTCATCAGGATTGATCCCTGAACACAGAATCAGGAGTAAGAGCTGTGTGGCCTCAAAATAATACAAAACATAATTTAAATTATAAAGAATAAAGGTCCATTCTGTAACACGTTAAGCAGTATTCTGAAATAAAGCTCAAATATAGTACTACTGTCATAACACTGTCGTCCCATTGTTCATCTATTTGCTCAAGTGGGCACCAGTAACGTCTCCATTGTGAGACTTGTTGTAGTTTTGGGTGTATCAAATACGTCACAGGTAGCTTGCCCAGCTCTGCCATGCAGGCAGGATACTCTCGGTAGCTGGCCAGTCTCTCCGAGAGGGACGGAGGAATCGAACCTGGGTTGGTCGCGTGCAAGTCAAATCCCAAAACAAATATCTGTGAACAAGTTCTGCATATATAAGAATTAAGCATTGCATTTTCTCCTTATAGGGAACATTCCCAGCAGGGGTCTGGGGCCCAGACCACTCCTGGGGATGTGTTGCTATGATTATGCGTCTAAAGATGGAGTGTTAAGGCCCAGTAGTACTCCAAGCTAACCATCTAACCATGAAAGTGCCAAGGATTGAACTCACAATCACATATTCTAAGCATGTGTGCTACCTCGTGAACTACTTCCCTGGCCCTAAGTACTACATCTTTTAGAAAATATCTCTTTCTCTCTCTCTGTCTCTGTCTCTCTGTCTCTGTCTCTCTCTCTCCTCTCACTTTCTCCCTTTCATCCCCCTAGACCCCTGTGGGTATTTTACATGTATATATCTTATATGTATACATGTATCTTATATGTATATATCTCTACCCTGATCCCCCTCTCTCGTATTAGTGATGGGGAGGAGGGAGAGTGCTTTACTTACAGACCACAGTCTTTATTTCAACATTGGTTAGAAAAAAATTTTTTATTTTATAATGCAGTTCACAATATTTGATTACATTTAATATTCAAACACCAACCCCACCACCATCACACTTTCCCACCACCATATTTGGGATGTTTTCATCCCAAGCTCCAATCCCTGTCCCAAAGCACAACCAGAATAATATATTTTGTAAACACAGTAACAAGAAGTCTCAAAATGGAGACGTTACAGGGCCCGCTTGAACAAAATCAAAGAACAACAGAAGGATGGTGACAGTGACAGACTGTCTGTTATGAAAAACTGGTGAAAATTCTACAAAAAAGTATCCATAGAGGAAACAATGTGAAGATTGTTCTATTTTGGTAGGGGCCCTTAAGACATTCTTTAGGATATCACTAACATGTTGTTAAAGGTTGAGTGATGTGAGCTTTCGCATATATATCTGAAAATATGTACATATGCATATATATTAACCTCTATGATTGTTGCCTAATATTTGAACCCTATCAAATGTGGTGTGGTACTCTTGAAGAATGGGTAGGAAGTGTCTCTTATGAAGTCCAGAAATATGTTCACACATGCCTGAGTCTTGGCCCGAGCATGTGGGGAACGGCATTGAGCTTGGTGCGGTTGGGTTCTGGAGGTTTTTGGCTGCGGGGCTGGGTCCCTTGGGGCAGGGAGGGCTCTCACCCACCCCCATCTAGGGCTCACCGAGTAAAATAGCCTGGCGCAGGGTCTGATGGCATGGCTATGTCATGTTGCTCCCTTCCAAGAGAAAAAAGCCGTGTGATCTGGATGGTGGCCAATGAGGAGATTATCTGGGTCGCCAGGAATTGGCTTATGGGCGTAACCCCTGGGTCACGGGAGACAGGAGGAAGCGGGCAGAGGATATCCGTTCTCAGTCCAGTTGATCCCAGAGTATTGATAAGAAAATTCAATAAACGTTTCAGTTGTGGCTTATATTCAAGTTCTTGATAATAACATAAAATTTTAACTTAAGATTTATCTTCCTAGTCAGGGATGTATAAGACTTTGGGGCTGAGTTCCAATCCTGAAAAATAAAAAGTTTTCTAATTAAACATATAGAAACTACTTAAATACTAGCTTTTTTCAAATTCTAAATTGTTTTGTTTTTCCTTATGGGGAGATTTGAAAAGAATTTTTTCTAGAAAACAAGACATCAAAAAAGTACTAATACACTGAAATCACTTTATGTACTTGAGAGTCTCATAATCTTGATTTGAGTGTTAAACTAAATGTGGTATCTCATATTTTTGAGCTGCTAGCCAAAACCACAGAAAAGCAAACTGAAATGAATGAGGTTCTTTGATTAATTTTCTGAGACAAGACCATTTAAATATCATGCCCGCAATGCAGTTTAAATTACAGCTGATATAAATGGCAGTGTCCTTAAATAGATTCCTATAAATTGTTCCAAGGTTCAAAAATCTCTCATTTAAGTATTACAGCATCTTAATGAGATTTAATTGTGACTGTTATTTCTATTGGTTTTCATGGTTAAGGACAGTGGGCACATTAGTCCAGAAAAAATATAATGTACAATTATATCAATGTTACTTTGATAAGTGACATAAGCTATTATGAATCTGTTTTACCCAGCAGGAAACCAGGTAAAAGTCTAACAACCTAATAGGAACTCTCAAAAGAAATAGATCAGTTTAGTCAGTAGAAGAGAGACAGATACAAAATTATCCCCCTCATAAAAAAATAAAAAATAAAAAAGGCCCTCCCGTTGTTCATCGATTTTCTCGAGCGGGCCCAGTAACGTCCCCATCGTGAGACTTGTTACTGTGTTTGGCATATCGAATACGTCACGGGGGGCTTGCCAGGCTCTCTGAGAGGAGCGGAGGAATAGAACTCGGGTCGGTCATGTTGGCTGCGTGCAAGGCAAACGCCCTACCGCTGTGTTAAATCTCCCTCATATGTGGTATATAAAATAACAGTAAACGGAAAAAAATACTCAAAGGCAACAGAAACTAAGAATTGTTCATATGTACGAAGGAAATCACTGTGGAGGGGGGACAGAAATGGAAGGGTAGGACAGAATGTGGGGGGCACAGGGTCAGAGTGGAGGAAAGCTGACACTTTGGTGAAGGGTGTGGTATTTTGTTTTCTACAAGAAACACTGCTACTATCAATATTGCAAATCACAGTGCCTAAAATTAAAAGGTTTTGTTTTTTTTCTTTTTTTTAATTGTTATTACTGAACATTACCTAACGGCTGGGATGCCCCATAAACCTTCTCTGAAGGTGCGTCTACAGTGAATTATTTCACTTAAACGGGATGAGTCACAACCACATTTCTGGCCACATTCTTGTGTGCATCACGAAAGCCACCCTAGAAGCCGGCAGTGCCGGAGGGTCCCGGGGACGCTCTCACACTCCCCTTCTGAGGGCAGACAGCCTGAGGGTCCTCACAGGGGCATTTCCCCTGTAGTGAGAGCCTCAAAGACCTCTGTGGCTCCCGATGAACTCAGGGAAAGGCCTGAGCACTGTCCCCCTCCCGAAGGTTGTTCTAAAGGCCCAGGCATAAGGCCTCAGCTGGGCTAGCAGAGTCCACCGAGGAAGCAGCTGAGCCGATCAGCAATGCACAACGGCCAGAGTGCATGTTACTGAAAGGGGCTGAGGCTGGTCTGGGCTGACTGGGCCCCTCATTCAGTTCTTGTGTCCTCGCTTCTTTGGGAGGCTGGGGGACACACACAGCAGGCTGTGCGTGGTACTGGGGACCGAGTGTCCTGGCATACTGGGGCTGGGCCCCCTCTCCAGCCAGCTGAGTATGCTCTCTCAGGAGTGAGTCGGGAAAGAGCATGCACCTGGCAGCATCTTCAAACCGGGAGAACAGGGGCTGAGGATGCGACGAAATTCGATGGAATTCAGTGGTTCGGTACCTATTTGCATACTTCTGGTAGGTACAGCCCTGGGTCCAATCCTTGCAGCCACCACCATGCTGAGACCACTCTCCGCACCCCTGAAGGTACTGACAGAGGGACAAATCCACGCGGGTTCCGGGGCCGAGATCTCCCAGCCTACTCGGATCGGAGTCGAGCATCCTCCACCCAGATCCTCCAAATTCCAGTAGGCGGGGATCACACCCACCACCTGGCCCCCTGGCGCCGTGTAATCCCATCAACGGCCAAGACTCAGAGACTATAAAATCCAGCTCCCGGAACCGCGCGGCCGCGAATGACATCTTATCAGGACATGTTTTATGACATCTTATCATCTCATTCCTACTTTGGACAAACTTGCAGGCTATCGAATGTAGCCTGCCCACAGGGCAGAGTCTGGCAAACTCCCCGTGGCGTACCAAATATGCCAAATACCAGTAACAATGATGGGTCTCATTCTCCTAAAGGGCCTTGAATATAATCTCAGGGTTAGGATGAAAGAGACGTTACTGGGGCCTGCTCGAGGCAATTGACAAATAACAGGATGATGAAATGAAAAATAAAATGAATTGTTATTAGTGAAACACCATGAACTACATTTGTAGACTTAAAAATTTTTGTGCTTGGGTTTCAGTTATACAATGATTCAGTACCCATCCCTCCACCAGTGCCCATTCTCCATCATTTACATTTTTTTTTAATTTTTGTTAGTGAAACACCATGAGGTACAGTTGTAGATTTACAAATTTTTGTGCTTGGGTTTCAAATGTACAATGATCAAACACCCATCCCTCCACCAGTGCCCATTTTCCACCACCACGGGTCCCAGTATCCCTCCCACCCCCCATCCCTCCATCCCACCCTGCCTCTGTGGCAGGGCATTCCCTTTTGTTCTCTCTCTCATTTTGGGTGTTGTGGTTTTCAAAAGAGACGTTGAGTGGCAATCATGTTTGGTCTATAGTCTACTTTCAGCATGCTTCTCCCATCCTGGGAGGATCCTCCCAACACCTTTTATTTGATGATCCCTTCTCTATCTCAGCTCCCTTGGGGTTTTTTTTTCCCCTTTTTTGGGTCATACCTGGTGATGCATGGGATTACTCCTGGTTTTGCACTCAGGAATTACTCCTGGCGGTGCTCAGGGGACCATATGGAAAATGGGAGATCAAACCTGGGTCAGCAGCATGCAAGGCAAACATCCTACCCGCTGTGCTATCACTCCAGGCCCAATAAAAAAAAGTTTTAAGAAAGAAATAGATCAGGAAATAGAATATTATGCCATCGGTTTAATATCTATTCCGACTATCGCTCTCATGAGAACACCTAATCTATAATACAAACATGCCAGGGCTCTTGCCACTTTGGATCGAAGTTTAAAACACTTAATTCACATAAAATAGCACACTCAGTTTTGATCTATAAAGTCGCCATATCACTCTACACTCACAGAGTCAAACTCCTGATCAGCTTGTTTAAGATATCTGAGATAGATGTTGCACAAGCGTGTATGTGTGTGTGTGAGAGAGAGAGACGGAGACAGAGAGAAAGAGACAGAGAGAGACAGAGATAGAGATAGAGAGACAGAGAGAGTAATTCCAGGAGGTATACACTCTACTGGACCAAAAGAATACTTGGGCTCCTTTGTTGCCTAAGTTTACCTTTCTGCTTAAAAACCTGCAAGACCTTTCTGCATCTATTGGGCTGCTAATAATGGTTCAGTACCAGCTGCCTGCTGCCGATTATCTGAAACCTGAGGTCCAAAAAATACCGAATACATTCCAATTTCCACTGGTACTCAGGGCCTATTTTCTCTACATTTACTACTCACATCTTTTGTTCTTACTGGCAGAAGTCACAGGAACCACTAAAAGAGAAAAGAACTGTGCTGACAAGAAAACAACGTAAAATTTAGGTAAGGATGACCAGCATAGGCTGTAGAACTAGCTGGGTTGTGGCAAGAGTATTTAGGGCGACACAATAGTTTACACATAGTTTTCCAGGAAAATTTATGCAAATTGATGATAGGGTATAACGAGCAAGCACAGTTGAGGAACTGTGTAATTTGAACATATACAACATATGTCACTGTCAGTGTCACTGTCCTCCCGTTGTTCATTGATTTGCTCGAGCGGGCCCAGTAACATCTCCACTGTGAGACTTGTTACTGTATTTGGCATATCGAATATGTCACAGGTAGCTTGCCAGGCTTTGCCGTGAGGACGAGATACTCTCGGTAGCTTGCCGGACTCTCCGCGAGGGGCGGAGGAATCAAACTCGGGTCGACCATGTTGGCCGCTTGCAAGGCAAATGCCCTACCCGCTGTGCTATTGCTCCATGTATGTACATATATATGTGTGTATGTTTATAGGTAAAGGAGGTATAAGTAGAGAAGCTTTTGACTGTTCAGTTTCCACGACCTGCTTACCTGGCCTGGGTCATTACCAGCATAGAGACATTTATAGGCCTCTATTTGGGTTTGATAAAAGTGAAAAAAAAATGCAGCAATTTATAAAGAGAGCTACCGCATAATTCAAACCACAAACATCTGGCCAATGACTTTACACAGTTGTTCCAGCTTTGACAAGAAGGAAAGGATCACAATCACAGTTTTTATTGTTTGGTCACATACACTTGATAGATTGGTGGAACTCTAGACCCTCTGAGAGGCAGAATTATTATTCCCCAATAATTTTCTGAATGATAACTCCAAGGCCTGTAAATGTTATCTTACTTAGCAGAGGTGACTTCGAACTTGTCATTATAAAACAGGGAAATTATCCAAGATGTTGACAATCTAACCAACCTAATCATGGGAGCTCTTAAAAGTACATAAATTTTCCCAGCTGGAGCCTGTGAGAGGGGTGTGTCAGAAGATGAAAGAGGCAGAGTCGAGATGAGACAAAAGAGAAGGTTCGAGAGGCTTGCTTTTCAAACTTGTCTACCCCCTTGAACATGCGTCTCACTTGCTCATCTCTGTCTCTTTGCTTTTTCTACTCTGGAGAAGCCTGTGTTCTCCTTGAACACATACTGCCTCTCTTTCTCTTCCCCCAGATCTTTCTGTATAAATTTCAATAAAAACTACCTGGCTCTACAGAAGGGGTGCATTAAGAATATCTGAGCACTTTAAAACTTGGGAAGAAGACTGGAGAGATAGTACAGTGAGTAGGGCGTTTGCCTTGCACGCGGCTGACCCGGGTTCGATTCCCAGCATGCTATATGGTCCCCTGAGCACCGCCAGGAGTAACTCCTGAGTGCAGAACCAGGAGTAACCCTTGTGCATCGCCAGGTGTGACCCCAAAAAATAAAAAATAAAAAAAATAAAACTTGGGAAGATTTCTATCATTGATACTAGCTTTTGACAAGATTCACTAGGCCAGAGAGATAGTAAGGTGCTTGCCTTGATCATGCCCTACTCCAGTTTGATCTCGAGCATTATAGGATCCCTGGAGCTCCTTCAGAAGTGACCCCTGAGCACTGAGCACAGAGCAAGGAGTAAGTTCTGAGCAATTCTAGTGTGGCTTGGGTCCCCTTCCCCCCCACACACACACACCGGAGAGAGAGAGGGAGGGGGAGAGAGAGAGAGAGAGAGAGAGAGAGAGAGAGAGAGAGAGAGAGAGAGAGAGAGAGACTGATTTACTCTCAGGAAAATATGTTCCAGAAAAAATTCCAGGTGTATGTGAAAAAATTTTTCATGCTTTATTAGGTCAAAAGGTCAGAATAGTCAGTCACACAAAAGGCTATTTGACAAAACTAAAGATGTGACTCAATGACTCGTAGATTTCTTCAGCCCCAGGTAATCTTATAAACAAAGCTGAGATCACCTCAGAAAGGTAATCTGTATCCTGTGATATACATGGGAGACCCACAAAGTTCTTGTAAATATTTCAACAACAGAAATACTGCTAAGTAGGAGTGAAACGTACAGATGGAGTCACTGTCACTGTCACTGTCATGGTCCTCCAGTTGTTCATTGATTTGCTCTAGTGGGCCAAGTAACATCTCCATTGTGACACTGTTACTGTGTTTGGCATATCGAATAAATCATGGGTAGCTTGCCAGGCTTTGCCTTAAGGGTGAGATATTCTCAGTAGCTTGCCGTGCTCTCCGAGAGGGAGGGAAGAATCAACCCGGGTCAGGTGCGTGCAAGGCAAACGCCCTACCCACTGTGCTATCGCTCTAGCCCACAGAGGGAGTAGAAAATGAAAATAGCCCATAAGACTCCACAAGTCTACTGCAGACAGTAGACCCCAAATAAAACTACCTAGTTATAAACACATTCTACCTTTCACAAAAAAAGTAACCTCGACTCAGACAAGGGAGCCAACTGCCCAGAGGGTGTAGCCAAAACCCAGAGAGAATATTTGCCTGAGTTTCAAAATTGAACGGCATTTGTGTGGCTGGAATCCAATGATTTAGAACCAGTGTTTCTTTTTTTTTTCCTTATTCCATTTTATTTTATTTATTTGTGTTTTCAGTGAGAGCTAGAGCGATAGCACAGCAGGCAGGGTGTTTGCCTTGCATTCAGTTGACCTGGATTCAATTCCTCTGCCCCTCTTGGAGAGCCCAGAAAGCTACCGAGAGTATCTTGCCCGCCGGGCAAAGCCTGGCAAACTACTCATGACGTATTCAATATGCCAAAAACAGTAACAACAAATCTCACAATTTGTTGTGAGATGTTACTTGTACCCGCTGGAGCAAATCTATGAACAATGGGAGGACAGTGTTACAGTGTTATGTTTTCAATGCTGAGGATATTGAACTCAGGACTCACACATATAATAAGTGCTCTACTAAAGGCTACATCCCTGCTCCTTGCTTATTTTTTTTTAACCAGAATGTCTATGAGTGTTATTCAAGACCTGTCACATCAAACATCTAGAGAAATTTTTTTTTCTTACTTGACAGGCCCAAAGACAGAGGAATTTAGCACTGGGAAGGGTTGTACCCAGAGTCTCACACATGTCTTATTTAAATGAATTAGGAGATTATGTTGGAGGCTTTAGAAGTGATGAAATTTATGAGATTTTGAAACTTTAATGCCATAGCGGAATAAAATCTTTGGGGATCTTGGAACAATATTAAGTTATTGTTATATGGGCTGTATAAGAATCTTTGAGGTCAGAAATTGGTAGACTGGATGGCATAATGATGTAATTTCAAAGATTTCCATGCCCTACAGCCCAGAACAATGTTGCTTTATGGAGAAAATAAAAGGTATTATCACTTTGTCAAAGTGACTGTATTTTTTGGGGTTTTGTTTTTGTTTTTACCCGGAGATGCACAGGGGTTACTCCTGGCTCTGCACTTAGAAATTACTCCTGGCGGTGCTCAGGGTACCATATGGGATGCTGGGAATCGAACCTGGGTCGGCCGCATGCAAGGCAAACGCCCTACCCGCTGTGCTATCACTCCAACCTCAACCTCATGATTATGGTTATTAACATTAAAATAGGGATAGTGTCCTGAATTACCCAAATGTACTCGATATAATCACTCGTGAGTTTGAAAAGAGCAAAAAAGTTTATTAGAGAGAGGCAATAAGAAAGAGATGAGAGAGGAAAAATTATGAGAAAAACTGGACCTTGTGTTGCTAGCTTTCAAGAATGTAGAAACAAGGCAAACAAATTAGGGAATGCAGGTGTTATTTTGAAGCAGAGAGCATCCAACCAGTCATTCAAATGGAACTGGAAGACCTCAGTAAGATAGCCACATGGGACAAATTCTGTCAACAGCATGAATGGGTCTGGAAGTATATTTCTCCTGAGAAATGCCAGGAGAAAAAAAAAATCCCAGGCTGGCTGACGCCTTACACCAGCCTTGTGATCCCCGACCCCAGAGCAGAAAGCCAGCTGAGCCTACTGAACGTTAGACCCACATTAACTGTGAAAATTTTCTAATGTGTTATTTTATACTGCTAAGTCTGTGATAATTTGCTTTGATGGCATATACACAAGAGAGTTGTTATGAAATTAATCCTCTGTGCTTTTCTAAGAGTATAAAATAATACCTCCATATCTTCAGTATATTATAATCCAAAGGTCATTTTAAGTAACCTGATCTTTTACAGGACTAATTTGAAATTTTTCGTTTGTGTCGTGTGTTAGAAAATTAGAAAATCCTCTAAAAACGTCCTGCTGCTTTTTAAAGGATTGATTCACAGATTCCAGATCTAAACAGCACCCCTCCAAAATTAGCTACATCAAAAGACTATAGGACTCTTGTGAATTTCTCCCTTGAGTCATAAGTGATGAGTTTGGGTTCCAGAAAATCAGAGTTGTGTGCTGAAAGAAAACCCTGGGCTAAATCAGGAGGCAAATATTCTCATCCTATCTCTGGTGGCAGAGAGCTAGTCAGTCTCCTGAAAATAAATTTATCTCTCTGGGTTTCATTTCTTCTTCTTTACAATGAAAGGGATAGGAAATAACGGAGGCCTCCACAATCAATAGCTTCTTGGTTGAAGTCTGAAGGACAAGCTGGTATTAATGAGGCAAGTAGGGTGGGATAAATTCAGGGAGAGCTTTTCAAAAGATTTGACATGCTATTTTGTTGTATAGGTTCCATCCTATAGTGTTGCTCTCTCAATAACTTTTTTAAAAAAGAGTCAAAATATGACCTCTAAACAGGGTTCCACTTCTTATTGCCACACTTCTTTCAAAGTTATCTTTGAGGACAATTGTGTGGAAAGTGTGAGAGAGCTTAGAGACATTTTATAAAGTCATCTTTCAGGTTATGACTACATGTTGGTTGCTCTTCATTTAAGCCTGGCTTTGTTACTAGTGTGAGATCACTCATCAGCACAATATGTGTCTGTGCACAAGTATTTCTTAGGCTAGAGTTCTGCATAGAAAACATATTTTATAAATTAGCAAATACTCTGCAAATGTTCACCAATATCACTGGTATGGGCTAGACTGTGTCAACTCCAAATCCATAGATTAAAACCCAGCCCACATGGAACAGTTTTTTGAAGTTACCAGCCTTTGGGAAGTTGCTGGCTCAAGGCAAGGTCATGAACTTGGGGCCCTGATAGTGAAGCTCACAGGACGAACAGCTCTATCAGATGAGATACCATGGTGCTTCTCTCCGTCCTCCCTGGCAGCACTGTATAAGAATGCTGCCATCTGTGAGCCAAGAGAGGTCTCAGAACGCAGCTGTGCTGACATCCTGATACCCAATTCACAGACTCCAGAGCTGTGAAAAAATTCATTTCTCTTTTATGAAGTTGAAGCAGCAGAGTTAGAGGCAGAAGTAGGGAAAATAGAAGCAGGACCTCTGAGTGACCCATTCTCAGAACTGGACAAAAATGAATGGGTCGTAAGCACAAACAGAGAACAAGAACAGAAGTGAGCGAGTTTGATTAGGTTGTATGAGAGGAAGGGGGGTCACAGAAACATTTAGTCAAAGTCTATATCCATCTTAAAAGAAATTGCATAATCACTCTACCAATTACTGTACATATTAGCAACCGTTGTGTTAAAATGCTTCCTAAGAGCAGTGTAACCTATAAGGAGCCTAAAAAGCTCTTTATAAATGGTATCAGAGGTACTGGAGCAATAGCACAGTGGTTAGGGCATTTGTCTTGCATGCAGCCGACACGGGTGCTCATGATCCCCTAAGCACCGCCAGGAGTAATTCCTGAGTGCAGAGCCAGAAGTAACCCCTGTGCATTGCCGGGTGTGAGCCCCCCCAAAAATGGTATTGGTGACTGGGCCTTTTTGGTGATAGCCAGATAGAGTCTGTGTAGGAAAATAAACTCCCTTTATTCCTCAAGAAATCTGAATAAGAAACAATGCCAATCTTTGTCAGTGATAATTTCAGTTATTTCCAACTCCAAACTGGACCAACTGTAGGTTGAATGAGGCATCACTAAAACATCAATGGACACTTGAATCAATACTCACTCTGTTTATAAGTGTCTCATTGAACTATGAGTCTATTTTACAGTGAAATTAGTATATATTGAAGTAAAAGGATACTTTTAAATAGTATCAAAAATTCAAGAGAGCAATAAAATAAAGCTTTCTATGGCATTTGGAAACATATACATCTCAGTATTACTTGTAAGAATAACTTTATGTAAAAGAGAAGTTCATAAAATTCACAAAATTCAAACTTGGAGATCATCTGGAAAATTACTAATATAGTATTAGAGAAAATACTTAGAGAGTAACTATGTGTCGGCAGATTACAAATGTCTTGGGGGAAACAAACACATGCTTGTTATCAAAATATGATTTAAGAAATATGTTATATTTTGGAGCTTTGCTGGGGAGTATATACTTTAGTGAGTCTACAGTTAATAATTAAATAAAAAGTTAATGTATAATTATAAGCAATCATTTAGATTTTACTTTAATTATACCTTCTAAGTATTTTTTACATTGTATTTTTCATCTATTGTTATTAATCTATATGCTTCAGTTTGAAATCAGGCATTCCATCCACTCTACGTATATCATGAGGATTTCACAATGGAGAAATTATGTTAAGACAAATGCTGGTCTGAAAATTGATTGAGTCCCACCTTTGCTATAAATCAAGTGAACTGTCAGACTCCTTTAGACCCTGTGAAATTAGGTGGTGCCATAGATGTCCCTGTAGAGTCCTTCTAATTTTAAAGTTGTGCAATAAATACCTATTCAATTCCAACATTATTTTAGATTCCAACAACTCACCATTTCATAAGGAAAAAGGGGGAAGGAGGATATCTGCCAGAAAGAAAAGGGCACTTAAAATATTCTTGTCTGAAGAAATCAACAACTGAGTTAAAAGTAAGAAAAGCAATTAAGAACACAGTAGATGTGGGCTTTTGGAAATATCTAACAGGGCCAGGAGATAGTACAGCGATTAGGGCACACACCTGGCATGAGCCGACCCAGGTCCTTTTCCTGGTATTATGTGGTCCCCCAAGTACACTGGGTTGTTCCCCCTGAATCACTGGGGGTAACCCAGGTATCCTGTGTATCACAGGGCCAGAGCAGAATCGTGTCCTCTCGTCCATGTGCTGAGCTTTCCTGTCCTCTTGGTGGAGTGCTTGGATTTCCTGATATCGACTGGAGAGACCCTTAATAAGTTTGCAACTTCATTTTGGCCCAGAGGATGATTAAACTGTGGAAAGTTGAGATCTTTTACTCTAAAGGTCTTTAAAAAGAACAGATTTCAAACTACAAAAGAATGACTTACAAGGAGAGCGGGTTGAGATGACATGGCAGGTACATTCTAGCCCTCTGCATATTATCTAACATGTGCTATTCATACCTAAAGTATTCTTTTCATAAAGGACAAATTCTTCTTAATTATCCATGGGCATGCATTATTAATTAAACTCTTTCTGAATCATAATTCACACTAAATTCCCTAGAAGCTAAAAACGTGTGTTTGAATTTATGAGAATTTGAAAACTCCACTCAGGAGGTCATTTCCAGGCCCATTCAAGGGCATTTACTTTGTTTAGATGTGATGTACTTTATTATTAGGGCTGATTCACACTCACTGCAATACTCCTGGGGAATTAAACACATTAATCTAATTATGAGTTTCACAGCACTCTTAGCAGAAAGGCATTCACCAAACTTCAATTATTTTTAGAAGACCTATCTTTGAATTTAATTTAAAATGTGATTAAATCCCCTTTTTGCTATCTAAACTGAAGTAAAAGCCTATTCAAAGACAAAAGCATAACTTCATTCGTGTTGGCTTCTTCATGTAGCTTATACTTAACTATAAAGAGTTAGATAGTGTTGTGCATATCTAATTATGTTATTCTCTAAATCAAGCCCAAGTGTTATATGTTCGACAGGCTTGAACGCTGCAAGGTGGAACATGAAATGATTTTCTTTCTTTTGTAGTTTCTATTTTCAAATTTGCCAAACTCCCATTTTCTAACCCTTAATGGCCTATCAGACAGAGCCCATAGTTTTGTGGAGACGTTGAATCTTTAAAAATACAGTCCAGATGAAAGTACCTGATGGGATATACAGGCTAAACTTTCAGCACCTGTATTGCAAACCATAATCTCTAAGGTGAGAGAGAGAGAGAGAAAGAGAGAGAGAGAGGAGAGGTGCCTGCCATAGAGGCAGGCAGGGGTGGTGGGTGATTTGGGGGCTAGAAGGGAAATTGGGGTTACTGGTGTTAGGAAATTATACTGGTGAAGGGATGGGTGTTGGAACTTTGTATGACTGAAACCCAATCATGAACAGCTTTGAAATGCTCTATCTCATGGGGGTTTAATAAAAGTAAAAAATTAATATTTAAAAAATACAGTACAGATGCTGAGGGAATAAGTCAGGGGACAGAATGCAGGCACCTGAGTTCAAACCCGTTATCACGTGACCTCCAGAGCTCCACTCAGTGTAGTCCCAGAGTTTCTCAGGCACTCCAGGCATTTCCCAAGTGTCTCTGGTGGTCCCTACCCACGGAGGGCCTAAGTAGCAGTCGGACCTGGTTGGCCAACTCTCATCAGAAGTGGCCTAGAATTTTTGAACACTTCTTGGGAGACCCAAAATAGAAATATCCAGCACAATCTAGAAAGATTAAATTTTCAAATTTTATATTCAGTTAGTATCTATATGCTGTCCTTCTATAACACTGACCACACACAGCCTGAAGAATTTAAAGATACCCAGCTTACAATTGGCAACTTCACTCTTTCAAAGATGTGGGATCAGAAACCCAATATTGATGTTCTGGGGACAGGGTTGAGACCCCATTCGTGTGCTTGTTCACAATTCCTACTACTTGGGCATCAATAGGGGGTATACTGACTAGATCTCACCGATGGAATGTAAAGCGAAATTCGGTGTTTCTTTTGGATAGTACAGTGGGTAATCCACTTGCCTTGTACACTGCCAATGCAGGTCCAATGCCTGCATCTCATATGGTTCCATGAGCATCACCAATTCCTGAGAACAGAGCCAGGAAGAACACCTGAGCATCGCTGGGCATGGCCCAAAATTAAACAAACAAACAAAAAAGCAAAAATCAAGGATATTTCAGAGGTACACCTGGTCAGTTGTATGGCTAAATCAAGGGGTTCCACTCTCCCCTTACATTGAGCTGTATAAGTTGGTTTGCCACTGAGAGGAAAGCAGGTCCCGGATGTGAAGTGAATCAAACTGATGCAGAGTGCATTGCATCCCCATTTTACTAGATCCTGGAGAGGAAGCTCAGTGTTTATTTGTTATCATGGCATGATCTATCATGCATCCTATTTAATACAAAGATAGATTGGGAGTAGAAGCAAAAAGGACTAGACTACACTGAAGAAATTCTGGAGAAAGAGAGGGTGATTGCATAAAATAATAGTGAAACCATATGAAGGGATTTGCACACCAGGTTAGAGGGGCCAATTATAAAAAAAAATGCAATGTAAACAAAAGAGGGTAATAGATGAATCAGCATGTATGAAGACAAATGAATTATTATGAAACAAGGAAACAAATCTTGCCAGCAGCAGCAAATAAAAATAAAATGAGAAGAGAAATAAATCAGAGGGTAAAAATGATTAAAAGTTGCAGAAAACCTAACAATAGCAAAATAGGATAGCTTTGCTAACCTTCTAATAATGGTGTTGCAATCAAAGGAAGTATCAAGTGGCTATGCCTGGATTAATCTTTTCTCACATATTCATTTAGCTTCATGCCCATCAACCACAATTAATGCCCAGTCATTTATGCTAACACATATATTTCAAATATTACACGTTTTTAATGCACTACTAGGCAATTTATGTTCCATTTTCTCTAGCATTACCATAAATTAAGACTAGAAATTGTGATATATGGTAGTGCTTACCAACCAAACTCAATGACAGTTCAACAGAATTATGCACAGATTTTACAGAAAGGTAGTTTTGTAGGGATGTTGTTTTATTTTGTTTTGTCTTGTTTTCAGGCCACACATGGTAATGCTCAGGGTCTACTCCTATCTCTGTACTCAGGTATCACTCCTGGCTGAGTCCTGGGGAATAGGTAGGTTGTAGGAGATCAAACCCAGGTCAGTCGTGTACAAAATAACACTCTATCCACTGTACTAAGTCTCCAGCCCCAGGGTAGTTTTTTGGTGTTGCTGTTAATTGAAAGATTTTTTTAATTATAGTT
The DNA here is from genome assembly GCF_029834395.1 of Sorex fumeus. Taxonomy (NCBI): domain Eukaryota; kingdom Metazoa; phylum Chordata; class Mammalia; order Eulipotyphla; family Soricidae; genus Sorex; species Sorex fumeus. Next base: position 14,218,855 of record NW_026606065.1, on the reverse strand, counting down.
TAGGTAACATGGTTAAAATAACATTAAAGTTTATGGTACTGATATACAAATTCACTGTATCCCACCATCACCAAAGTGCCCAAGACCCTTCACCACCATCCTCTTGTCACCGCTAGTCCCTGACTCCTTTTTCCCAACTCTCCCCTACACTGCTTGGTAATTTGTTTTGTATTCCATGGTTAAAGATTTGTTCTTTTGAATTCTCATACCATATATGGTCCCCCAAGCCCACCAGGAGTAATCCCTGAGCTCAGAGTCAGTAGTAACCCCCGAGCACTGCCAGGTGTGGTCCAATCCCCATCCCCCAATTTTTTTTAAATAAAAGTTTGTTTTCATTCAATATTGTCTGTTCCTTTGTTCTGTATTTCTATGTAATGCCAGTGAATGAGATCATCCAACATTTAAAAAATTCTGGAAGAAAGGTATTTTTGTTGGGTTTGAGCACCAGACCAAATAAAAAATACCACTTCATTGGAGGGGAAAAAATAGACTGGAAAAATGTAATTTTGTTCTTTGTATTAAAAAGGCTGGACAGCATTAAATCAGGGAGTCAAGTCACTAGTTGCAAATAAATTGCAAAATATTCCTGCAAGTTCTATTCTCTTGCACTAAATTCCTAAATTAACTCTGGTCAAGTCAGACAATAATTAGGTATAGAAACTTATTTCCAACAAATGAGCTAATATAATTGGAAATATCGATTCATTTGACATGTGCCATAACCTTCTTAAAAAAAAGGTGTTGTGGGGCCAGAGAGATAGTATAGAGGTAGAGCACTTCCTTTCCAGTTCAATCCCCGGGGCTGCATATGGCCCACCAAGCATCATTAGAAACACAGAACCAGGCGTAAGTCCTGATCACAGTTTAGTAGACCAGACCTCACCCAAAAAATTGATGATTTGCACTGTTTCATCAACAAATAAAACTTCAACTTTTTCAAGGATTTTATCTCAAGAGCATAGAAAATTTATGAGTTTTTACTTCATAGAGTAATCCAGTCTCTTTATATTCCCCTTCCAAACTCTTTGGTATCTACCAATTTATTTCAGTCACACTGTAATCACTGTATTTTTTGCCCTGATCCTCTATCTCTCGGAGTCTCAACTTTATAAGATTATTCTAAACATCTCCTTTAAGCATCATTTCTAACATATCAACTGCAGATTCATGGATGGTCTTCAAGGAGTTTTATTGGTTTTATTTTATTTTGGAAACTGCAAACAGATATAAAATTAGTTAAAAGAGAGTCTAATGACCTTTTATGTGTCCACCACTAACCTATAATATTAAAAAAAGTAAGGCTTTTTTTCATTTATGTTCCCACCTACTCCTGTCAAGAAAAATATTACAGGCATCAAAATTCTTACAGAGACTAAATCTACCTTCACACAGCAACACGAACCTGCTCCTACCTAACTTGATTCCCTTGCTTTAATTTGGCCTTGGTCCCAATGGAGGTACCCTTCACTCTTCCAGGGACAAGAATGACAAGAGCGTGAACAACAACCAATGAAGCAATGCTTTCTGAAGTGCTTTAATCAGCAAATCTTGCTTCTGAGTAGAAATTCAACAGCACTTGTGTAGCAATCAGTGTTAAGTGTGACACCCAGAGACAGTACTGAGAAGAGAGCAACCGATATTCACAACCGACAGAGAGGCAGCAGTTCATACGCCACTAATAAAGTGAATTGCACCCTTAATGTGGCTGTTAATAATAATTCTGGATAAAGCACTACATCTGTGTCTCTCTTTGCACTTGAACCATTTGTGGTTGTCCAGCTATGCTCGAAAAGTCATTCCAAGCCTATAGAAGCATGCTGGCCTCTGTCTCTGCAGGTCTTTCCCTGATTTTTTGGCTTTCCTTCTGTCTTCTCTCTTCAAGTATGATCTTTAAATACTATAGATTGACTTTGATTCAATCTGGCAACCCTGGTAGCTCTCTGCTGTCCCCTTCTGACATGAATTGGTATTGACACTAGTGACCCACCCTTTGGATAAAGACAAGATATTTCTTGCTCATACCCTGTTCTTTCCCTTATGCCTGTTTTTGTGATCTATTGACAACTTGTCTTACATTGTACTCTGTTTTGTCCTCAGAGATAACGTTCTCTCCTGGGTTCTTCATAGCTTGTAGATCCATTCTTGAATTTTCTTCTTTCTCATCAACGGAAATCAAAGAGACTGATTTAATTGCTTCTGCCTCTTTTATTCCATATTCACCCCAAAGGGAAAAAAACCACACCCTTGCAAATATCCAAACAATATCCTCAATGGAATTTATAGATTTCCATATAAGATCTAAAATTTCATTTTTTCTGCCTCCCTACTTATTCTTAGGTTTTTCTTTTTGTGGTCCTTATTTAAACAGAGCTCTAAGCTGGCGTTAATGGTCTCACTAATTGTCAGGCTTTGGAATTTTAATGGCTAGAATGTAAGAGGTAGGCCTCTAAGAGGAAACTTGTATAGGTCTTTCTGAGAAAAACTATTGACTCCCATGTGAATGTCCAGTAAATGGCAATTTATATGGCAATTCCTCAAAACTGGAGCAATTATGCTTACTCACATTCAAGAAGAAAGAAATGTATTCACAAACCAAGATGATGGGTTAAGTAGGGTATTGTCTGGGTCTGTATATTTGGCAAAGCGTTTGCTGCTATGACAGCCTCAATCCAGTTCATGTAGTTTTAAGCTGAGATTTTCCAACAGAAAATAGATGATTCTTACCTCCTAGAATGCTGTTGGGCCCAGAAATATTGAGAATGGACTGAGTGACTTATTTTAGCTTCATTCCAGTCCTAAATATCTAGCAGTTGATAACTTTAGCACTGTGGAAAATACTAATATTAGAACATAGAAGCACTTACGCAAAAGAGGATGTGCACCCTGTTGTTTTCATTATCATTGGCACCCATCTCCTGTATAATCCTATTAAGACTGAAAAATTTTATGATTTACAAATATATAGGCATGCTTATTTATCTTTTTCTAGTGTGATGGGATGACTCAGACTACTAATGTCAGGTCTAAACTGCAAGATCTATTAAGGATTAAGTCCCAAGCTTATCCTCTTAATTCATCCATAATAATAAGATTTTGGTTCATTTGAATATAAATGTTGTTGCTGAGCATCCGAAAGCAGGATTTATTAAAATCCTTACCAAGTTATTACTGAGTTTATTGCCTATGTGTCTGACATGGCTTTTCTAAAAGTAAATTAACATTTACTCTGAAGCCAAGAGAATCCACAATGTGAGCAAATCACCTCACTTTTATTTAAAGTAATTATACTTCATTTTACTTTTGAAATTAATCTGGGGCATTTTTCACTTAAAAGATGCAAGCATTAAAAAATAATAATAATACAAAATTTTTTTAAAGAGGGGCTGGAGTGATAGTACAGTGGGTAGGGCATTTGCCTTGCACATGGCCAAACGGGGTTTGATTCCCAGCATCCCATATGGTTCCCCAAGCAGGAGTAATCCCTGAGTGCAAAGTAACTCCTGTGCATCCCCAGGTGTGACCAAAAAGAAAAAAAAAAGAAGCATCTTTTTTTTAATTTGTTTTGGGGTCACACCCAGAAGTATTCAGGGCTTACTCCTTGCTCTGCACTCATGGATTTCTCTTGAGGAACCATTTGAGGTGCCAAGAATGGAACTCAAGTTGGTCATGTGCAAGGCAAGTGCCTTACCTGCTGTGTTATCACCCCAACCCCTAGGCTATCAATTTTATGAAAGTAGGTCACTCTGAAATAAGAATAACTTATTATACATAATGTAATACATCTATCACAAATTTAAAATGCCTTCCCTATAATTGACAATACACAGACATCATCAACAGTAGTTTGTTACTGACAAAATGAACAAATATCTTCAATTATACTGCGATGTTTTTGTTAAATCTAATTTGCTTCAGTTATAAGTGACTTAAATTATAAATACAATATCCTTAAATTTCCATATTTTATATTTGTCAATTTTTTCAAAAATCAAAACTTATAAATTCAAATTTTTATGTAAATACGTTTTTCAGAATTTTGAAGCAAAGAAGAAGAATAAAGAGTAGTCAGTAATTTGTTGGAGGCCAGAACCAATTACAGTAGGCAGGACCCTTGCCTTGCACAAAGCCGACTTGGGTTTGATCCCTGGCACCCCTGAGGTTGGTTTCCTGAGCACTGTTAAGAGTGATCCCCGAGCACAGAGCCAGAAGTAAACCTGAGAACCACTGGAGTGGCCCCAAAACCCCTAAATATTAATAATAATTTGCTGGTGGTGGGTCAGAACTTAGCAAATGGAATTTTCATAAAACACATCAATGAAATAAATTTGTGATGACTGATTGCTATATGATTTTAACATATGTAAATAAAGAAATTCAAATAATTTAATACAATTTAATCTAGGATGATTCATTTCCTTAAAAAGTTTTCAACTCTGGTATCTAAAATATATTACACAAACGTGGCCAATGCAGGTTCAATCCCTGGTGCCTAATATGGTCCTCTGAGCAACACAAGGAGGAATCCTGAGCTCAGAGCCAGGAGCAAGCCCTGAGCACGGCAGGGTGTGGCCCAAAAAAATAAAAGTAAAATAAAATATATTGCATGGGATGGAGAGATAGATGATAGTTTAGTGGGTATGTTTCTTGTCTTGAATGCAGCCAACCCAGGTTTAATACTAGATGTTCCATATGATCCCCTGAGCACAGCCAGGAGTAATTCCTGCAGAGCTAGAAATAACTCCTAAGCATCACCCCCAAAAAGCAAAAATAAGCAAATAATTAAAAATAAACTGCACTAAATTTAGTTTTGTAGTTGAGTTTCATTGTGGTATTCATCATGTCTTACCTGTAGATAATAAAACTTTATTTTTAATTTTTATTTATTTATTTATTTATTTATTTTTTAATAGTGAGGCACCATGAGGTACAGTTGTAGACTTACACATTTTTGTGCTTGGGTTTCGATTATACAATGATCAAACACCCATCCCTCCACCAGTGCGCATTTCCCACCACCACGGATCCCAGCATCCCCTCCCCCCACCAGCCCCCATCCCACCCTGCCTCTGTGGCAGGGCATTTCCCTCTCTCTCCTTTTGAGTGCCATGGTCAGCAAAAGAGGCATTGAGTGGCAATCATGCTTGGTCAACAGTCTACCCTAAGCATGCTCTCCCATCATGGGCGGATCCTCCCAACACCCTTTATTTGGTGTTCCCTTCTCTTTCTGAGCTCCCCCTTCCTCTAACATGTGTGGTTGTCCTCCGGGTCATTGAGTAAAATTCCTGGTACTAATCTCTGCCATACTTGGGTATTAGTTTCCTATTTTGTTACTTTATGTTCCCCAGATGAATGCAATCTTTCTATGTCTATCCCTTTCTTTCTGAGTCATTTTGATGTAGGCAGGTAGATAGGGAAAGGCTCTCTGCAATGAAACAAAGTCTCATAGAAGAATTCTAGGACCAACCCACCCTGTGGAGACAGAGAATAAGGACTTGATAAGACCATCCCCAGACCCTGAAGATATGGGCCTCCTCCCCATGAAATTCCTCCTTTCCAAAACCCGCTTTTCTATCCGGTTGACTCCAGCGACCCAGCCCCAAGGAGATCCCAGGACATTCCAAGTCAGATGACTCTCGAACCCGCTTCCTATCCGGTTGACTCCAGCGACCCAGCCCCAAGGAGATCCCAGGACATTCCAAGTCAGATGACTCTCGAACCCGCTTCCTATCCGGTTGACTCCAGCGACTCAGCCCCAAGGAGATTCCAGAACATTCTGAGTCAGAAGGATCTATAAGAACCAGCTCGAGAGCCCACTTGGCGCTCTCTCCACCCTCGGAGAAGCCCGCGTTCCCTCTGGACGCGTTACTCTCTCTCTCTCTCTCTCTCTCTCTCTCTCTCTCTCTCTCTCTCTCTCTTACTATCTGCTTATCCCTTTCTCTCCCTCTCCAAAAGCCTCCAAATAAAACCTGTTACTTCACTGCTCGTCTACTCCTGAAATTCTTTTCTGCGAGCGAGACAAGAACCCCAGAAACCTCGGGTAAGGCTTGGGACTGGTCTCTCCTTTCCTGCAAAGAGCAAATTCTCGCCCCAGCTTGAGTCCGTGGCTCCCCGAGCAATCGGGTGGCGGGGATTAACTCCCGTGCCGAGAAGATCAAGCGGACTTCAGGTGTGGCTTGACGGCCACCTCGTGGGGCTGGCGGGGCTCAGGCCCGTGCCGAGCAGGTGCTCACTGCAGACTTTACCGGTCCTAGCCTACCCAGGGTTCCGGGTGGCAGAGGCGGGTGAGGAGAAAGTGGCTGTCTTTCTCCTCCCCACTTCACATAAGTCACCCGTGGGGCCCACCGACATCAATTTCGCTTAACATGATACTTTCCATGTATTACCACTTGTATGTAAACTTCATGACTTCGTCTTTCCTAACAGCTACATAGTACTCCATTGTGTAAATGTGCCAGAGTTTCTTCAACCAGTCATCTGTTCTCGGGCATTCAGGTTTTTTCCAGATTCTCGCTATTGTAAAGAGTGCTGCAATAAACAGACAATTGCAGATGTCACTTCGGCTACACTTTTTTGCCTCTCTGGGATATATTCCCAGGAGTGGTATTGCTGGGTCAAATGGAAGCCCTGTTCATGGATCGGGAGAATTAACATTGTCAAAATGGCAATACTTCCCAAAGCACTGTATAAATTCAACGCAACCCCTATTAGGATACCCATGACATTCTTTAAAGAATTGGAACAAACACTCCTGAAATTCATATGGAACAATAAGCCCCACGAATAGCTAAAGCAATTCTAGGGAAAAAGAAAATGGGAGGAATCAACCTCCCTAACTTCAAACTCTACTACAAGGCAGTAATAATTAAAACAGCATGGTACTGGAACAAAGGCAGAGCTGTAGACCAATGGAACAGGGTTGAATATACTGACGTCCCCCCCAAGTATACGAGCATCTAATCTTCGATAAGGGGGCAAGAAAAGTGAAGTGGAGCAGGGAAAGCCTCTTTAACAAATTATGCTGGCAAAACTGGACGGCTATATGCAAAAAAATGGGCTCAGATCTCTGCCTAACTCATGTACAAAAGTAAGATCTAAGTGGATTAAAGACCTCAACATCAGACTGGAATCTATAAGATACATTGAGGAAAATGTTGGCAAAACCCTTCATGACATAGAAGCTAATAGTGTCTTCAAAGATGTCACACCGCTGGCCAAGCAAGTGAAAACAGAGATAGATAAATGGGACTATCTTAAACTAAGAAGCTTCTGCACCTCAAAAGAAACAGTGACCAAAATACAAAGACAGTCAACTGAATGGGAAAGGATATTCGCCAACTACACATCTGATAAGGGGTTAATTTCAAGGATATACAAAATACTGGTTCAACTCCACAAAAAGAAATCATTCAACCCCATCAAAAAATGGGGAGATGAAATGAATAGAAACTTTGACAAAGAAGAAATCCAAATGGCTAAAAGACACATGAGAAAATGTTCCACATCATTACTCATCAGGGAGATGCAGATCAAAACCACAATGAGGTATCACCTCACACCACAGAGACTGGCCCATATCCACAAGAACAAAAGCAACCGGTGCTGGTGCGGATGTGGTGAGAAAGGGACACTCCTTCACTGTTGGTGGGAATGCCGACTGGTTCAGCCCTTCTGGAAAGCAGTATAGATGATTCTCAAAAAACTAATTTTTTTCTAATTTATTTTGGAGTTGACATAGTTGGACTTTTTAAGATGTGTCAGGGACCAGTATTTCTTTAATACTACCACTAGATGGCAGAGACTTAGATTCAGTCCTTGCCTAAAAGCAGTTTAAGTGAAACAGTACCCTTACAAGAATAGTGGACATAAAGAATATTAAGTTCAAACTCTTGGGAAAAGAAGGGAAAAATTTATATTATATTTCTGGCTTGCTTATTAGTTAAAACATATTTTAACTGATATAAGTTCGAAGAAAGGCTTTAAAAAGATTACATCATAAGTGAAAAAACAAGACTAATGTTACCCAGTTTACCAAACTGTAACTATATGGAGATCATAGGTAAACACTTACAAACTAATACTATCAAATTCTGAAACAAAACTATTGCAAAATGCAATGCTCACTTATTTTATTGAAGTGCATTATTGTAAGATGCAATACCCACTTATTTAATTAAGTGGAAGGTGATATCATCCACCTGAACATTGCTAATTTGCTAATTGAGAAAGATGCATTAATTAGATAATGAAAAATTTCAACCGTGTTTCAGTTCTCAACAAAAGATGAGCTGTTCTGAGCTTTTTTTTTTTTTCACATGAACTTAATCAAATACGCAGTGTCCCTGTGAGAAAATTGATAGGAGACTAACTAAAGTAGAAGTACTATCAAGAATTATCACGTCTCACTCTTAAAATCTGGGGTGTTCCTACTGCAACAAATTAATAATGAACAAATAGAAAACAATGAATGACAGCTGCTCTAAGAATTGCTGTTAAGAGCACTAAAGTTGAAATATCAGATAATTATTCATCTTGTAATTTCATAATGACTCATTCCAAACCACCTTAAGTTATTCAATATACAATGATAATTTCTAACATCAAAGCAGAACTTTCCCAACCACTTTTCACAATACTAATAATTCTTTCAAAACATTGTCAAAAAAATAATAAAAGAATGGTGAAAAACTTACTCATCAGTTTGCCGGATACCGCAAAGCTTTCCAAAAGCATGTCCTAATCCAAAACATTCTAAAAGTATAAGATAAACTCATTTAGTTCTAAAATACTTAAAGATATGGTGCCTTACTCACTAAAAGTAGTCAGAAGAAAAATCTGAGAGGTCATCATTGTGAAGTCAAAAAGAAAAAAAGCTGACTGCTCTGAAAAATAAAACAAAAACCCTAAATTGTTAGAGAACAGTTCAGAGTATCCACAGGAACTATCAAGGAAAGAATCGTTTTTAGCTTTTTGATGGATAAAATACAAATAACGAAAATATCAAATAAAGTATATTTTTTCAAATTTTTTTGTGCACACTACTGAATCAATATTAGTAGGCTGATGAGTTTTCCACTGATTTTTCCATAGAAACTAAAGATTTTCATTCATCCATTAGTTTAGACAGTGGTCCATATGGCTCCTAAACATGCATTTACATAATGACTAGAGAAGACCTCGTAGCAGTGCTTCAGGAATGAAAACCAGTGAAGCTAAATGGACCATATGAGGATTAAATACATAATTCTGGTACCTGCTACGTTGTAATCAAGAAATAACTTCATATAGAAACAAATTTTAAAAAGAAATGACCAGTATTTCAGTATGCTAAAAACAAGACGGGGCTAGGGAGATTGCTCAATGATTAGAGCCCATTCTTTATGTGTGGAGGGCCCAGATTTGATCTCTATCATCACATGATCCTAGAGGTGTGGTCCAATAACCAAGACATTAAAATAAAGAAGACAGAAATACATTATTGAAGACTTGAATATTGAATAGTCACATAAAATAAATCCACACTTTCAAGTCATATCCTAAATACTTTGGCTTTTGTTATTAAACCTCAGATAGATTTCAGTAAAATTACTTTAAAGCTGAAATGATTCCTTGTTGTGTATTTTAAAAGCTATCATTTCAAAAAGTAATCTATCAAAATCAGTTTATAAGATAGTTAAGAGTCATTGTGTTAAAAACTATAATAAACTATTGATAGAAAGAGATTAAGTGAGATAAGGTAGGATCAAGTTAGTAATTAGCAAATAAGTAACCCAGTAAACCAGTACATTATCTGCTGATACAAAAAAATAAAAGCAAATATAATGTTCAACACAAACTACTTGCAATATTCCATCATGTAAATTATGGTGAATGCAATAACCTGTCTTAATAGTTCTGGAAAGGATTTTTTTTTTCAAATTAAAAGTGACATTTAAATCAGTGGACCTAGGGAACCAAGATTGCTGAATAGAGAAATACTGCTTGTTTCATCCTCTAAGATCACAGCAAAATCGTACCAAAACTTTTATTATCCACACAGAAACATACTTAAAAGTGTTTGCACTCAGGGAGAGAAGGAAAGCCCCCAGAAGGACAGGAGACAGAGGGAGTGCTCTTGTCAAGAAAGAAGCCCACCACAAAGCAACAAATGTACTGCAATCAGAAAAGTATGTCTAAAGTATAGCTCTTTGCCCTGGGGAATAGGCAGTTATAATGGGCTGGAGCGATAGCACAGCGGGTAGGGCGTTCGCCTTACACGCGGCCAACATGGCCAACCCGAGTTCGATTCCTCCGCCCCTCTCGGAGAGCCCGGCAAGCTACCGAGAGTATTCGATATGCCAGACACAGTAACGACAAAGTCTCCAATGGAGACGTTACTGGGCCCGCTCGAGCAAATCGACGATCAACGGGAGGGCCTTTACCTTTACCTTTACTGAGAACCTAGTACCCCAGTCCTGCAAACCTGGGCTTAAAACACTGGAATAGGAAGTAAAAAAAAAAAACTATAACACATAAAGAGGGGTTCGAGTCATCAGCTATCAGATGTCTCCTGCCTCTTCATTACTTCTCACAACCTTACACATAGACACATGTTGGAACCCAGGTTCCATAGTAACAGAGTAAAATGCAGGTGCCATTTTCTGACTTCTCAGGTACTTGATCGGGTATCCTAAATTCGATCTCACCTTCATAGAAACAGCCCCTGAAAACAAGTCTCTGAGGTGAATTCAACCCATCCTATCCTATTAGCTGAACTTGATAGATGCTGAGAAACCAAAATTACCTAAGTCTATCAGATAAACAGACCCTACCTCTCCCAGTTCACTTGTAACTGTTAGCAAGTTGTACTTCTACAGTCAGTAAGAATTCTGTGGACACCCAGAAAAGATTAGCCAATATACAATGGGTCCTCATGGTCTGCTTTACTCCCATTCAGCCCTGGGAATGCTCTGTTACTGAGACCCCAGACCTTCTTAAGTCTGCCCTCCACAAAGCTTCTCCAGACAAGCCCAGAACTGTGTGACCATAGTCTAGAGATTACTTCTCACTAGATTCAACTCCAAAATAGCAAGGAAACAAACACAGTAATAAATCAATGGAATTAGGTCAGACTAAGAAGCTTCTAAACAGTAAAACAAACTATCATTAAAGTAAAAAACACGCCTTCTCCAGATGGAATCCCAGCAACCATGAGTTTCTACAAGCATGGCTCCAGTATTCGGGTACCAGGACTATTCTTCCGAACCACGTGGCCGCTTATGTGGCTGCACGACACTTCCTGATATGCAAAGTCATCAATGGAAAGTAAATGATCTAGCGTTTGTCCCTGAAAGACAGGATTGAATAGTAGTGGGAAAATCTGAGCAAAATATAATACTCAACGAAATACATCTGGACTGTGCATTTTACTATGGTGCTATGCTGCCCTGGGAGGGGAAGGATGTTTGTCCCTCTGCCTGTTCCCCCTTACAGCGGCAGCATGGTGACCTCCATCTTTTAGAGCCTAATGAATAGCCAAGTATGAGACTGCATTGACGAGGCACGTGGGGCCTCGTGGGATGGGGGTTGGAACCGGCCCTGCTCCCCAACCATAAAAATGCCCCAGGTTGCCACCCGCAAAGGTCTCCTCCAGCTACTGAACAACCATGATCTCAGAGGCACCCTAACCAATCTCAGAACCCAGGGGCTTTTGGCAGTAATCCCTCTAGGCTTATTACTAAAACATCGGAAATCCAAATTTGCGTGGCCACTATTGCGGCCACACGACATCTTATGCTCTTCATAATCAGCAATAGAAAACTAATTATCTAATGATGCCTTTTTGGCAGGTCTGAATGTTGGAGAAAATTCCAAATAATAATGTTGGGTCTTTTGTTGTAATATTGAATGTGATCAACATCGAGAGAGAATAAAGTGGAAATCTGCCACACAGGCGGGGGGTGGGTGGGGAGGGGGTATACTGGGGTTCTTGGTGGTGGAAAATGTGCACTGGCTAAGGGACAGGTGTTTGATCATTGTATGACCAACCGAGACTTAAACTGAAAGGCTTTGTGACTGTTCTCATGGTGATTCAATAAATAAAATATAAATAAATAAATAAATAATAAAAGGTAAAGGTAAAGGCCCTCCCGTTGATCGTCTATTTGCTCGAGCAGGCCCAGTAACGTCTCCATTGGAGATTTTGTTGTTACTGTGTTTGGTGTATCGAATACGTCACGGGGAGCTTACCAGGCTCTGCCGTGCGGGCGAGATACTCTCAGTAGCTTGCCAGGCTCTCCGAGAGGGGCAGAGGAATCGAACTTGGGTCGGCCATGTTGGCCGCTTGTAAGGCAAACGCCCTACCGCTATGCAAGCAGCTAAAAAAATTAAAAATAAAGTGAAAAACAATAAAACAACAGAAAAAAAACACAATCTACTAAATTGGAATAAATAGTTGTGCATATTGTATCTAACAATGGATTAAAATCCAAGATCTAAAAGGAATTCACAAAACTCAACAACATAAGCTCAAGCAAACCTGTCCCCCCAAAAATCCAAGGAAACTAAACAGATACGTCACCAGAGAAGACATAAAAATGATCAAGGCATGTGATAAATGCTCTCTCACTGATTATCAGCGAAAAGAAATCAAAGGACAATGAGATATCACTTGTGAGAATGGCCTGTATCAAAACTGTTAAAAATAGCAAGAACTGGCAGGGAAATGGATCAAAAGGAATCTTCATGCATTGTTGGTAGGACTGTAAACTCATTACTTTTGATGGAAAACATTATGGAAATGTATCAAACATTTAAAATAAAGCTACCAGGTGATCCAGCAATTCTATTCCCAGATGTCAGAAAAATAACATTAAAACATTAATTTTAAAAAATGCATGTAAACAAAAAAGATGCTTGTACTTCTATGTTCATTGCAATGCTATTTATAATAGCCAATGCATCAGTGAGCAAGACACCAAACCTCAGCATTTAACATCTAGAGGTGAGATACTGATAACAAATGAATAAACATAAATGCTTTTTTAGCTAGTCTAAGTGCTATGAAAAAAAGAGAAAACAAAGAAGGGGGATAGAAGAGAGAGTTTATTTTATTTATTTATTTATTTTATTAGTGAAACACCATGAGATACTGTTGTAGGCTTTTGTGCTTGGGTTTCAATTATACAATGATCGAGTAACCATCCCTCCAACAGTGCCCATTCTTCACCACCAATGATCCCAGTAGCCCTCCCACCTCCATCCCATGCCCCCACCCCACCCCGCCTCTGTGGCAGGGCATTCCTTTTTGCTCACTCTTTCCTTTAGGGTGTTGTAGTTTGAAATAGAGGTATTGAGTGGCCATTGTGTTCAGTCTATAGTCTGCTTTCAGCACGCATCTCCCATCCCAAGTGAGTCCTCCAAACATCCTTTACTTGGTGTTCCCTTCTCTATCTGAGCTGCCTTTTCCCTCAGCATCTGCTGCCAGCTTCCAAGTTATGGAGCAGACCATCTGGTACTTATCTCAACTATTCTTGGGTGTTTGACTCCCATTCTGTTACTTAATATTCCCCAGATGAGTGCAGTCCTTCTATGGATGTCCCTCTCTTTGGGGCTCATTTCACATAGCATGATACTTTCCACGTAGAACCACTTGTATGTAAATTTCATGACTTCATCTTTTCTAACAGCTGCATAGTACTCCATTGTGTAGATGTACCAAAGTCTCTTTAACCATTCATCTGTTCTTGGGCACTCAGGTTTTTCCCAGGTTTTGGCTATTGTGAACAGTGCAGCAATGAACGTAGAAGTGCAGGTGTCATTTCAACTGTACTTTTTTGCCTCTCAGGAAGAGACCTGGAAAAGAGAGTTTATTTATTTATTTATTTATGCTGTGTTTTTCATTTTTTAAATTTTATTAGTGAAACATCATGAGGTACAGTTGTAGACTTACAAATTTTTCTGCTTGGGTTTCAGTTATACAATGATCAAATACCTATCCCTCCACTAGTGCCCATTTTCTACCACCACTGATCCCAGTATCCCTCCCACCCCCCATCCCCCCATCCCACCCTGCCTCTGTGGCAGGGCATTCCCTTTTGTTCTCTCTCTTTTTTTGGGTGCTGTGGTTTGCAAAAGAGGCATTGAGTAGCAGTCATGTTCGATCTATAGTCTACTCTCAGCACGCATCTCCCATCCTAGAAAAGACAGTGTAGATATAGTGAGCAGGAAGGTCAAGAATCACTCAAGTGCTCACTTCGGCAGCACACATACTAAAATTGGAACGATACAGAGAAGATTAGCATGGCCCCTGCGCAAAGATGACATGCAAATTCGTGAAGCGTTCCATATTTTTGCACTGGTGGAGAGATGGGTACTTGATCATTGTATAACTGAAATCCAAGCACAAAAATTTGTAAGTCTACAACTGTACCTCATGGTGTTTCACTAATAAAATTTTTTTAAAAAATCACTCAAGGCCAAGAATCCATCATCCAAGCAGAAAAAAACAGTAAGTTCAAAGGTTTGAGGGGGAGGTAGGGGCCTGGCATATACACAAAACAGCAAGCTGTTATTGTAGTTAGAGAAGTTATTCAGAGAGACCTTAGCAGAAGAACAAAACATTCCTGTATGTGAGGTGGGGAGCCATTATAAAGTTTTGAGCAAAAGAGTGACTTGATGTGATTTTATTTGACCAATTACCCCTGTAACTACATGGTAAACTGAATATAAAAGGGCAGGGGTGACGTAAGGGACAACTGTGGAGTAAGAAGCTAACATAGGCAAGACAGAACGGCATTTAGGTGGAAGATATGCAATTGCAGCAATGTATCACAGTCACGGTCCTCCCGTTGTTCATCGATTTGCTCGAGCGGGTCCAGTAACATCTCCATCGTGAGACTTCTTGTTACTGTGTTTGGCATATTGAATACATCACGGGGAGCTTGCCAGGCTCTGCTGTGCGGGCGAGATACTCTCGGTAGTTTGCCGGGCTCTCCGAGAGGGGCGGAGGAATCGAACTCGGGTTGGCCATGTTGGCTGCATGAAAGGCAAACGCCCGACCGCTGTGCTATCACTCCTGAGCCGCAGAATTTCATACTGGAGCATGTTTAGAAATACCAACATCTGAAAGCTATAGTTGACTATGACGGAGAAGAATGCCCAAGTCTTATGTCCCGATCCATGAAAGTTTTCTTAGAAGTTTCTCAGTGGGAAAAGCATAAGGATTAATCAGACATTATCATCACAATCGTTACATCTATAATCACAACTTTTTAAAATCTGAGATGTATCAATTTCAAAGTATAGAGAAAGGTGTGAGACCAAAAGGGACAGTCTGCTCTGTAGTCTAAGGAGAGTGTGACAACTTTTATAGTCTGTCTGTAGAATTATCCCAGATAGATAAAACCTTGCCGATATTTTTTTCCTTCACCCTGTCTGCTTGGCACAGATGTCCTTAAAACAGAAACAGATACAGCAGGCTTTCTTGGCTTGGTGGCAATATCTATTAGAATCACTCACTTTAGTCTTCTGGTGCTAATTTTAAGCTCTACTAACAGCCTGATTATAATATTGCTTCTCATGGAAATTTTTCTTTAAAAGTGAATTCGGCACTAGAGATCATGAATTTTAAAATGAACTTGATACTTTTCTCTTTTTTTTTAATGTAGGAGTATTGCTATTTAGGACTTGATACTTTTCATTGTAAACTTTAAACTTATAAATTGGTTCAAGGTTATATTTACATAAATTCTATGAGTCTAATTTAAATCTAAATGCTCATAAAATTTCAGGTATCTGTATCTTGCTAAAATGAGGTACAGACAATCCATGACAATGCCAACTGAGCATAGACAACAAGCTGGTCTCGTGTGATTTGAATTGAACTTTAATAAGAGAATAAAATTTATTAGATTATTTCTTCAGGGAAGCATTGAAAAGGTGTGCAAAAATCACAGATCTATGAGGAGCATTGTGTTTACATAATCAACAAATTTAAATGGAGTAAAGACTGAGCACTTGAGTAATGTTTACAAGTAAATTTAGAAAGGTTCTTTGAGATAAGATTATCCCCTGAATGCCATAGTGAAAAATTTGGATTTTCTCCTAAGTCCAATAAGAGAGGGAGCTATATTTAAGCAATTGAAGAATATAGAAGACTTAGAATTTCGTTTTAGAAAAACAATGCTTTACAAAATCACATAGTGATGGTGTGTGGAACACAGCTGAGTTGAAAGAAACTGAGAGAACTAAAATGATTTAGAAAATCTCAGAGAGCAAAGGCATGGGCAAAGGGTAAAAAGAAGATGGTGAGCCAGTACAAAGACAAGAAACTAACCAGATGTGACTATAAATGAAGTACCATGCCAAGATTTAGCTTAAATAACTGGAGTGCCAAATTCATTGACCGGGTAAGGACAGGAGGTTGAGAAACAGGTTTTGGATGGGGATATGTTGAGTTCAGTTTTGAACATTTTGATTTTGAAATGTCTCTGATTCATCCAAGTGGAGATGTCCAGAAGGCAATGAAAATGCAAGTGTGTAGTTCAAGAGATCCATATGGTCATAAGTTATAACTTTGGGATTTGCTGTAGATGACTAGCAAAGTTACAGACACTAATGAGTTATATTTTGGCAGTGCTGGGGTTGTTTCAGAAAAGATGTAAAAAGAAGATCAGAGAATAACATTCTTGGGATTTAAAGTATATAAGCATGAACAAGAATATGAGTAGACATCAAAAGATTCTAAAAAGCAATCAAAAGTGTGTGAAACTGTCAAATAAATAAAATGTTATAAAAGCTGATGGAAATATATTTTAGTATCAAGAGAACAGGCATTCCCAAATGTTTTTGAGTGGGCTGAGAGAACTAACATAGAAAAAGACCACAGTGTTGAACATTTAAGTCAGTGCTTATCTTAGATAAAATTGTTTCAGTGACAAAGTGAGTACAACTCTTTTTAAAAAAACTGCTTTTATTTTTACCAAAAAAAAAAAATTAACAGCAAATTATGACTGAAACAGAAAGAAGGAAAATAACACAAGCTGAAGACCTTGAATCTTTCTTCTTTAGTCTAGTAATCCAATCAGCAAGCAAGTGCTATTGATATTTTATTCAAATTCTTCTCAGAACTGATCTTTCCTCTCTTCTTCAGTGTTTGTCATAACTTTATAGACTCTGATCTACTTCCAGTTCTTCAAACACTCTCCTGCTTCTCAATTTCTTATGTTTGTTTTGTTTTGGGGACCACATCCAACTGTGCTCAGAACTCTGTGTTCAGGAATCACACCTGGTGGTCCTTCGGGTATTGTTCGTTAGCACAAAAGTGGATTTATTCTGAGTTCCTGGCTTCTTGAGTATTGGACTGAAGATTTGCGTGCGAAACTCAGGTGGCTGAAGAAATTCAATGTACTGTACAATTTAAGTAGTTGGGTCAAGATACCTCCCCAACAGCCAGGTCTTTCCTGGACATTGTCATACATTTCCATGTATATCACACATTTCCATGTATGACATCACTCATCCTATCCCTCCATGTCCTGTCCAGATTACATCCTCCACCCTCCACTGTAAAATGACCTGGTCTTATAGCAATACCATTCTGTCCAGTGTTTGTTTCCTGGTCTGAAATCTGTAGCTAGAACTCTGTCACCCTGTGTTGTCTTCCAGAGCCTTTCTGCTCTGTAATCTCTGGGCTTCTTAAGTATAGGTCTGTTCCCCAGTAACTCCTGTTCCCTCAGCTTTCACTGGTGTCCAGTCACAGCCACATACTCATGGGTGAGAACCTCTGCTGACCTGTCCTCCCTCTGAGCACAGAGCAGGGCCAAAGCAAGGCTGCCAATCTGGAGGCTTCCTTTTATCTCTTACTACCTAGTAAGAGACCCCCAGTCATCTCATTATCTATCTTGACTGGATAGCTTTGGGGCAGGCCTAACAGTACTATATATGATGCCAGGATTCAAACCAGGTTGGCCACATGCCAGGCAAGTGCCTTAACACCTATATTATCTTTCTACCCCACCTCTGCTTCTGTTTGATCATTTCTCCAAGACATATTCTCTGGATTGCTGCTAGAATAATCTTCCAGAATTTCAATTATGCCACATGATCCTCTACTCAAAAAAAACTTCACTGAAAGAGTAGATCTTCAGAGTTCTCATCACAAGAGGAAGAAAATATTGTAATCATGTGTAGTTAACAGATGTTAATAAGACAATGGGGTGATTATTTTGTAAAATATGCTAATATTGAATAGTAACATTGTACACATGGAACTAATAGAACATTGTTTCAATGATATCTTGGAAAGTTTATTTCTGGGCCAAAATCAAAATTCAACTGTTTCTCTTTTACTTTCTCTTCAGCCTTTCATTTGACATGGATTGGTTGACCTTATCACATTGCACCAACACCTCTTACCCAGCTTCAACCAAAATTAGTTTCTCACTATTTTTGCAATCAGAATGACTGAGAATGTTCTCCTACATAACTAAGGCACCATTAACAAAGTCTCAGAAAATCAACCCCCCTAGGGGCTGGAGACCCTGCACAGCGGGTCGGGCGTTTGCCTTGCACGTGGCCGACACGGGTCTGATTCCCAACATCCCATATGGTCCCATGAGCACTGCCAGGAGTAACTCCTGAGTGCAGAGCCAGGAGTAAGCCCTGTGCAACGCCAGGTGTGATGCCCCCCAAAATTAAAAAATTAAAAAAAAAGAAAATCTACCCACCTATCCTTCAATGTGCAATTAATTATCACATCTTGTATGAAAAACGGAGCTAAAGAACACATATGGATAATTATTAAACAATTTTATCTTTTTATCTTATTGGTGGGAAGGAAAGAAGATAAGCTGAAAATGAGAAGTAAAATGGGTTAAGAAAAAAATTCAAGAATAGTAACCATATAATACTGGGAAATAGTGATCTTGATCCTTTATTTACATACTAAAGTTTTTTCATTACGCATTAAAGTTTTTTCATTTACATATTAAAATTTTCTAGGTACTTCAACAACCAGTGTCTTGTTTCTATGGTAGCATAGCAACTCCTGCAGTAAAAGTTTTAGCCTATTACTGAATATGTCAACAATTGCCAGACAAAGAGTTCAAAGGGCTGAAATTGCATACATTGCACATACAATGCCCTAAACTACAATCCAGTCTCAGTCTAACTCCTTGAATATCACCTGATGTTATTCCTGGTGGTACTCAGCCCCACTGGGATATTCCCTGAAAAAGAAAGAAAAATAATTGCCATTTGGCAGATTTAAGACCCAGCTTTGCAATCAAGCACTAAAGAAAAATACCATAGGAGCCTTTAGAATCTATGTATTTTCAATGTTCTGTTATCACCTTCCACGAGGGCTTAGCCCGAGAATACTGGCTTAGTGAGTATTCTCACTGATCAGTTTTCCCCTCACTTAGGTTTAAGTTGAGTATATGCATTCTCTGTACTCAGTACAGAGTACACTGGCGTTGGGGGGCGTGGGGGGAGGAGATAATGCAGGCGTTAAGGCACGTAATATTATTACAAACATTAAGGGTGGGACAGAGCTCTTACAGATTTGCAAGTTGATTATTCCTGCTGAAAAAGGAAGCATCAGAAGGAGAACAATTAATTAGATGACTCCAGTGCTACAGAAAATAAAGAATAATTCCAGGATATAAGGAAATTTTCTCCCTAAATAGTTCACACAAGAATTTGAAAAATGTGGAAGGAATGCATTATCCAAGTAAAAATAAATCACATAGCAGATTGTCTCCAGTCTGCTGAGCTATATATTTAGCAAATTTTATAATTAAGATGGCTTATTAAGGTGAGTGTGTGTAGTTTTTGTGTTTTTGTTTTTTACTTTTTAGAATTGAAACAACTACTTCGTTTTCCTAATAAACATCCATGGCACTCCTTTGTAAGAGCCTTTGTCAATCTCACTGACACTGCTGTGTCCTACAGAGAGGCAGATATTGCCTCTGCTTCAGGGTATAATACCTTTTAATAGGGATGCACTCCCACTGAGGTGGTAGGTTTTTTTAAATTCACTTCGTGAAGATCAAACAATTCCAAGCTATTTGGATGACTAGAACCCTAGACTTATGTTATTGTTTTTCATACTTAGCAATGAAAGCCAATTTTTATTTAACACTTAAATGGTAATGGCTTTGTATTTTCATTTGTGCACTAACCATGCATAAGTAAACAGTTGGGTGGGTAAAAAATTCCAAAATACAAAAAAAAAAAAAAGGCCCTCCCATTGATCATTGATTTGCTCGAGCAGACCCAGTAACGTCTCCATTGGAGACTTTGTTGTTACTTTGTTGTTACTGTGTTTGGCATATCGAATACGTCCGGGGAGCTTGCCAGGCTCTGCCGCGCGGGCGAGATACTCTCGGTAGCTTGCCGGGCTCTCCGAGAGGGGCGGAGGAATCGAACTCGGGTCGGCCATGTTGGCTGCGTGCAGGGCAAACGCCCTACCGCTGTTCAAATTATACTTACGAATTTTAAAATCGGAAGAGAACTCAAGTCATCTCTCTGGTTTATTGACTCTCATTCATGATAAGAACCATGCATCACTTGGAGGTTGTTAAATATGTGACTTTCTACATAAGGAGGTTTTCACAAGTCCCAAATGTGTATTTAAAACAAGAGTTCAGGATGTGGCTAAAGCAAGGATATGGCCCAGTGGTGGACAAGGATGTGGCTTAGTGGTGGAAATCCTGCATCACAGGCATAAGGTTCTGAGACCTGTCCCCATCACTGTTCCTCATGCTCTGTGCAATCTCTCTGCACTTATATTTGTGATCCTCAGAACCACAAGAAGAAAAAAAAAAGCACACACTCTCTGGCACACCTCCATCAAGTGTAAACACAAGAACCACAACCAACTAAGCTTCTACTGGTCATCACAACAAAGGGAAAGGAGACTTTTTTTTTAAACAAAAATGAGGTACAAAAATAAAACAAGAATTCAGAATAAATCTTGAGTGCCAAATTGAAATTGCTGGCACATGATGTAACTGAACTCCAGACAGATTAAACGGTGTACCCAAGATCCCTTAGATAATGACCATTTAGATAATGACAATCCATTGTAGAACTGCTATAGCTCTCAATTCTATTCTCTTACCGTCCTCATGCCCTGCATACTTAGTCTGTTCTCCTCCTGAATTCCTGCATCAGGGATATCCTCTTTTGAACATCCCCTTTTGTATTTCCACTAAGGGAAGTTCGCAGACAGGATTCTGTCGTGCCACAGACCAGAAGGAAGTTACCACTGTGTAATTAGTAGAAGGAAGGCTGTGACCTTAAAAAAAGAACAAACTATAGAAGCACAATAGAACATCAAGGCAAAAAGCCAAAGTGTTGGTGATACAAAGACTGCTATGAGAGGGCAAACATATTCTTGTCCTCAATGTGACTAAAATAATAAATTAAAATGCATGCTCCTTATAAATCACAGGAGGATAGTATCTTGAACCCTGTATTTCTGGATTTCACTCACTTAACTGTGAAAAGGAATAGGCCAATCTACATGCTATGTAGAATAATAATATGCATATATTTTATGAACAGTGATGAAGTTTTGGCACATGATATTCAGTAAATGCTGTCATTTTTAAAACTATAATTGTAGATCCAGAGAGATAGTACAGGAGATGAAGCACTTGCCTTATATATAAGTGATCCACGTTCGACCCCCAATACCATGTATAGTTGGTTCCCCAAGAACTACAGGAGCAATTCCTGAGCTCAGATCCAGGAGCAAGCCCTGAGCATCACCAGGCATAGCCCCCAAACCAATTAGTTAATTGAAAACCATTATTATATAATGGAAGGATGCGATAACAAGTACATACAATCAAAACATATCTTGCATCATTAAGTGCATATGTAGAAATGATATATATAGCAGAAAGATATCCAAGACTTAGAAAATTGAAGAGAACATCTATGTGTAACAACATAGATATTTCTAATTGAGTATGTATTGAGCAAGAGCAGCATGACCCAGTGGGTGCGGGATGTGTTTTAAGTGATAGATGCCAGGCATGTTTGAAGCCCTGAGTTTGATTCCTGCTGGGTGTGTCCCACACCTCCAAAAAAATAAGACGGTATGACATTAAGGCTATGATTCACTTAGCGATTTCTAAAAGCAGAGCCATACTACTCTACTACTTGCATTGGAATGCATATTTAGGAGGCAAAACCTAGAAAGCAAAGTAAGGAATTCATTAATAAAAATATCAAGATGATGTTCCTCCTGAAGGGTATAGAAGGGTATATGTTTTACCCATGTTTTGCCATGGGTAAAAGATATAGGTGCTTCTGAGAGCTGGCCAGGCTTTATTTCTTATTCTGGGCAGTGGTTACATTGGTATTGCTTTCAAATAATTAAGTCTATTTTTGTTTTAGCTTACCCCCAGGCATTTTTGTGATGAAAAATTTTAAGGTTTTCCACAAGACAAATTTAGTAGATAAACCCCAAAGGAAACCCTGAATATTCCTATTATAGATGCTTGAGTTGTCTCTGCACACGAACTACTAAGCTAATACAGTACAGCTGCATAGCAGGTTTATGCAAATATTTATCTGTGTACTGGCCCAGAGGACTTACATGTTGGAGGTGCTGTGATGTTAATTGGAAGGCATTTGATCAGAGGTTGCCAGGATCCATTCGACACTAAATATCTTGCCAATCTAATTCCATATGACTTACTAGTTCAGTGTTGGATTTAAAATCATCACAGTCTTAAAAATAGTCATGTTTGTTTGTTCTAAGAATGTTTTCAGCCATGGTTTCTATGGTTCCCAACCAAATATGGAGACATGTGTCTGAAAGGGGAAGTAATTTTATGAGTTTTACAAGGGACAAAGCTTGTCATTTTGCCACTTTGAAAATAAGCTTGAATTTATTTTGCTATAGGAGTGGTTAGCCAGAAACCAAATTAAAGCTGTAACCAAGAATTACAGAATAAAAGTGTTGTCAATGACTGTGGTTTAAAATTGTGTTATTTGAATTGACTGGCACTATTCTGACATCTAGTTAAAACTGCTCTGGACGGTATGTCTATGTGCATTGTATCATTTTTTTTAAATTACAGAATAACTAGAAATTTGTAATAAAAACAATTCAAATCAGAGTTTGAGGCAATTTCTTCCAGCAACTGAATTCATAAAACGTTTCTAATTTACTGTGATTTATTATCTGAAAGTAGAAAAAAGCCTAATATTAGTATGCTAATTCTACTTGATTTTTTAAAATATTTTACACCAAGAGAATCATTTATACATAAATTTTAAAGAATAACAACAAAGACATCCGCAATGTACCCACCAACTTAAGATATAGACTATAATCAAAACCTTTCTCCTCCTTTAAGAACCAACACAATCCTGAATTTCATAAAATTTCCCCATGTTCTCCTTGTAGTTTTACATATATGGGGTACATAATTATTCATGTTGTTTAGTTTTAAATTTTTCAATAATTACATTAATGAAATTGTGTAGTAGCTTTTATTATTTTTTATTAAGCATTGTTCTTTTTAAAAATTTACATGTGGAAAAATTTTCTGTGCTTTTTTTCATTTTTGATGTTGTGTATTCAGCTGTGTGAATTTATACCATAAAATACACTTTATTTCTTTCATGCAGAAAACATGAGAGAGATAATACAGTGGTAGGGTGCTTGCCTTGCATGTGACTAACCAATCTCCAGCACCCCACATGGTTCCTCCAAGCATCACGGGTAGAGATCTCTGAAAACTGAGCCAGGAGTAAGCCCTGAGTATCACCAGGTGCGGCCCCCCAAAACAAACAAACACAAGCAAACAAAAAAAAATACATTTCAGTAGGTTTTCTTTTCTCCATTTGAAAAGGATGTTATAATCAGTGTCCAGTGCAAAAATGTCTCACAAGTGAACACTTAAGAATGCAGTTCCTAGATCAGAGGTATGCAAAGCTTCAACTTTAGCCAGATTATTTTTCCAAAGTGGGTACACATTTATGTTCCTGAATGCCAGAATTCACTTTCCATTCAGAAACAAATTGACAGCCTTGTAGGTTCTCTCGTTCCAAGTTCTAAATGCAAACAAAAATAAAGAGAGAGAGAGAGAGAGTGAGAGAGAGAATGATGGGTTTATGTAAGTAAAAATTAGAAAAAAACAAGTACAGTCTTGGACAGGAGTAGAAGCAGAAAAATTAGTTTATCTGGAATGCTGTTCTCATTCTCAGAACAGTTTCTCTACTAAGAAAGGGACTTTGAGTTCCAGATTCACTTCCTTCCTGCATCTCTGCTCCAGACTGAAACATCCTGACAAAGAATTAGGATTGAGCCTGCCTGAATTAAAAAACTAGCCCTCAGATTAAGACTCAGAACAGCAGTGAGGCACTCTGATTAGGCCACTATATGACCACACTAGGGGCTTTGTTGCCAAAGACGGAAAGCAATAATGAGCATATTACAAACATACACTAGCGTGTACAAAACCAGTAAGGATTGTGATCAAATGAAAGGAAATCCCTTTAGCTAAACTTTAGTTTATCAAAGAAACTGTGAATGCGAACGGATATGAAAAATATGACAGCTGAGGACCTAGACTCTTCCATACTTAGAACATTAAGAGAGAACTCCCTTCTCTTTCCAAAAATGTATGTTATAGGTGATGGAGGGTCTTGGATACTTTGGTAGTGTTGAAGGTGCAATGATTTTGCATATCAGAGCAATAATCATTAACCCTATTGTGACCAGGTTGCCTAAGCTACAATCTTTAGAATTTTTTAAATATATATTATCTGTCACAACATATATTTAAAATATATATCACAGTACCAATATCTTTCCACCACCATCCATTAGGTAGCCCCTTTGGTAACCTTAGTTCTGCAGTCAGAGTTTAAAGCTTTATTTCTGTTTGGCTTTGCCTAATCCCTTGTTTAATATCTTCATATAATGCATGTGCATGAGATTATCTGAAAACTATCTTTCTCCTTTTTATTTACTTTGCTTAATAGATTTATCCAGTTCAATCCATGTTTTCACAGTACTTTAGAACTGCCTCTATCTGTTCTTATAGCTGAGTAGTGTTCCTCTCTAGATTGATCACAAATTCTTTATCCATTCATCTGTCACTCACTGGGTACCTGGTTATTTCTAGGCGTTGGATTGCCAAATAGCACTGTCATTTGAATTAGTGTTTTTGGAATCATCAGGTCACCTGAGACTGGAATTTCTGGATCATATGGTAGTTCTATTTTCTGATAATTCCCCATCCTGTTTTCCTAAAGAGAATGGTCCAGTTAGCATCCCCACTAACATTGTATAAAGATTCCTTTTTTCCACACTCCTCTAGCACTTGTTTCTGGACTTCTTTATATAATGGAGGCCATTTTCACTTGTGTGGCATGATATCTCATTGTCTTTTTGATTTTCAATTCCCTAACAATGTGCTAATGGGCACTTTTGCATGTGTCTATTGGCCATCTGTATGTTTTCTTTGGTGAAATTATTTGTTCAACTCTTCTGCACTTAAAGAAAAACTTAATATGGTATTGCTAGTAAGATTATAATAATGTTCAAGTTTGTGCTACCAATGTCAAAGTTTCTACATCCTCCTGACCTCCCCATACCCACCCATTGCCCTATTCTTTGTTGATTGACAGTTATGATTTTGACATATGCTGTTACTTCCCTTAGCACCACTCATGAGTTCGGAATCTTGCAGCTGTGTTCCCATGTTTCCTCCAGTCAATTATTCATTTCCTCTCAGCCCCACCACCAGATCTAATACTCTCAGGGATTTTTCCTAGTGTCCAAAGTTTATTGTCTATGGATATTTTCCATGCCTTTGATTTCTTTTTTTCTGTATACCACAGATGAGTGAGATGATCCTGTATGGTGCTTTGGCCTCTATCTAACTTCACTAGCATGGTACTCTCCAGTTCCATCTAAGATGCTGCAAGCTGCACATTTTTATTTTGTCTTATGAATCTTAGGATTCCACTCTTCTGCTCAGCTTTAATGGGGTTACTTGTTGTCAAGTTCTGTGACATTTTTATCTTGTATATTAGCTCTTTGATGTGCAAATATTTTCTTCTATCAGAGGAATATAATTTTTTGTTTATTATTGCATTAGTTTCCCTTGCTATTGGAATCAAATCTCCGGAGAAATCTTTGAAACTAGAAACATGAAGTGTTTTGCTCAGGTTTTCTGCATTGTCTGTTATGTTTTGCAGTTTAACATCCAAGTCTGTAATCCGATCAGAGTTAACATGTGTCTATGGTGTGACATAGTAATCCTGAGTCTATCCAGTTTTCCAAACACCCTCTGCTGAAGAGACTCACCTTTCTCTATTTTATGCTTTGACTCTTCTGTCTTCTATTAACTTTCCATGTGTGACAATTTAATTCTGTGCTCTAATTCCATTCTTGTGAGCTCTGTGTACATTTTATCCCAATACCATTGAATTTTTATTGCTGTAAGTTTTTGTAGTAGTTTGGAATCAGAACGCATGATACCACCATTTTACTACTTTTTCTCAAGAGTTTTTTGGATACTCAGGATCTTTTGTGATTCCATATGAATTTTGGCATTCTTTTTATTCCTTGAGAATTGCTATTAAATTTTGATGTTGGTTTAATTGAGTTTGCATAATGTTTTTTGTAGTACTGTTACCTTAACAATGTAAATTCTTCCAATGCATGAACATCAAATTTCTTATATTCTCTTGTATCTTTTGATTTTTTAAAAGAGATTTATAGTTTTCATGTACTAGTCTTCCATAAACTTTGTTAAATTTATTTCAAGTTAGATCTTTTTGTTGTTACAACTTGATTTATTTATTTAACTTCCTTCTCACAGTTCGGTGTTTGCATCTATAAATACAATTTACTTTTTAGTATTGATTCTGTAGGCTATCATGTCACTGGGTTGATTATTTATTATTTCTAATAAGCTAGTTTTTAGTGGAGTCATCGGAATTTTCTATGTATAATATATCATCTAAACGACTGATTTTTTGCATTTTACTTATTTATCAATTTTTATCCCATTTACTTCCTTTATTTGTCTATTTGTTCTGACTAGGACATCCAATATGTTAAGTTACAGCATGAGAGTAGACATCTTTATCTTGTGACTTATCTTGGAGGTTTTAAAAACTTTTCAATCTTTTCCACTCACTATATTAACTATTGTTTTGTGATATATGGTCTTTACAGGCTACCGAGAGTATTCAATATGCCAAACACAGTAACAAGAAGTCTCACAATGGAGACGTTACTGGGCTTGCTTGAGCAAATCGATGAACAACGGGAGGACAGACAGACAGACAGACTGTGTTTAGGTATGTTCCTCCTATCTCCATTTTGTTGAGAGTTTTTGTTATAAACAGATTTGTCAAAAAACCTTCTCTGTATCTTGTTATAATTATATGATCTGCATCTGTTCTCTCATTGGTGTGCTGTATTATGTTGATTTTCATATGCTGAGAATTCCTAAAATAATTCCCATTTGGTCATTATGTATGACATTTTAATGTAATACTGAATTTTGGGTCACAAAGATTTTAAGGATATTTTCATCTACATTCCTCAAGGTATTGATCTAAAGAGCTTTTTCTTTGACTTTTCCCATTTTGTGACTTTCTTCTACTATTAGAAAATGGAAAAACAAAATTAGAAATATAACATATATAAAACCAGAGTGATAGTTCAGTGGATAAGACACTTTCCTTGCAGGCAGCTGACCTTGGTTTGAAACTCGATACCACATATGTTACCCCAAACCCTGAAAACTGTCAGTTGTGGCCCAAAAATAAACAAGAAAAAAATGAAACATTATTTAAAAAAAAAACTAAAAACTGTGCTTTCAGTACCATTTGCAGAAAGGGTATCCTTACTATAGTATAGGAAAAAATATTATGTATTAGACTATCCAGTGTCAGCTTATGTTATATTAAAAGGGAAATAATAGGGAATTTCTAAAATTCTCTCTTAAAGCTTAATGTACATATTACATTTTAAATTTAAGGAACTATAACCTATAACTGTCTATTTATTATTTCTAAGACATCCATTACCTTGTGTAAACTTTGAAGCTGAGGGTAGCTATAATTTAAAAGGAAAGAAAAAGACTGACATAGGTGAAATTCTTTTTGAATTAAAATTAACATAGATGAAAGTTCACTTTGAACAACAATAATGACAAAATCTTTTGTAGGGGCTGGAGCGATAGCACAGTAGGTAGGGTGTTTGCCTTGCACACGGCCGACCCAGGCTCTATTCCCAGCATCCCATATGGTCCCCCAAGCACCGCCAGAAGTAATTCCTGAATGTATGAGCCCGGAGTAACCCTTGCACATAGCCAGGTGTGACCCAAAAAGCTTAAAAAATAAAATCTTTTGTAAATAACAATGAAGTGGAAAGAAAAGAGATAAATTTATTTTTTAAAAGATAGTTAATATAGGGGCTGGAGAGATAGCAGAACGGGTAGGACGTTTGACTTGCATGTGGTCGACCCGGGTTCGATTTCCAGCATCCCATATGGTTCCCTCAGCACTGCCAGGAGTGACTCCTGAGTGCAGAGCCAGGAGAAACCCCTGTGCATCGCCAGGTGTGACCCAAAAAGCAAAAAAAAAAGATAGTTAATATAGACAATATACAAATAATCAGTATCTGGAAGAAAATAATATATGGATTGTGAAAAAATCCAAATAAATCATTGAACAAAATTTCCTGAAACAAAGATTTACATCTTTATTTCAAGACCCCAGAAATTAAAATCAAACATATCCTCAGAAATCAATTTTGGTAGGAAGCTGTTGGAGTATCCACTTGCAGGCAATAAGGGACACAGAAAGCAAGTTAGACTAAATGAGAAAGAAAAGGAGGAAATGTGTTCAAAAGGTACTTACGATTATTACTTATTGGAAGACAGCATTGCATGGTTTTTTAAAAGGCCAGGTTGTACTTAAAATAGCTAGATCTCACCTATACCCTCTATTACCCAATGATCTACACAGACATTTTCCTCTATGTACTACAGAATTCACGGCGCCAGGGGGCCAGGTGGTGGGTGTGACCCCCGCCTACTGGAATTTGGAGGATCTGGGTGGAAGATGCTCGACTCCAATTCGAGTAGGCTTGGAGGTCTCGGCCCCGGAACCCGCGTGGCTTTGTCCCTCTGCCAGTACCTTCAGGTGTGCGGAGAGTGGTCTCAGCATGGTGGTGGCTGGTCCTGGAGGTCTCCGGCTGCCGTAGCCCTGGCCGGGGCGGGGAGGAAAGCTCAACCCGCTCCCCTCCAAGGGACTCCGGGAAGGAACACCCAGGCGCGGGGGGAGAGACTGCGCTGTTCTCGTCCGGGATCTGGATTTTATAGTCTCTGAGTCTTGGCTGCTGATGGGATTACACGGCGCCAGGGGGCCAGGTGGTGGGTGTGACCCCCGCCTACTGGAATTTGGAGGATCTGGGTGGAAGATGCTCGACTCCAAATCGAGTAGGCTTGGAGGTCTCGGCCCCGGAACCCGCGTGGCTTTGTCCCTCTGCCAGTACCTTCAGGTCACACCCACCACCTGGCCCCCTGGCGCCGTGTAATCCCATCAGCGGCCAAGACTCAGAGACTATAAAATCCAGATCCCGGACGAGAGCAGTGCAGTCTCTGCCCCCGCGCCTCGGTGTTCCTTCCCGGAGTCCCTTGGAGGGGAGCGGGTTGAGCTTTCCTCCCCGCCCCGGCCAGGGCTACGGCAGCCGGAGACCTCCAGGACCAGCCACCACCATGCTGAGACCACTCTCCGCACACCTGAAGGTACTGGCAGAGGGACAAAGCCACGCGGGTTTCGGGGCCGAGACCTCCAAGCCTACTCGAATTGGAGTCGAGCATCTTCCACCCAGATCCTCCAAATTCCAGTAGGCGGGGGTCACACCCACCACCTGGCCCCCTGGCGCCGTGTAATCCTATCAGCGGCCAAGACTCAGAGACTATAAAATCCAGATCCCGGAACCGCGCGGCCGCTTTTGCGGCCGCGCGACATCTTATTATCTCATTCCTACTTTGGACAAACTTGCAGGCTGTCGAATGTAGCCTGCCCACAGGGCAGAGTCTGGCAAACTCCCCGTGGCCTACCAAATATACCAAATACCAGTAACAATGATGGGTCTCATTCTCCTAAAGAGCCCTGAATATAATCTCAGGGCTAGGATGAAAGAGACGTTACTGGGGCCTGCTCGAGGCAATCGACTACAGAATTCTATTTCTCCTCTTCCCTGGTGTGTGTGTGTGTGTGTGTGTATGTGTTTTGTGTGTGTGTGTGTGTGTGTGTATGTGTTTCAATTTTGGAGCCATACTCAGATGAGTTCAGGGATTATCTCTGGCTCTTTGATTAGTGATCACTCCTGGCTGTGCTGGGGGACTGTATGGTGTGCTGGAGGCCAAACCAGGGTCAGCAGGATGCAAGTGTCATACCCACTGTATTATCTTTTTATCCCTTTCCTTCATCACTTAATCACTTGATCACTTGGCTTCCTGTTAATCGTCGATTTGCTCGAGCAGGTGCCAGCAACGTCTCCATTTATCCCTGTTGCGTGCCAGTGTAGCCCAGTGGCATCTGTTCATTCTAGGAACATGAAGAGCCTCAAACCCATCGTTCAGGGTCTTGATGAAGAAGTCTGACCAGCTGGTGGGTGGGCAGCCACGCGGTCTTTTGACGTCCTGTGGAATCCATTCGGTAACAGCTCTAGTCCAGCGGTCATCATTTCCTTCATCATTTTTCTTCATTTTGTCGGACATTTAGTTGTGGTGCTTTAGAGATCACACATTTTATTGTACCACTAGATCATACTTAGTATGTAGGGCAATCTTGGGGATTAAACTTCCAGTCTCAAGCCTGTACTAAGCTCTCCCCAAATCCTAGTAGCTCAATATTCTTACCTTGAAAATGGAAATAATAATACCTTCACACAATATGGTGATTAAAGCCAGGTAAGTATAATCCTCTTAGAAAAATGCCTGACCCATATGAAGTACTGTTAATTATGATTAAGCTCAGCAGAGCTTAGTAATTATCTGGAAAATGGGGGAGTCATAAGAAGAAAGAAACAAAGATGATTCCTAGGTTTCAAGATTGGACAACCACAGTGTCAGTCATTAAAAAGGAAAATATCAAAGAGAAGATAATTTAATAAGTTCCCAACTATGAAGCATTTATTTAAACATTTCATTTTTTTTTATTTTTATTAGTGAAATACCATGAGGTACAGTTGTAGACTTACAAATTTTTGTGCTTGGGTCTCAGTTATACAATGATATAGCACCCATCCCTCCACCAGTGCCCATTTTCCACCACCACTAATCCCAGTATCCCTCCCACCCACCCCCATGTCCCCCATCCCACCCTGCCTCTGTGGCAGGGCATTCCCTTTTGTTCTCTCTCTCTTTTTGGGTGCTGTGGTTTGCAAAAGAGGCATTGAGTGGCATTCATGTTCGTTCTGTAGTCTACTTTCAGCATGCATCTCTCATTTTGGATTGAGATATCTTTGAACAGATAGATGGAGATGTCCTAAAGGTATCTGGAGCTCAGGAGAGCAGTCAGGGATGGACACAGAAGTAGGTGTGAGCTTAAAGATACCAGCTTTCTCTTGTGCTGCACATAATAAAAAAGGGAAGAACTGAACCCATGGGAGAGTCTCATCTATGGGCTCTCTAAGGACTAGTGACAAGGAATAAGCCTAAAAAGTAAAGGAGAGACGCTAGGGTTGTAGCACTAGTGGCAGAGCATATGCCTTGTAAGGGCAAATCTCTGAGGTCAATCCCAGATATCAAAGCTCCTGCCCAACTTCCACCCAACTAACATCTCCAGGTGAAGACTTGAGGTCCCTGATCTGCACCAGGAGTACCTCTACCAACGCCCTATAAAAAAAAAAGGGAGACAATAAAGGATGATGCAACAGCCCAAGGACCTTGAAGAACAAGCATATGGGAGTAGAGATGAATGAGTCAGCATTTCCCAGAGAAGATACAGCCTCCACGGAGCAAAAGAAAGAAAACTGTGGCCTGTGTGTTAGATATGTCTGTAGATTGAAGTTGGTAAAGTCTAGCGTTCCCACTTGTTGCATTTGTTTTGTATAAAAAGTATATAAAGTAGAGGGCAGAGAGATAGTAAAGCAGTTAAGAAGCTGTGTTGCATTCACCTGACCCAAGTTTGACCCAGCATCCCAAATAGTTCCCCAAACACAACCAGGAGGAGTGATTCCAAAGAGCAGATCCGGGAGTAAACCCTGAGTACTGCCAGTTTTGCCCCACCCCCCAAATGTTTTAAGTGCATAAGATATATTTTTATATAAAATAAAAGAATAGTCCTCTGTGGCCAAATATGGAAGGATGATGCAACCGAGAAGGTTACAAGATAGGAGGGGCAGAGTTGTCCCTTCTCAATAAGTGAATAAACAAATAAATACATGAACAAGCCACATAAAGGACCTAGAAGATACTGACTGAATAGTATTAACTAGGGGCTGGAGTGATAATAAGGCGGGTAGGGCGTTTGCCTTGCATGAGGACAACCCAAGTTCAATTTCCAGCATCCCATATGGTCCCCCAAGCACTGCCAGGAGTGATTCCTGAATGGATGAGCCAGGAGTAATCCCTGTGCATCGCGGGGTATGACCCCAAAAAGCAAAAAAAAAAAAAAAAGTATTGACTATATTGTTGCAATCAAAAACAATTTTTGAGTAACTTTTCCCAAACAAAACAAAATTATAAATACACATATGTACATATATATATATATATATATATATATATATATATAAAATCACTGCATCACTGTCATCCCATTGTTCATCAATTTACCAGAGCAGGTGCCAGTAACGTCTCCATTCATCCGAGCCCTGAGATTTTAGCAGCCTCTCCTTACTCATCTTTCCCAATGCTGCAATACTGGAGGCTCTTTCAGGGTCAGGGGAATGAGACCTGTTCTTGCTACTGTTTTTGGCATATCAAATATGTCACGGGTAGCTTGCCAGGATATGCCATGACTCTTACCTATGTTGGAATTAAAACTCTCTAAACAGGGCAGTAAGTTTGAAACTCTCAATCTGTATCTTTTCTTTTTCTTTTTATTTTTTTGGTAAATAAACACATAATATATATATATATCTCTCCAGATTGAAGGATTTAAGGTAAGACATGAGTAAAAACCTAAAAACCTTGTAGGACCCTGCTTTTGATAAGACACTGTAGCACTGTAGCACTGTAGCACTGTCCTCCCGTCGTTCATCAATTTGCTCGAGTGGGCTCAGTAACATCTCTATTGTGAGACCTGTTGTTACTGTTTTTGGCTTATGAAATACCTCACAGGTAGCTTGCCAGGCTTTGCCGTGTGAGTGAGATACTCTCAGTAGCTTGCTGGGCTCTCCAAGAGGGGTGGATGAATTGAACTCAGGTTGGCCAGGTCAGCTGCATGCAAGGCAACGCCCTACTCGCTGTACTATTGCTCCAGCCCTAAATTTAGTTCATTTCAATACTTACCTGGCAGATTTGTGTTGGCTTATGGCATCGTATACTTATGCTTCATGTTTCTTTTGTCTAGTAAAATAACTTTAGTCCTATTATTAAACCTCTCAGAGAATACTATAGTAACTATTTCCTGGGATTTATAAAGACAATGAGAAAGAAGCTTGAATATGCTGAAAAACTTGTAGGCTTGATATTATAAAGTAAAGCAAAATTAAAAGATTATTGTTTTAGCATTCTTTCTACCACTCTAAAAGATTATATAACTGGTTATATAATAAACTATGGGCTGGAGCGATAGCACAGCGGGTAGAATGTTTGCCTTGCAAGCGGCCAACATGTTGGACCCGAGTTTGATTCCTCCGCCCCTCTCCGAGAGCCTGGCAAGTTACTCGTGACGTATTCGATAAGCCAAACACATTAACAGTTGTCACAATGGAGACATTACTGGGCCCGCTCGAGCAAATCGATGAACAACAGGAAGACAGTGACAGTGACAGTGATAATAAGAATTAGTCATAAAAAAATCAATCCTGTACCTGAGTTTTAATATTTAGTAAAAAGTGTGGAGGACTTTTTGTTCCACATTTGAAAATGGCTAAAACTCATAGAATATACTCTAGCATGACAGACATCTCTGAATTATTTTAAGTAGTTTATGTACAAGTCTCACAACGGAGATGTTATTGATGCTTGCTTGAGCAAATCGATGAATAACGGGAGGACAGTGCTACAGTGCTACAGTTTATGTATATAAATTTTTATTCAATTTTAGCAATCACTAGTTTGTTATGTTGTTTTGAGCGTAAATAATGGTAGCTTCTTAGATGATTATTTAAAGGTTTCACTAAATTTTGATCAGAAGAGAGTATAGGGGTTGAGTTGCTCATCTTGCCTGTGGTCAACCCTGGAATCAACCCCAAGCACCTCTAGGTGCGGCCCTTTGAAGCCTTGGCCTGGTTAGCCAAGAATCCCTGGGAAAGACCCCAGGATCTCCTGAGTATTGCCTGGAAGATCCCCCCAAAAAGGTATACTATATTAATACCACGAACGTTTTTTTACAAACATTATGACATAGATTTAATGATGAAGATCTCTAAAGAATATTTTATTTACCCTCTTTCCAAGGTATCAACTTAATATAAAATATGCTGAAGAAATATGTCAATGTAAGAGGTTTAAGTTTATTGAAGAATGATGAATCAAACAGGCAAACAAAAGTGAGAATAAAGAATGACAAGAAAAGAATTAAGAACACTAAAACACATTATAAACAAAACTTTCATATAAATAAGGGGCTGGAGCGATAGCACAGCAGGTAGGGCGTTCGCCTTGCACACAGCCAACATGGCCAACCCGAGTTCCATTCCTCCACCCCTCTCCGAGAGCCCGGTAAGCTACCGAGAGTATCTCGCCCCCACGGCAAAGACTGGCAAGCTCCCCGTGGCGTATTCGATATGCCTAACACAGTAACAATTCTCACAATGTTACTGACCTGCTTGAGCAAATCGATGAACAACGGGAGGACCGTGACCGTGACAAGCTTATGAAGAGCTGACACTGAACTGCAGATTCTCATAAACACCCTCTAACTGGAAGAATAGCACAAATGATCAAAATCTGCTTCCCACTCGTTGGAAAATACATGAATTTTGGTTACAGCAACAGCATATCTTCAAGATCCCTTACCTACTTCTTCCCTGCTTCAACTTTGTAATCAAAACAAAGATCAGTGAATTGTTTGAAGTCTGTATGATAAAAAGGTTCATAAGGTCACAGAAGCCTTCTGTGTCAAAAGAAAGAGAAATACAAGACTGGAAATGAGAAATATAATGAAAAAATTAATTTAAGATGACAAAGAAAAAACCTTGTTACTCAATGTTTTCACCATGGTAATGTTTATATGGTATATTATTACCTCTAGCATCTTCTTATCAACTAAGTTATAGGTAGTACAAATGATTTTCAGAATAGTGTTCTTGGAGATATTGCAACAAACACACACACACACATACATACACACACAGAAATGGATGTCAATAACTACCCATGAACTTGAATCTCTACTCATAATAGTAGGATAAACTTGCTTTAATTCAACTAAAGCAAAATATAATTGTATATACCTTTGTTGGTTACAATAATCCATCCATCTTTGCTAGTTTTTAACTAATTATACTTGTTTTTCTGAGATCTATATAATCAGTTGTTTGGCAATTCTAACTACTATTATTTGAATTTAAGCCATTTTCAATGCAAAAATATTGTTTATAATTATGCTTAAAGATGAGAGTTTTAAAAATCTATTGATACATTTGAAAACCTGTCAAATGGTTAATCTTAGTAGCTTCCATACCTATAGGTGCCTAGTAAACTGAAGCTCAATGCCTAAAACACCCTTTCTATTCTCAACTGTATTACATACAATATTTAAGTGCATTATTTAGCATCTGTTGTTCTAAGGGCATAGATTTTTCCACATCACAATTCTCCAGTTTTACTTCCTTTTAAGAAATTATTCAAAATAGTTTATTATTTATTGTTGCTTTTCATAGAGAGGCAGACTGGCCAGTGATAGGTACGTGGGGTTAATCAAAAGTTAGTTTCTTCCTGCACTTACACACACACACACACACACACACACACACACACACATCCTAGGTTAAAAAGCTGACAATTTTTTGAAATCTTCAAAATCACTCTTTCAGCCTCTTCTATTTTCTGTTCATAGCAAGTACTGTCCTTCAATTATCCTATGTTCCACATTCTCTTGTTCTTCTCACTTCTGATGTCCTGAGTTACAGTGACTAGTTCCTGTGGAGATGCATATAGCAGCCAATAAAGCAAAGGAAAAGAGATAGACTTGTCCCTCAACCCAAAGCCTCCCTTTTCCTGGCACACTGGTTCTCTTCTCTTACAAGTTACATCCTGTCCGTAGACGGACTGGCCCAACAACAGGCTGATCTGTTGAAGTGAAACTTGCAGAGGACATGGGGGATGGGGAAGTTGAATTGCAAAATGAATGTTCAAAGAAGTCAAAACAGAGCCTGTCACAATTCTATGTATACTCAGGCAAATCCCCATTAATTTTCAAATGATATTTGTTCTAGAGAATAGAAATATTAGCATGTGCTGGAAAAAAAACCTTTATTAAAACGTCTTTTAGAGATACATAATGAACTATCATTGAAAAAAATTATCTCATAGCCAACTTAAATGAAATCATTAGCGTATAGAATCATTGCACACACGTATTAAATTGGCATGAAATAAGTAAACTGATGAAGTTGAAAAGAGGCACCCCAAAGGCTGCAGAGAGATCATTCCTATATACATCTAATTTTACATATGAAAATATTTATCACCTTGATTCAGAATAGAATGTTTTAATACTATTTATGGAACCATTATTTTGTGTATTATTATTTAGTCTGTGTAAAATTTATCATTGGAGGGTTGAAAAGTTACTCTATTTTTTAATATTTCAAAGTATCATTTACGGGGCTGGAGTGATAGCACAGCGGGTAGGGCATTTGCTTGGCACATGGTCCGACCCAGGTTCAATTCCCAGCATCCCATATGGTCCCCCAAGCACAGCCAGGAGTAATTCCTGTGTGCATGAACCAGGAGTAACCCATGTGCATTGCTGAGTGTGATCCAAAAAGCAAAAAACAAAAACAAAGTATCATTTATATTCTGAAGGAAGAACTGAGAAAAAATTACTTCCAAATTTAAAATATTAGTACTTGTAATGATGATTTTGTTTAAAAAATAAAATATTTGGAGGTACTAGTGGTATTTTAAAGTTCTTGTTCTGGCTTTGTGTCCAATATTGTTTTGGTGGGGAGGAAATGGTCTACAACACTATAATAAGTTGCTAAATTTTTATTAAATTTACTACTTTCCTTACTATAGTAATTTACTAACAGTCTTAATTTCAAAATGCCCCCCCAAATCATTTTTAACCATATTGAAGAAATGTGATACAGATAACTAAACTTGTTGCCTTGATAGTTATAATAGTAAAATCACTTGAATACTAGACTTTTAATACCAGTATTAAGGAAAAAGGAATCTACATAAAATTATATCACTTATGTGAATAGCTTTCTCTTAAAAAAAAAAAGCAGGCTCGGGGCTGGAACAATAGCACAGCGGGTAGGGCGTTTGCCTTGCATGCAGCTGACCTGGGTTCGAATCCCAGCTTCCCATGTGGTCCCCTGAGCACCGCCAGGAGTAATTCCTGAGTGCAAAGCTATGAGTAACCCCTGTGCATCACCGGGTGTGACCCAAAAAGTAAAAAAAAAAAAAGCAGGCTCTAGAGAAATAGCTCAATGACCTAGAGTACATAGTTTGCGTACAAGAGGCTCCAGGTTCCATGTCCAGAAGCACATCTGGTCTCCTGAGCACCACTAGGGATGATTTCTGAGCAGTAGTAGCATCTGAACACCACCCGCTATGGTCCAAAAATCAAAATGAATGAATAAATAGCAAAGATAATAAAAATATGAAACATACGTCGATTATTATAATGTGCCAGCTAATTACTCGGCCAGCATTGGTATGACTTTAGGTTATATAACAGTATACAAATAACTAAATGTAGCTGGATATGACAAATTAAAAATTTGTTGAGTTATTTGCTTTTCTTTTACTAAACAAGCACAACTCATTTAATTTTAATTTTAATATGTATTTATCTATTTGGTTCTTGGCCCACACCTGCTGTGCTTAGGGCTTATTCCTGACTCTGGTCTTAGGAATCATCAGTCCTGGAGCTATATGGGATGCAAAGGATCAAACTGAGGTCAGCCACGTGCAAATGCCCCACCCCAATGTAATATCTCTCTCTGGTCCCAAACCAGCACAGCTCTTGATTCACATGTTCATAAAGCAAAGACAATTTTCTCTATGTTGCTCTTATATGAGATGTTCTTTCTTATAAACTCTATTTGTTGAGTCATCATCTGCCCAGGCTTAATCTAATGCAGTTTCCGAAGGACCTGGTTAGTACTTTTACACATCTTTAAAATATTTAAAATGCAGACCACTCATTTAGCATCCCAGGTGCCTAATGAGTCATATTCCTCTTCTCAGTCAAATGAACTGGATATCAAAGTCTCCTTTATCTTTCTGGGTGGATGCAAAGTCATTAAGCTTAAATATGCCCTTTGCCAGGAGGCGTTAGGGTTGGGTTTAGTTATTAACTTAGTGAGCCTCCACCCAACTAACTATTCTAGGAAATAATTTGGTGAGTCAGATGTTTTTATATTAATACTTCAGCTAACCAATAATCTACCCTAAGTAATGCTGTTGGAAGTGGAATGTCCCAGAAACTATGCCATTATATACATCTCCATTACTACAAAAGCATCATGTGTAACTAGAAGATGCTTTGTTAACAGAATCATTTGCTGTGTTTTGTTCATTTTTTAAAAAACATGCTGCCTTGTTTATGATAAAAGGTGGATAAATTTTTTGTTCCTTGAACTTTGAAGGGTCTATGACTTCATCATAAAGCACAGAACGGCACCCTTAACTTTGGCAGTATGTAAATGGGAAATCAGAATTGAGAGACTGTGATGATTAAATAGAACAAAAGCTGAGCAGTTTCTCCTTCCCCTGGAAGAATAGCAATTCTTAGAGCATATGCCCTTCTCTCTGCCTCTGAACAAATTAGACTTGTTTGTATGTTTTCTGTACAACAGCCTGTGTGACAATGTCAGCTATATGACTTATAGGGTACAAAGAGAATTTAATGTTCATTAGAAAAATTTCTACTGAAATTAAATAAGCATTATAATGAATACTAACAGTATTATAGGTGTTGATCCAAGTACCACAGAGAATTTTGGTCCCAACAAAGTCATATCAGATCCTCTGTATTATTGATCCCCAATAATTTACCATTATTTTACTATTTCACAAATTAAGAAAGTGGGAAAGTAACTTTCCCAGAGTTTCACAGCTGAGTCAAAATTTAACCCAAGAGGTGACCAGAGAGATTGTATAGCAGGTAGGGAATTTGCCTTGCAGATGACCAACCTGGGTCTGGTCCTCGACACCCCATACTGTACCCTGAGCACCACCAGAAGTAATTCCAGAGTTCAGAGCCAGAGGTAACTCCTGAGCATCACTGAGCGTGGCCCCAAAATAACAAAAAATAAAATAAAATTTCAATCAAGATATTGTTTGCTTATCTGTTTTTAAGTGCCAAAAGTATTAACGAGGATATTTTAACAATAAATACACTGCCAAGTTAAATAAAATCACAAAACGCATGCATATCTAAAGCTTTTATTTATTTATGTAACTTGATCAAAATTTTATCATTAAAAAATAACAAGGTTATGCAATTTTTAAGGTAAAAATTACATGAGAAAAAATAACCCAGTAAAAACATAGCTAAAATTCATAATAATTACATTTAATTCTATAGGTAATATCCTAGTGAAAGTCATAAAGGGGAAAAGCAGAGACAAGACATTTAGATTTAATAAGCATGTGTTGTGAGGATCCAGGTGTTCATTATATTTCTCTCTAGATTTTTATATATGTTTTACATAGAATTTATTTAGGAAAAGATGATCATTACCTGTGTAAAAGTTCTGACTATAAAAATAAATACAGTTTATCTTTTACCATATGCACTTTGTACCTGAGCCCATAGATAGGACCCCCCCAAAAAAAGGATATATTAAAGTAAAAGAACCTGCCTTAAAATTTTTTTTCTAGTAAAATATAAAAAGACTCCAGGATTAGTTGATTTTAACAATAAAAAATTTAAATACCAGATAGTACCATGTAATAAAATACCGTGTAATTAAAATACCCTGTAATAAAAAGCTTCTAAATTTATTTTATAAATGGAGTGCAGTTGACAAATGTAAAAGAAAAATAGTAGGGGTATGTGGGAAGAACATAGTAAGAGAATGGAAAATGGGCAAGAAAATTAAACATGATATTATTTATAAATATAGATGGAGAAAATGTTAGAAGAAAATTTTCTAAATCAAATTAAATATATAGTAAAAGAAATTTAAACGCCATCAAAGAAACTTTTCTCATGAAACAGAGGGAAAGATTAATATAGGTAACTAGAGATAGTTAATGGTACATGGTATTCATAGGTCAAAGAAGAAAATCTTAAGATACCAAAAGAATGATTAATAAATTGAATAAGTCTGGGGCTGGAGCAATAGCACAGCGGGTAGGGCGTTTACCTTGCACGCAGCCGACCCAGGTTCGATTCCCAGCATCCCATATGGTCCCCCGAGCACCACCAGGAGTAATTCCTGAGTGCATGAGACACA
Source organism: Sorex fumeus (assembly GCF_029834395.1). Taxonomy (NCBI): domain Eukaryota; kingdom Metazoa; phylum Chordata; class Mammalia; order Eulipotyphla; family Soricidae; genus Sorex; species Sorex fumeus. The sequence continues at coordinate 14,178,060 of NW_026606065.1, read as the reverse complement.
AATCACCCCTGTGCATCGCCAGGTGTGACCCAAAAAGCAAAAATAAATAAACAAATAAATAAATTGAATAAGTCTGTATTTTTAATACCCACAGTAAACTCAAGAGCAAATATATTTCTTAAACACAATAAAATCATAACTATGTGTTGGTTAAGGGAACACTAGTTGCTATCTGACAGAAAGGTTGCCATCTCTGTGGTTTAACTAAATTTTCCTTAGTCCTATGATGTCCAACCACTGGTATTGTCAAGGAGGGAAGGAGAGGACGGTTTTAGGTGAGTAATGTGTATGTGCTACCTACCTAATCATTAAAAGATTCCTGATGACAATGATGCTACCATTTTCAAAACATGACCATCAGGCTGCCTGAAAAAGAACACATCTAACCAGGAAACAGAATAAAAGAGTATCTTACACTGGAAACTTTTAAATAAACGTTAGATCTGGAAATGGCACTCAGTACTTCAATTAACATCTCACTAGTTAAAACTTCATCACACAGTTGCTTCTAACAACAAAACAACTGGGAAACGCAATGTGTGTGCCAGGAGACCAGAGAAACAGGTTTGACTCGAGCCTCTGTGGAGTCTATGCATTGGTCATCATCACATAGTCATTCATTCTTGTTCCCACACACAGCTACTGAGAAGGCAATGCAAAATTTTATCCAGCCTAGTTCTGAATAAGAATTTCCAAATGATGAATGATTCTCCACATGGTGAGGATATTGTCTAATAGTTCAGGAAGGTACGAACTAAATTGAAAATTAGTTCATTTTATTAGACCCTCTACCTTCCTGAAACACAGATACGCATTACTTACATGAAAGGGAATCCTGTGTCTTCTATATAATTATTTTGTGACTTTGTTATTTAAATAGATTGTATGTTTCTAAAATATCTTATTGCTTCATCAATTTGGAAATAGTCTTCAAAATAACAACATTGATCTCTACTGGATACCAGGTAGTAGTTCTCATCTCTGCAAAAGTTGCCTTAAGCTGTCTTGTCTAAATACTTTGCCTGCAAGTACCCTTTTTGCTGTTTCTAACAGTATTACCAGGTAAAGCCTTTATAAGCCTACGATCTACACTTGACTCTAGAATTTATACAAATGAATTTTAATGATAACAGGGTTTAATTTACACTTTAGAAAAACTGTAAACTGGAAGAAACTAAGACATGGAGTAAACTAAAAAATTGAACAAGGTGGCCATTGTTGAACCTCGCTATTATCAGTAAAACAAAATATATAATTTTAAAGAAATGATTTGTTCCAGGGACCTTAAATATATCCATTCAGGAATCTCAATTTTTTTTGTTCTGTTATATGTTTTGTGGTGATAGTGAAGAGGGGCTAAATATTATCTTCACTTAAAAAGATCTTCTAAAAAAGAAAAAGATCTGATATTAAATTTTGTGTTCTCAGGGTTTAGGGTATAGCTCAGTGGTAGAGTATGTGCCTTGCATGTGTGAGGGCTGGGTTGATTCTGGGACCCTCCATCCCCACCTTCACGGTTTTTTATACAGACAACATTCTCTGGTACAGGGTGGGGAAGGGAAGCTTTAGATGGCAGAGATTTAAATCAGGGCCTCACAAATGCTAAGTATGTACCCACCACTTAAATCATGTCTCACACCCAAGTTTTATACTTTCTTTATATATGTAAGAAAGCAGAATCTTTGTGTACAAAGGAGTCATTAAAGATTTCAAACAGAACATAATTTTTATTGACTTATTAATATGCTACATCTGGCAAGTCTGTCAAACACTGTCCTCCCGTTGTTCATTGATTTGCTTGAGTGGGCCCAGTAACGTCTCCATTTTGAGACTTGTTGTTACTATGTTTGGCATATCGAATACGTCATGGGGAGCTTGCCAGGCTTTGCCGTGCGGGCAAGATACACTCAGTAGCTTACTGGACTCTCCGAGAGGGGTGGAGGAATCAAACCCAGTTCGGCCAGGCTGGTTGTGCACAAGGCAAACGCCCTACCGCTATTGCTCCAGCCCCTGGCAAGTCTAAAAATAATAAATAATTTAAGGTTCTTTTAAAGATAGTAAATGAGTTCTATTTGAATGTTTTTACCTTTAAGGTTTAGACTTCTCAGAGCATGTGGAGAACGGCCTTGAGCATGGCTGTGGCTGGGTTCTGCTCAGACAAGCCTCACGCGTGAAGGAACCAGCATTCAGGGGAACCCAGGTATGTGGGACCCGGAGCTGAGATCTCCAAGCCTGTTGATCGGGACTGGGCCTCCTCCACCCAGATACCCCATTTTCTAGTAGTTTGGCAGTCACGCCAACAAACTGCCCCCGGTGCCATGTAATCCCATCAACAGCCAAGATCCAGAGAGTATAAAACAAAGCTTATAGTCTAGCCCACTGATGTACCTAAAGCAGCACACATGTGTTTGGTTTTAACATGCTTGCTAGCATTCTCTTATATACATTCTCTGTCCCTCTTGGAGAGCCCGGCAAGCTACCCAGAGTATCCCGCTGCACAGCAGAGTCGGGCAAGCTCTCTGTGGCGTATTCAACATGCCCTAGACAGTAACAATAATGGATCTCATTCCCTGACCCTGATGGAGCCTCCAATACAGCACCGTTGGGAAGGACGAGTAAGGAGAGGCTGCTAAAATCTCAGGGCTGGTACAAATGGAGACATTACTGGTGCCCACTCGAGCAACTCAATGAACAATGGAATGACAATGATACAGTGATACGGTGAAGGTTTAGACTTTTAAGTTAAACGTTATCTTAGCTGGCATTTTTCTTTAAAAATGGAGGCCACATGCTGCAGTGCTGGGGTAGGGGGATATGAGGTGATAAGGATTAAATTAGAAAATCACATGTGCTAGTTATGCGTTGTACTTATCACTTAAGCCATATTACTGGCCACCTTAGCAGACACTATTAATAAAATGTTTCATTAAGTGAGCTAAGGTATATGAGAGTCTAAATATTAACTACTATACTTATTGTATCCTGCTTGTTGCAAATTACTACATCAAATATGAAGAGCAAACCATGTTTTCTGCCTTAAACATTATTTTAGTGAAGTAAAACTTTTATTTACAGAAATGTAGAGAAATATGAGGGAAAAGAGAGAGAGAGATGTATTTAAGAGAGAACAACAAACCTCTCTAGAACAGACATATGAAGCATTGTGATGGTCTTGTAAATATAATCAGAATGGCAAAATTCAAGTTGCAAAATTATGGATAGTTTGTTGTAAATAACTGAGTAGACCAAGCTAGTTTCCAAAACTTGACTGTTCACCCCCTCCCAGCTTGATGAAATACTCAGAGAAAACATCAGAGACATAAGAGAAATCAAAACAGTTGATCAAACTGATAAGGTTACTTACATCCAAGAATCAAACGCTAAAAGAACTGATGATATTAGCATCCATCTCACAAGACATTCAAGAGCTAATGGTTACATGGCTTGTTAGTGTCACAGTGACACCTCTACAGTTTGAATACAGTTTTCCAGAATAACAAAGTAGTAATAATAATAAAGTAATAATAAAGTCATTCCACTTGATTACATTGAGATTAGAATAGTCTTCCTCGTACAAAGTTGAATTGCACTTTATTTTTGCATGTGTACATAACTCAAACCACCACTTTATGAAAGTATCTTTTTTTAAGGGTTTGGACCAGTGGTGCTGAGGGTTTAATCATGTTTCTGCAATCAGGATGACTCATGATTGTGCTCAGGAGACCATATTTGGTGCCAGAATTTGGGGTTAGCCCCTTGCAAGGCAAACACCTTAATCTCTGTAGTATCTCTCTAGTCCCATGAAAATATCTTTGAGAGAAAAGATAATTGTAAAAAGAAATTTCCCACCTTTAATCTCTTGGCGGGCTGTAGCGGGTAGGGTGTTTGCCTTGAGCACAGCTGACCCGAGTTCGATTCCTCCGACCCTCTCAGACAGCCCAACAAGCTACCAAGAGTATCTCGCCCGCATGGCAAAGCCTGGCAAGCTACCCCTGGCGTATTCTATATTTAAAAAATTGTAACAATAAATCTCACCATTTGTTGTGAGGCGTGACTAGTGCTGCTCGAGCAAATTGATGAGCAATGGGAGGATAGTGCTACAGGACAGTGCTAATCTCTTGGTGGTAACTACACTCTAAAGAAAAAATTTTCAGGCCAGAGTGATAGTACAGCAAATAGGTCGTTTGCCTTGCTCGCCACGGACCAGGATTGGATTCCCAGCATCCCATATGGTCCCCCAAGCACCCCCAGGAGTAATTTCAGAGTGCAGAGCCAGGAGTAACCCCTGAGTATCACTGGGTCTGACCAAAAAACAAAACAAAACAAAAAAATTTTCTGGGTATCTAGAATTTTCTCTTATTTTAATGCTAAAAAGGTAAAAAAAAATCTGTGATATTTATATTCTTGATTTTTATACTGTTTAAACCGTTGTAGCAGTATACCATAAATCATATCACTTATAAACAATACAAATCTATACCTCACTTCTCAAGGCTGAAAGTCCAAGATAAGGGTATAAGTAAATTCAATGCAGGTGAGAGCATACTTCCTTGTTCATCTAGCATCTTCCTGACTGCCAGATTTGAGTATCCTTTGAAGTCATAATGGGAATAATGAATAAAACTCCTATTTCCTAATGCGAATAAGCATTTAATCTTATGTACCCAAGTTAGCAACTGTTACACATTTAAGTAAATATAAGAATAAACTTTCTATTTTTCCATGAAAAAATATGTGAAATAAACATAATATAGTAATTTTTTCTACTATATTCTGTAGTAGAAAATTTTATATATCTACTATATTTTTCTACTATATTCCCATCAATATTTCCTACATAAAAAGCAAGAAGTAAATATATTTTTTCCTGAAGATATTTTAAAACATGAGATTAATTTTTTTGTTTTCAGAGTCTGAAAATTCATATAGTTTAGAGTTTTATATCTTGTTTTTTAATAATAATTATGGATATATAAATATCCAACTATTAATCATACAGAATCGCCTATGTAAACCTATCATTACTTCATCGGATTACCAAATCTCATTACTCCTAATAGTGATAGAGAAATGTGTCCTCAATTTTACTTTGTAAGACTTGATCACTTGATCACTTGACTTCCCGATAATCGTCGATTTGCTTGAGTGGGCGCCAGAAACGTTTCCATTTGTCCCTGTCGCATGCTAGTGTAGCCCAATGGCGTCTGTTCATTCTAGGAACACGAAGAGCCTCAAATCGATCATTCATGATCTTGATGAAGAAGTCTGACCATCTGGTAGGTGGGTGGCCACGCGGTCTTTTGACGTCCCGTGGAATCCAGTTGGTAACGGCTCTAGTCCAGCAGTCATCTCTAAATCTCATTACGTGTCCAGCCCACCTGATTTTTGACGCCTTGGCAAACGAGACAGCATCCCTGATTCTTGATCATCGACCAACGTCGGAACTCCAGATTCTTTCTCTCATTTGAGTGAAACGTGATACTCCAAGCATAGCTCTTTCGATTCCTCTTTGGGAGACCCGAATAGCGTTCTCATCCTGTTTGTGTAGGGCCCAGGTCTCTGAGACACATGTTAATACAGGAAGAACAGTGGAATCAAAGAGATGTGTCTGGAGCCAGAGGTTCTTCGTCCTCTTAGCTATTTCTTTGACGCTCTTGAAGGTGTTCCAAGCCACTCTCTTCCTCCTGTGCAGCTCAGGTGCCAGGTCATTTGTCATGTTAACTTCTCGACCTAGGTACACATAACTGTTGCATTCAAAGATGGTTGTTCCGATGAGATCAAATGGAGCGTCAGGAACGAGGCTGTTGCTCATAAACATTGTCTTCGTAAGATTCAGCTGTAGTCCAACCTTTCCACACTCACGGTTGAAGTCGACCAGCATTTGTGCCGCTTGGCTAATGTTTGGTGTTATTAGAACAATGTCATCAGCAAAGCGGAGGTGGTGTAGTTGCTGACCATCTATCTTCACTCCCATTTCTTCCCATTCCAGTCATCGCATGATGTTCTTGAGGAAGATCTCAAAGAGAGAAGAGCAGAAGTGCTGGTAGATGAGGCAGAAGCCAGGAAAAGCATTCGTAACGTCTGCCTGTTCTTCGCCAACTACAAGACCAAGATGATTGCTCTCCGACATCCTGATGGATCTATCACATCTTCCAGAAGGGCAATGGAGAAGATTATCCATGACTTCTACTCAGATCTCTTCGATAGCCATGTCCACTTGCCCATATACCAAATTCCACAGGATGATTGTTGTTTCTAATGTTCTCCCTTCTGAAATCTGACACGCCGTTTCATGGGTAAAGAAGCGAACAGCACCCAACTCAGACAAGGTCAGACCTGAACACCTGAAGAACCTGCCGTTGGTACTCATCAATACATTGGCTCGGCTCTTCACATGCTACCTGTCTGAATGCAAGGTTCCGTCCCAATGGAAAACCAGCAGGACTGTACTACTGTACAAGAAGGGAGACATCCATGACATTGGCAACTATTGCCCGATTTGCCTATTGTCTGTCATATACAAGCTGTTCACTCAGTCATCCTGAATAGAATTGGCAGAACACTAGATGAAGGACAACCATGCGAGCAAGCCGGGTTCCGCAAAGGATTCAGCACCATGGACCATATCCACACAATAACCAAGCTCATTGTGGTTTCCCGAATGTTCAAGATGCCGCTCTGTCTAATGTTCATTGATTTAAAGAAGGCCTTTGATTCTGTTGAGATGGAAGCAGTCATTGAAGCCCTAGACAATCAGGGCATTCATTACATCAGGATCCTCCGTGAGCTGTATTATGGATTCATCACTATTCTACAAAGAAGTAATCATCGATGTCAAGAGAGGGGTTCGGCAGGGTGATACCATTTCACCGAAACTCTTCAGTGCCACTTTGTAAAACATTTGCAATAATTTCAAAGCATCCTCAAGAAGCAGCTTTTCATTATAGTGCAAGTCTTACAGATAAGAAATTTAGAAAAAGTTATGCAAATGTACCAATCAAGCTATTAAAAATATATTCTAGTTTTTAATTATGTGCTGAATTCATGAAGCTACTAATATGGCTATCAGTTCTAGGCTGCAGTAATTGTAGGTAGAGGAAGGTTGTTGGCAAAAACTAGAAGACAGGGAGGATAATGAGCTCATTATGATGGAGGAGAGAATAGGATGAGTTTAGTTTGGGATATGTTGAGTAAGAGTCTACAATATATCCACAAACAACAGTCGGACATAAAGCAGAAGCTATGTGATTGGAATTTGTTTAAAGATCAGGATTCAAATAAGGATGTCTAACTAATTAGAAGAATGATGGAGGAAGAGTAAAGGAAGAGGAGAAAGAGGAGGAACAGGAAGAATAAAACAAACTGAAAGCTTGGTAGTGCATTCCAAAGAAGAAAAACTTTGCAACTGAATTTTATGTCATTGTTCCTTCAGAATGGCAATGGTTATTAAATTATGAAATAAAAGTTAGGCAGCAGAATGTTGGGTTCATCTCTGAATCCATTTTGCCACTCTATGTCTCTTAATTGGTGAATTTAGACCATTGACGTTGAGAGAGATTATTGTTATGGGGTTTTGTGTCATCTTTCTGTAAGGGTTTGTTGTGTTTGTAGGGTTTTTCTTGTCTTACAGTAGCCTCTATAGCCCTTCTTTTAGGTTTGATTTTGAGTCTATGAAGTTCCTGAGCTTCTGTTTATCCACAAAATAGTGTATCCTTCCTTCAAGTTTGAGTGAGAGTTTAGCCAGATAAAGTATTCTTGGTGAAGCGTTCATTTCAGTGAGTTTTTTCACTACACCTCACCATTGCTTTCAGGCTTGGAGGATTTCCTTGGATAGGTCTGCTGTGAATCTAAGGGGTGCTCCTTTGTATGTGATTTCTTTCTTTGACCTTGCTACTTGCAGTATTGTGTCTCTATCCACAGCATCCATCATTCTAACTATGATATGTCTTGGAATGTTTTTGTTAGGGTCTCTTTTAGCTGGCACCCTTCAGGCTCCTTGATTCTGAATGGCTGCATTGTTGAGCTCTGGGAATTTTTCAGCAATGATTTGTTTAACTGTGGCTTTTTCACTGAGATTGTTTCCCTGACCTTCTGGTACTCCAATGATTCTAATGTTGTTCCTCTTAGAATCATCTCCTAGGACTCTGATTCACTCTAGAGCTATTTTGAGGTCTATTGCCACTGTTCATTGTTGCCTGTATGCTTCGTGCAGCTGATCTTCCAGCTCACTGATTCTATCTTCAGCTGTGGCCATTTTACAGTTGAGGGCACAGACTGAGTTTTTTATTTCATCTATGGAATCTTTTATTCGTGACATTTCTGTACATAGCTTTCCCATTTTTGCTCACATTTCTTCCTGGATTTTCTCGATTGTCTGATCCATTGTTTCTTTCATGTCCTCCTTCAATTTACTAGATATCTGTCTCACTGTTTCATTGAATTCATTGAACATCTTCATTACTTCATATCTGAATTCTTTCTCAGAGAGTCCCTTTGGTGAGTAGCAGCTACTGGGGTTTCTGGACTCTTCCTCGTGGTAGGGATTTGAGTTGTTTCTTCATGATGGTGTGGAGGTATGGAGACTGAGAATTTTCACGAGATTGCTGGGCATGAATAAACTACCTGCGGCCACTCAGTGAGCGGCCAACAGCCCCAAATTAGGCCACGCCCCCTTCTGAAGAGGCCACGCCCCTACGGTACCTGGTGTGTGTGGGGGTACAACCTGAGGGATGAGGAAGACTGGGCACATTCTTGGGGAGGAACAGGAAGAGGCTGAGTGATGATGATCCTAGAGGAAGCCTGGGGCACGAATGCGGGAAAATCCAAGTCCCAGGTTCAAGTAAAGACTGACCTGAGAGAGGAAGAAGACCGGGCACAGCGTTGACAAAGAACAGGAAGAGGCTCGGGGATGGTGAGCGTCCCAGGGTCCTAGAGAACGCCTGGGGTGCGGACACGGGGAAATCCGAGTCTCAAATCATGAAATAAAAGTTAAAACACTAAATTATGAGGGACAATATCTGCTCTCTGGTTTGTAGTTGTTATTTACGCACATAGAAAATCCAATACCAAAATTTGTTTTGTTACATATCCTATTATTGTTGAGATTAAATAACTGCAATAAAAACTCATGATTAGTATGGACTGTCCTGCTCAGTGTCTGCAGACGTTAAGTCTACGCTTTGTAATGAGACAAGAATGAGTAGCACTTTATTAATATAACAATGCTCTACTAGAAAATACTTAACTTTTCTAGTAATCACTAATAAATATTTACTCCATATATTCCAAGGAAGTAAATTCTTTTATAAAATGTCAAGTAAATTTTATTCTTGGAAAAGGTGGTGGAAATAAAATTTAAGTTGGTAATGACTTACTTAAAGGAATATACTTAAAATGGTCCTAAGAACAAAAAGGCAAGTTTATTTAGTAAACTGTTCTCTATCAACTGAAAAATGGACATTTTCCCATACAACTATTTTAAAATTCACAATATAAATTTTTCTTCTAATATTTCAATCTTTATTTGGATATTGTGCAACTGTGTAGGAGAAAGAGAACCCAATTTTCAGTTTTAGAGGATGTATACTCTTGTTAGAAGGGGGTTGGTAAAAATTCAAAAACATTCTATGCCAATGTCAAAATATGTAAAACAACTACAGTACAGAAAGGATTCCAAACTTTGCACTCTTTAAGCATTCAAGACTTGAACAGGAAAATAACATACATAACATTACGCCCGGCACAAATATGTTGTAAATTTTTTTTCCTATTAACATACGGGTTTACTCAAAACGTGGGGAGAAGATTGAGTGTCAAAAGTCTAGTGTCTATGTTTTGTATGTAGGAAGTCAAAGTTGGATCCCTAAATTCTGCTGTGAATAACTCCCAAGCAAAGACAGGAGCACTGTGTGGATCCTCAAACTACCTCATGACCACAAAATATGGAGATACAAAAAAGGAAGTTTAAAATGAAATTTCTAAATGGCCTTAAGCACTGCACAATCTGATTCCATCACTAAAAGAATACAGACCTAAGGGACCTAACAAATCTTAAGAGAATCTCAAGATTATAAAGCATGCAAAGGTTTCTAAAACTAATCTGACAGTTAAATCAATGCACTCTACTCTCTGGGTATCTAAATGTCAGGGAATACAATTTTTCTAATTTTAAGAAATTATTTTATGTTCTACTGATGAATAAATGCAGGAAACTTTATTCAAATTTCTAGGTTCATCCAGTGCTCCTTTTATGTTCTCTCAAACAATACTGTGGCTATTCATTTACTTACATTTTTTTTTGGTGTTTTTTTTTTTTTTTTTTGCCACACTCAGTAGTGCTCAGCAGTTACTCCTGGATCTGCACTCAGGAATCACTCCTGGCAGGCTCTGGGACCATATAAAACAACAGGGATCAAACCTGGGTCAGCCACATACAAAGCAAGCACCCTATCTCCTGTGTTCTCTCTCCAGCCCCTGCTCCATTTTTTAAAAAATATTATTTTGCAGGCTAGGGATTGAACCCAGGTCCCATGCATGGAAGTATGTGCTTTGTAGCCATACTCTTTAGCACAATTTCTTGATAGTGTAGTAGCTGTCAATTATTTTTCACCAATAGATTTTAAACTGCCCAAGAGTTGGGATAAACTCCTCTTAAACCTCTCCATATCCTAGTAACTGCTACAGTGCTTGGCACAAACTTAATGTATGGTTGAAATATCAAGTGTTTTGTTTATATGCTTGAAAAGTCCTGAGTGTATCTTAAATGTATTCACCACAGAAAAGAAATGGGTTCTGCAATATGGTGGTGCTAGCCAGTATGTAACAGTTTGCAATATACATGAGCAAATGTACCCAAATATCATGTCAATTATCCCAATAAGTCTAGGTGGCAAGGTATATACAAGGTGAGTTGATCTGAATTTCTTGAAATCTTTCAGAGGCTATTATCTGACTTTTGCTAACTTCTCTAGCTCACATTTCCTAGTTGTGGCACCATTTTTTCCTTGTTTTAGTTTTGTGCAAAGATGTTTCTTTGTAAAGGGCTGGAGAGACAGTCCAGAAATACTCACTTGCTTTAAACACAGGTGACCTAGGCTCAGTATTTGGTACCGCTTATGGTCCCAGGAACACGATCAGGAGTGACACATCACCACAGAACTAGGAGAAAGCCCTAAATACCAATGGGTGCGACCAAAAAATGAAAAAGAAAAAAAAATGCTTCTTACTTCGAGTTACTTTTTTTTCCCTTCCTTTACCCCTATGTACTTTTGGAACCTAGCAGTCTACCAAAAGTATCCTGCCCACACAGCAGAGTCTGGCAAACTTCCCGTGTCGTACTCAATATGCCAAATACCAGTAACAATGATGGGTCTCATTCTCCTAATCCTGAAAGAGCATTGAAATGGCTCTTTTAAAATCTCAGGGCTCGGAAGAAGGAGACATTACTGGTGCCTGCTAGAGGAAATTGACGAACAACAGGGTGATCCTGATCGTGTGATTGTGACCCCTATATAGTCTACTTCATTGACTCACATTTTCTCCTGGAACTCTTTCCTGACACATGACATTTCCTAACTTAAGTTTAATTACTAGCTACATGGCAAGCTACCTGTGAGATATTCGATATCACTAAAATAGTGACAACAAGTCTCACAATGGAGACGTTACTGGTGCCAGCTCCAGCAAATCGATGAACAATGAGAGGACAGTGCTACAGTGCTAAGGTGCTGTTTAATTAATGCTCCTTCTGAACTGTGCTTCCTTGTGCACTAAATTCTGCACTACAAACATCATAAGTTAATTATGCAAACACTTCACCTAAGTTGTTTCATTCATGTTGCTGTCCTCAAAGATAAGTATAGTGTCTAACACTTAGTTTACAACGTGATTTGAATAAAAAGGAAACACAATTGAGGAGGCATCTTGGCTTTAAGAAAGACTAGCCACAGAAGTGTGAATAATTGGATATTTAGTATGTTTTCCTTCCTGACAGAACTTAAACAGAAAAAGGTGTTCCATTTTTTTAAGGAAATAATTAAATTCACAAAATGAGTGATGCAGACATGAAATGAAGTCACAAAAGAGTATTTGGCTAAAAATAAATAAATAAAATTAGGAATGAGGAAAGCATATAACGCTAATAGATTACTAGAGCTGGGGCATTTCCAATCATGTTAAAAATACAAGAGGAAGAAAAGCCTTAGGCTAAATTATACTGAAACATGCACTCTATGATACAGTAATTCCACTCCAAGGTACATAGATTAGAAAAACACAAATTCCAAAGGCTATACAGTTTCCTGCATTCAGTGAAGCTCTATTTATAATACCAAGATATGGAAACAACCCAAATGCCCACCAATGGATGAGTGGATACATAGTACATACATACAATGAGAAACTATTTAGTCAACAGATGGCCTCTTAGCATTTCCAACAATACGTGGATGGATAATTATGCTAAGAAAATGTCATAATGAGAAGAATTAATGCTGGGTGATTTCACAAGGAAACAAAGAAATCCAAACTCTTGGATTCTGAAGATGAAACAGGACAGAGAGAAAAGGGCCCAAGTTATGCTGGAGTAATACTGGTACTCTGGAGGGCATGGTATTCCCTACACTTAACAAACTTCCAATGAGGTATGTAATTGCATGTGTACACAATGTTGTTCATTGTAACTTTAGTTACAAATCACAAGATCAGGACCATCCTGTGGTTCATCAATTGCCTGGAGCAGGCGGCTCCTTCCTCCTAGCCCTGAGATCTTTAAAAAGTGCCATATTCAAGGCTCTTTCAGGGTTAGGAGATTGAGACCCATCATTGTTACTGGTATTTGGCATATTGGGTACGCCAAGGGGAGTTTGCCAGACTCTGCCCTGTGGGCAGGTTACATTCAGTAGCCTGCCAGTTTGTCCAAAAAAAAAAAAGTTACAAAAAAACCCCACACAACCCTGCCCTCTAAATGGTCTAGGGTACAAAGAACCCAATTACTCCAAAATCCATGCACAAAAGCTTTTTCTTCAAAATCTAGTTTTTATTGGTGGTAAAATACTCGCAACAAAAGCGATCTTTTAATTACTTACAAAAGCACAATTCAGTGCCCTTAAGTACACCCCTGTTGCTACTGCACACCCATCACCACTACCCATTCTTTTTTTTTGTATATATACCCCACCCGCAATTTTCATCCTTCCAAGAATTTCCTTCCTTGAAATGCTTTAGAAACAAACAAACAAACAGGATTAGACTTAGGTACAGAGGAGTGAAGTGCATAATTAAAAGATTATTTTTTAAATTTTATTTGGGGGGGCCACCTTCGGAGGTGCAAAGCAAACGCCCTATTCGCTGTACTCGCTCAGGCCCCCGGATTTCTCTCTGGACCAACCCTCAGACCATGAGCTTCATTCAAAAGTCTAGACTTCCTCTCTAGACTCCCAAATGCCCGTTTTGGGGGGGAATCAGCCACCAAGTCTGAGTAAGCACGCAGCATCGACACCTCTTGCAAACTGCCAGCTAGATGAGCAGCGCAGGGACTCGAGCCTCTCGGGGACAACAGCAGACAGATGGAAAAAAGAAAAGAAACGGAGAAAGAACGAGAAGGGGCGCCGCTAACGTCTCATCGGGGCTCTTCTCGCCCTCTTCGGCGCCCCAAATCCTCAAGCAGAGGAGCCTGAGTCTCGGACCCTGGATGCTTTCCCTCCAACCCCTCCAGCGCCGCGTTCCGTTGCAGCTCGCGCTCTTTATTGACGCAAGCCTCCCGTTCTCGCGGGAACTCGGGAGCGGGAACCGCAGAGGGCGGACAAAAAAAAAAAAAAAATCTCTCCAAATCTCAGTGAGCGCCGGGGCTGGAACCGGATCCGCGGCCGGAGACTTAGGCAGGCGGCGGAGGGGCGGGGCGCCGAGCCCCGGGGGGCGGGGCCTGGCCGGCGAGGGGGAGGGCCTAACGCGGAGGGCGGGGGGGCGGGGAGGGGGGGAAGGGGGAGGTGAGAGCGGGGCGGGGGCGGGGCCGCACGCACTGGGACCTGTTGATCGCAGGTAGCGCCGGCGGGCCGGGGCTCCCTCGGGGCCGACGCCACTGCGCATGCTCGCCGGCCGCGCCGGGCCAGTCGCCGAGCGGCTGTGACGAACCCGCTCGCTGAGCCTCAGCCGCGGTGGTTGCGGCGGCGGCGATGGCGAAGTGAGGGGGGGCCCTCGAGGCGGGATGGTGCTTCACCCGGGGAGGGCCGACTTCTTGCAGCTGGACGACGAACTCCTCCGCCCGACAGGCGGTGGAGGAGGCCGAGCCGGGCGAGAGAGGTGAGCCCCTTAACTGTCCTCTGCGTCTCCCCCCACCCCGACACCCACGACCCCTGCGCCTCCCCCGGTCTCCTTTTCTCACGGGCCCGGCGGCAGGAAACGGCCTCCTCCTCCTCCTCCTCCTCGTCCCCTCAGCTGGCCGGGAGGCTCCCCGTGTCCCCGGTCGATGAAGGTCGGTGGGGTCGGCGGTGGCCAGCGTCCTGCGGGGTGACGGGGGACCGCGCGCGCGGCCCCGCGCTCGCCCGCCGCCGCCGCCGCTCCGCGGTTCCCGGGTCGTCCCGGGGGCTGATCCCTCAGCCCGCTCGGCCGGAGCCCGCGCCTCACCTCACCTCGGCTCTCCCAGACTTTTTTCTTTTTTTTTTTTTTTTGCGTGCCGGTCGCCTCTCGGCTGCCTCCCGGGCGCCCCGTCTCGCTCCTCGCCTCCTCTCGGCACTTGGGCGCTTTCCATCCCCACCTCCCCACGCGCCTCTCCCGCATCCCGGGGGTCCCTCGACTGGAGACCGTGGCGTCTGCGCGGCTGCTCGTGGGCGTTCTCGCCGGGGTACCCCCCAGCGGGGGCGCTTCCCGGCGTGTGCCCGCCCGACGACCCTGACCCTGGCCCGCCCGGCTTCTCGCTCGGTTCCCACCCACAGGGCGATTTCGCTCCGGACTCCCGCGCTGCTCGGCATCCTCCCCGGTGCTTCATCTCCGTCCGCCCCCCAGTTGTCGGTTTCGGAGGGATCCCGGGGAGCTCTAGCCCGCCCGGCTTCTTGCCTTCGGGGACCCCCCTCGCTGCATCCTTGCTCTCTGGGTATCTGCTTCACCCCTGCCGGGCCAGGGGTACCTGTGCCTTCCCCCCCTCTTCCCCATTCCGATTCCTTTCTTACTTACGCTCGAAGTTGGGATTTACAACTCCGTACCCCCCCCCACCGCACCCCACCCCCGCCCCACCCCGCCGCCCGCCTTCTGAAATGGGTCTGCAGAAATCTCTTTTTAACTTTGTTGAGCTTATTTGAACTTACGACCTCTCTCTAAGCGTTCGAGACTCTTGCTTCCTAGTCTTAGTTCGGTTCGCCGTTCAGCGAAGCCTCTTCTTGTCTTATTTCTTCGCTAGTTGTAAAATTACATCAAACGAGTGACATCAAGCCCGTGGATCTGTTACAGGCAGCTGCTCTGAGCCTCGGTTTTAGGAGGAGGAATTCAGTATACCTGACCTGCCAGGAGAAATGAATTTGAGTGGCAGCTCGGTGGGAAGTATTAACAGGGTTCAGATTTGTTCAAGGCAAGGCTGACCTACAAACAGAAGGTTGGGGATGTGGAAATAGTGGCGGCCCTCCGGAAGATGGAATGAAGATTTGATATCGAAGTGGAACTTCAGGAAATTGTTTTATAAACTTTGTTCGTGATTTTGTTTTACGCATTTATTGTTGCAAGTGATTGCATCATTTTCCTGAGGGTCTCTTGGCTTAACGAAGCTAGCAGGATCTTATGCACAGAATTCGTGTTTTCTTTTTTTTTTTTCTGAAGGGGAATTATGTGAGAACCAACATATTATATTTTAGTTGGACAGGAAACCTTTGTAAACGGTTTTGGAAGTTTTATTTCCCCATTTTATTATAATCAGGATTTGACTTCCTAAAACTTTTACTTCTGTACATAATAGTATGCGGTAGTTTATGTTACATACATGCCGTCTTAAAAATTTTTTTTGAACTAGCAATTATTGTGTATTGTAGGAAGTGAGGAATCCCTCATATTTTTATTTTTAAAGATGATTTTTCCAGTGTAAATAGAGATAACTGTTTCTGGAGTAAGCTGCCCCGCCTCTCAAAAGCAGATCTTTTTATTTTTAGGTGACTGTTTATTTAAAAAGCACATGCCTACAAATTCTTGTTGATATTTTTAGTCAGTTGGTTCTGTGCTCTTCAGAATTTAAATAAGGATTCACGGAGTATAGCAGGCATAGAGCTAGAAGTAAGAAGATTTAAACACCTTTGATGACTCAGGATATGACTTTGCACGAGTCATTTAGCCTGTGAATCTCAGTTTCTCTACCTGTAATCTGTCACTGGTAAAACAAGCCCTACTAATTTAAACCTTCTTAGGAAAATCACAGTCAGGAAAAAAAAAAATTTGCTTTTCTTCTTTTTTTAAAATCTAAGCTTTTTAGGGAATATATGAGGAGTATAATTGAATGCCTGAACACCAAATTAAATTTTTTAAATTTCAAACTTCTATGGAAAGTCTTGTACACTGTGGACTAGTTTATGTTAGTTAATGTTTTTATACAGTAAAACAGATGTGGCATATTCAGTATGTAGAACAATTATGCCCTTTGCCAGGATTCAACAGGAAAAGGAATCTTAAGAATTATATATTTTGCTACCTTCTTAATATTCTATTAGCTCCATACTGCTGCTATAGACTCTTCATATTTGGTTTATTTAGGGGAAAGGGCAAGTATGTTCTCTGGTTACTACTTGTTTTTTTTCCTTCAGTTTGTCAGGAAGAAGGTTTAGAAATGAATAAGCTGAATGGTGGTTCAGAAAAAAAGCGTTCTTAATAGACCTAGTCATTTTCCAAGAAAGTTCCAAAGCACACATTGTTAATCTGGCCTAGATTTTTCAGAATAGAGTGGGTAACTCCACCCTGGGTTTCACCATTTAATTTTAAATGATGGAATATTTTTTTAAAACAGTGCTTTAATTGGACATGAGTGATGTGCTAAATTAAAATTTTTTAAAGTAGCCTCTTTTTAACAGAAAAAAATACTTATCTGGCATATTATGCCATTTAAAATTATCTCTTGGTGTCTAGAGAGAGTGGGTAGGAACTGTACCTTACTGGTGGGTGATCTGGGTTTGGTCTCTGGCACCCTGTATGTTCCCCCCCAGCCTACCAGGAGTAAGCACAGAGTATGGCTGGGTGTGGTCAAAAAAAGAAAAGTCTCCTGCTTGGATAAACTTATGCCATTCCAGTGCCAATTAAATCATCTTTATGAATGATAGAAAATTATTTTGAAAAAATTAGTCTGGAGAGAATCCATAATATTGGATTATGTTGTCAGTATAGTATTATGTCATTGATAGTATTATGCAACATTTTTGTTAAGTGAAAAACCCTTTTTTCTTTGATTTTTATTTGGGGGCCACATCTGGCTATACTCAGGATTTTCTCCTGGCTCAGGGGGTGCTCAGGGTGCACTTCAGGCAGGTTCTAGGGACCATATGGGGTACGAGGGATTAAACCACACTCGATTGTCCCCATGCAAGGCAAATGTCCTACCCTCTTATACCATTGCTCCAGCCCCATCTTTTTTTTTTTTTCTCCAATAACAGTTCTTACATACTTTCAACGTGGTGTATTCATTGAATTCCCTAAAGTTGCATTTTAGGATGCAACTGCCTCATTCATGATTATTCTGGAACAGTGGTATCTCTGACACCTACTTTTGATGTCTTCAAGTTTCTAGTAAGTCGTGAGAGGATTTTAAGTATTTTTCTTTATTCTGAGCTTTGTTTCTCTGATCAGAAAACCAGTAAGATGAAATATTTTAAGAAATTTTGGTCAGATTCCTAAAGTTGGTAATAGATGATTGGTTCTTTCTTTCTCTTCACAATGAAAGTATCTAGTTTTTGGTAATATGGGCTGTACTTTACTAAAAGATTATATCATGAATCAGCATGATATAATCAAAGATATTCTGTATTATGTTACTGGAAAGTTTATTTTATGCTATACATATAACCCTGAAAATTTTGTAATGCGTTAAATCCAATTTTATTTCATTACTTTTCATATAATCTCAGGTGACTTTGATGAGCAAAAACAGCATTTTTTAAACTTTATTTTTATATAAGTCAAGCATTGACATACTCTCAAAATTAGGTGACTAATGTATGCTACACATGTTGTGGGCAGTGTGCATTCTAAAGAGTGCCCAGGTCCCCATTGGCAGTTATCTGCCGACCTGACTAGAAGTGGTACAATGCAGTATAGTGGCCTGAGGATGAGATGGTACTCAGGTCCTGCAGTGACCATGAAACTCGTGATCTCTGGGGCTGCACCTAGTGATGTTTATGGGACCATGTTTAACTCGGGCCTAACCAAATTTATCTTGGGTAGGGAACATGTGCTATCTCCCAATCCTCTTTGTGTTAGGTTTTTAAAATATTTTCAATATTAAATGTTAAATGTGGATTTTCTATAATGTTAACAATTCTCTAAGACTGACATTCTGTTTTGAGATAATGTGTTTGAGTGCAGGGGTGGGGTTGATCACACCCTTCTGTGCTCAGGAAGCTGTTTGGGGGTCCATATGGGGTGCCAAAGATTGAATTTGGGTTAGTTGTATGCAAGACAAGTATTTTTCAGGCTGTACTGTTTCTCCAACCCAAGAGTGCTATTTAATCTAAGTTCAATTCTATGTTTAGGCATCACATTTTTATTGGACACTGCTGACATCCAATTTTATAAAAATTAGAAGATAACTCGCTCTTTAAAACTAGCTTTCATAGGGACTGGAGTGATAGCACAGTGGGTAGGGCATTTGCCTTGCACACGGCCGACCCGGGTTTGATTCCCAGCATCCCATATGGCTCCTGAGCACCACCGAGGTAGTTCCTGAGTGCAGAGCCAGGAATGATCCCCGTGCATCTCCAGGTGTGACCCAAAAAGCCAAAAAAAAAAAAAACCAAAAAACCTAGCTTTCATATGTACAGATATGAGGAGGCTCTGAGAAATGTGAAGATCTCAGGAATAAATGCTCGTTACATGAAAAATCAGTTTATTAAATGTTTTTCCATTAACATTGCATTCTGTTTGTTTTTCTTTTTGCAGTTATGCTTATTTCATTGTTTGATGCTGAATGAACCTGTTTCCTATAGCAGTTCAAGTTTAGAATTTAAGTTTGGACTTTAGAATTGTGAAAGTTTAAGTGCCCGGAGGATTGGACACCTCCCTCAAGGGCTGGGGGAGAGGACAGTTGGGATAGAGAAGGGACCACTAAGTCAATGATGGTTGCAAGGGAGACGGGTGGAAGATGTGTGCTGAAAGTAGACAAAGGACCAAACATGATGGCCTCTCAGTATCTGTATTGCAAATTGTAATGCCCAAAAGGGGGAAGAGAGGGGGGGGGAAGGAAAGGAGGGGGACAGAGAAGAGGATGGAAGGGGGGAGAGAGAGAGAGAGAGAGAAGAGAAGGGAAGGGGAGAGAGAGAAAAGTGCCTGCCATAGAGACATGTTGGGGGGCATGGTTGTTGTATGAGGAATTAGGGGAATATTTGGTCATGGGAAATGTACGCTAATGGAAGGATGGATGTTTGAACTTTGTATGACTGAAACCCAACCATGAAATCTTTGTAACTGTATTTCACAGTAATTTAATAAAAATTTAAAAATAAAGAAAAAAAAAGGATTGTGCAAGTTTAAATGTAGACTTGGCGTTTTATACATTTAAATGGTTTGCCTTTTTTTTTATTTGGTCTTTTTTCATTATTTCTTGATTTTAAACTTTCGCTCTTTAGATTTCTACCTATTAAATGGAAGAAAAGTAATTTTCATGTTTTTGTGGGAATTAAATAGAATAGCATAGTTAAAGCTACTGATGTCACATTCCCCTTTCTTTCCTTTCCCTTTATGTTGTTCTCCTGAGGGTGGGGCCAGTGGTTTCATGCACACTTGGTTGTGGCGCTTTCCAGACTTTATAGGCTTTAGGGACAGTTCAGTTATTACCCACTTGGTTGTGGCACTAGGAATCCTAAATGTTAGTGTTGCTAAACTGAATTGTGCTTATTAGTGTGTGTGAAACAGTTCCAGGGCTGGAACTCAAGGTCTCACACTGGTAAGGCAGGTATTTCATCATTGAGTTATCCCAGGCCGCCCTCAAGTTTTTGTTGTAGTGAAGCAAGGTAATTTTTATTGAATGAAACTTGCTTAGAAAGATGTGACAGGAGAGAAAGACAGAAAATACGTGTTGAAGAGAGTACCTGGGCTTTTCCCAAAGGGAAAATCAGCAAGCAAAGAACGAGACAAGCAAGCAAGATGCATATTCAAGGGAGAACACTGACTTGAAGAGCAAGCCCCCATTTTTTTCTTTGAGGTGTAATTGACATAGTAGTTTCAGGTGTACAAGACAATGATTTAACATTTGTGTATGTTGTAAACTAATCACAGTATTTATAAAACTTCTTGTGATGAGAATCTTTAAGATCTACTCTCAGCAACTTTCAAATATGCAATATAATATTACTATAATCATCATGTTGTCCATTATAGCCTCACTTATTTTGTAATGACAAGTTTGTGTCTTTTGTCTCCCTTCAGCCCAGCATCCAACATTCTCCCTCCCCTTGCCTTTCGCAATCATCAGGCTGTTCTCTACATCTATGAGCTTGTGACTTGTTTGTTTTTAAATTACGGCTCTTTGTATTATACAAAGTTATTCATAGTTGAGTTTCAGAAATACAGTGTTCTGTAATACCAACCCACCACAGTGTTCTGCTTCTCTCCATCAGTGTCTCCAGGTTCCCTCCCACCCCACGGTCTGCCTCCTTGGCAGGCATGTTTTTTAAGTTTGGTTATTTTGGTTGGTTTGAGTCTCATGTTTGCAGCATTAGGTGTATATTCATACCATACCTCCACACCAGCAGTATGTCTGAGGCCCCTGCCATTGTTGCCTCCTATTCGCCTCTTACTATTTCTTTCCTTTCACTCTTCCTCTTATTTCTTCCCTTCCCTGTCCTGATTTTTATAATCTAGGGTCAAGGGTAGTCTACGTATCCTGCCTTTGCATTCCCTTGTCCTGTTACTCTAAATGTCACATATACGTGAGATCGTCAGGTATTTGTTCTTCTTAGTTTCTTTTATATTCCACATAAAAATGATCTTACATAGCTTTTGTTATTCTCTTATTTGATTCACTTGGCATGTACCCTCAAAGTTCATCCATGTATTGAAAGTTGTAAGATTTTATTTTTGAGGCTAAGAATTGTTTCATTGTAGAATATGCCATATTTTCTTTATTCATCCACTGAAGTGAGTATAAGGGGTGAACTAACAGACCAACGTGCACTGTCCAGATGTCCAGGGTAGGAGGAGGGAGGCTGAGACACACCTTGGGGTTTGATTCCTCTGTCCCTTTCAGGGAGCCTGGCAAGCTACCGAGAGTATCCCGCCCACACGGCAGAGTCTGGCAAGCTCCCTGTGATGTATTTGATATGCCCAAAACAGTAACAACAAGTCTCACAATGGAGACGTTACTGGTGCCCGCTCGAGCAAATCGATGAACAACGGGAGGACAGTGCTACAGTGCTACATTCATCCATTGATAAATACAGATTGTTTCTGTGACTTGACTGTTGTAAATCATGATGCTCAGTGAACACAGAGGTTCGTGTATCTTGTTTCAGTTAATGTTTTTATTTGGGGAGGGTATCAACAATCGGGATTGCTTGATTGAATATTTCTATTATAAATGCTGAAGGTACTGGCAGAGGGACAAAGCCACGCGGGTTCCGGGGCCGAGACCTCCAAGCCTACTCGATTTGGAGTCGAGCATCTTCCACCCAGACCCTCCAAATTCCAGTAGGCGGGGGTCACACCCACCACCTGGCCCCCTGGCACCGTGTAATCCCATCAGCGGCCAAGACTCAGAGACTATAAAATCCAGATCCCGGACGAGAAAAGTGCAGTCTCTGCCCCCGCGCAAGGGTGTTCCTTCCCGGAGTCCCTTGGAGGGGAGCGGGTTGAGCTTTCCTCCCCGCCCCGACCAGGGCTACGGCAGCCGAAGACCTCCAGGACCAGCCACCACCATGCTGAGACCACTCTCCGCACACCTGAAGGTACTGGCAGAGGGACAAAGCCACGCGGGTTCCGGGGCCGAGACCTCCAAGCCTACTCGATTTGGAGTCGAGCATCTTCCACCCAGACCCTCCAAATTCCAGTAGGCGGGGGTCACACCCACCACCTGGCCCCCTGGCACCGTGTAATCCCATCAGCGGCCAAGACTCAGAGACTATAAAATCCAGATCCCGGACGAGAAAAGTGCAGTCTCTGCCCCCGCGCAAGGGTGTTCCTTCCCGGAGTCCCTTGGAGGGGAGCGGGTTGAGCTTTCCTCCCCGCCCCGACCAGGGCTACGGCAGCCGAAGACCTCCAGGACCAGCCACCACCATGCTGAGACCACTCTCCGCACACCTGAAGGTACTGGCAGAGGGACAAAGCCACGCGGGTTCCGGGGCCGAGACCTCCAAGCCTACTCGATTTGGAGTCGAGCATCTTCCACCCAGACCCTCCAAATTCCAGTAGGCGGGGGTCACACCCACCACCTGGCCCCCTGGCACCGTGTAATCCCATCAGCGGCCAAGACTCAGAGACTATAAAATCCAGATCCCGGAACCGCGCGGCCGCATTCGCGGCCGCGCGACATCTTATTATCTCATTCCTACTTTGGACAAACTTGCAGGCTATCGAATGTAGCCTGCCCACAGGGCAGAGTCTGGCAAACTCCCCGTGGCCTACCAAATATGCCAAATACCAGTAACAATGATGGGTCTCATTCTCCTAAAGAGCCGTGAATATAATCTCAGGGCTAGGATGAAAGAGACGTTACTGGTGCCTGCTCGAGGCAATCGACGATTAACAGGATGATGAAATGAAAAATGAAAAATGAAATAAATGCTTTAAGAATTCATATTGTTTTTCATAATCACTGTACTAGTTTGTACAACACTACACAGAGGTTGTCATTTCTCACTTCTCTTCAGTACTTCTTGTTTCTTATCTTTTTAATAATATTTTTTCTAGCAGATGTGAGATGCTAGCTAAATTTGGTTTGGATTTGTGTTTCCCTATTATTAATGGCATTAAACATACTTTCATGTACTAGTTGGCCATTTGTATATGTATTTTTTATAACTATGTCTAGTGAAAGCCTTTTTAAAATTACATTGTTTAATTTTTTGAGGTTGAGTGGTATGATATTTAACGTATTTTGGATATTAACCCCTTCTTGAAGATATCATTTGCAAACAAATGTAGCTTGTCTTTTCATTTTGGTGATGGATTCATTATTTGATGGATTCATCCAGAAACTTTTAGTTATTACTGGGATTTTCTTTTTTTGGTTTGGTTTTGCTTTTGTTTCCTTTGGTTTTGGTGTCAGCCACAACCAAGACTCATATCAAGGAGTTTGTTCCCCCTGCATTTCCTAATAGGAGGTTTTTGGTTTTCAGTTTTACATTCAGATCTTTATTTCTTTTGGTGTTGATTTATGTATAAGTTTCATTTTTCAGGTGAGTATCTATTTTTTCTACCGGTATTTAATGAAGAGACTTTTCTTTCCTCACTGTATAGAATTGGTCACTTTGTTACAAATTAATTGACTGTGTATGTATGGGTTTATTTCTGGACTCTGTTCAATTCCATTGATCTACATGTCTGACTTTATGCCAATATATCACTGTCACTGTCCTCCCGTAGTTCATCGATTTGCTCGAGCGGGCCCAGTAACGTCTCCATTTTGAGACTTGTTGTTACTATGTTTGGCATATCAAATATGTCACGGGTAGCTTGCCAGGCTTTGCCGTGCGAGCGAGATACTCTCGGTAGCTTGCCATGTTCCCTGAGAGGGGTGAAGGAATCGAACCCGGCTCGGCCGGGCTGGCTGTGCACAAGGCAAACACCCTACTGCTGTGCTATCACTCCAGCCAATACATACTGTTTTCATTATAGCTGTTTCCCTGATTTTGATAGCCCTTCTTAACATTGTTTAGATCTTGGGAATCTTTTGTAGTTTCATACAAATTTTAGGATTATTGTTTCTACAAAATATGTTATTACAATTTTTTTAGGAATTTTATTGATTTTTAGATTATTTTTGTGTAGTGTGGCCATTTTAGCAGTGTTAACTTGTGCAATAAGCACATCATACAATTTTTCATTTATGTGTCTTTCATTTTTTTATCATTGTTTTACAATTTCAATATATATGTCTTTAGCCTCCTTTGTTATATTTACTCCTAGGTATGAATTTATGCATTTATAAGTAGGATTGCTTTCTCTCTCTCTCTTTCTCTCTCTCTCCTTTGATTTTGGTGCTACATCTGGCAGTATTCAGCAGCTAATCTTGGCTCAGTGTTCAGTGCTGCTTAGGCGACCAGGTAATACTGGGAATCAAGCCCAGACCTTCTACAGCAAAAGAATATCTTCCAGCCCAGTGAGCTGTCTTTCTGGTCCTTAATTTCTCTTTCTGAAGTTCATATTAGTTTATAGACGTGCAAAACATTTTTGTATATAATTTTGTATCCCACAACTATAATATGTTTGTTCTAACATTATTTTTTGGAGTCTTTAAGGTATACAGATATTGTCATCTCATTTGCAAATATAGACACTTCTTCCTTTCCAACATGTCTGCCTTTTATTTCTCTTTCTTGCCTAAAATTTCTGGCTAGGAATTTCAGTAGTTCATTGAATAAAAGTGACCATAAGAAGACATCCTTGGTTTGTTCCTGGCCTTAAAAGAAAAGCCTTAAACTTTTCACTATTAAATATAATGTTAGTTGTGGAGTTGTGATATATTGCTTTTATTAAATTGAGACTGCACTGTTCTCGTCCGGGATCTGGATTTTATAGTCTCTGAACAGTGCAGTCTTTTACCCCTGCGCCTGGGTGTCCCTCACCGGGACCCCTTGGAGGGGAGCGGGTCGAGCTTTCCTCCCCGCCCTGACCGGGGCTCCAGCAGCCGAAGACCTCCAGGACCAGCCACCACCATGCTGAGACCACTCTCCGCACACATGAAGGTACTGGCAGAGGGACAAAGCCACGCGGGTTCCGGGGCCGAGACCTCCAAGCCTACTCGAATTGGAGTCGAGCATCTTCCACCCAGATCCTCCAAATTCCAGTAGGCGGGGGTCACACCCACCACCTGGCCCCCTGACGCCGTGTAATCCCATCGCGGCCGTGCGACATCTTATCAAAACTTTTCTTTATGACATCTTACTATCTCATTCCTACTTTGGACAAACTTGCAGGCTATCGAATGTAGCCTGCCCACAGGGCAGAGTCTGGCAAACTCCCCGTGGCGTACCCAATATGCCAAATACCAGTAACAATGATGGGTCTCATTCTCCTAAAGAGCTGTGAATATAATCTCAGGGCTAGGATGAAAGAGACGTTACTGGGGCCTGCTTGAGGCAATCGACGATTAACAGGATGATGAAAATGAAATGAAATGAAAATTGAGATTCATTTCCACAATACCCACTTTGTTGAATGATATTTTTCTTATAAACAGATGTTCAATTTTGTTAAATATTGAACTGTGCATACTAGTTTGTGCACATTGTGCACATCTATTTTTCACTTTGTTAATGAAGTATTTTGTGCACATTGATTTGCAGGAGTTGAACTGTCCTTGAATCCTTGCAATAAGTACCATTTGATTTTGGTGTATAAGCCGTTTAATATATTATTGAATTAGTTTTGCTGCTATTATTAGTCCAGAATTTGGATTTATGTTTGTTGATAATAATTTGATACTACTTTTTCCTCATATGTTTGGTAGAATTAATCAGAGAAACGTTCTTGTCCTGGACTTTTGTATGCTGGGGTTTGCTCTACTGATTGTCCCCATGCTAGTAATAGTTTGTATTTCTTCCTGACTCATCTCATAAGATTGTATGCTTCTAGAAATTTACACATTTCTTCTAGGGTGCCCTATTTGTTGGCATATATAATTGTAATAATCTCTTGTGGGCTTTGTATTTCAGTAGTATCAGTTCGAAGACCTCCTCTTTCACTGAATTTTCTTCTTTTCCTGCTGAGTCTAGATAAAGGTTGATAGTTTTGTCTATCTTTTTAAGGAACTAGGTATGAGTTTTATTAGCCTTCTCTTGTTGGTCTTGTTTCATTACTCAGGTATTTCTAAAATGTTTTGACTTTTTGTCCTTTGTTTCTGTTTTATATTGCTTTTTTGTTCTCTATTTGGTATCAGTAAGAAAACATTGCTGTTCAAAAGATTATTCTTACTGACTTTGAAAAATTGCTTTCTGTCTCTCTATAAGAGAGCAATTTCAATACTCTAGTCTCTTAAATGGGCTGGAGCGATAGCACAGCGGGTAGGACGTTTGCTTTGCATGCAGCCTACCCGGTTTCGATTCCTCCATCCCTCTCAGGGAGCCCAGCAAGCTACCAAGAGTATCCCGCCCGCATAACAGAGCCTGGCAAGCTCCCCATGGTGTATTCGATATGCCAAAAACAGTAACAAGTCTCGCAATGGAGATGTTACTGGTGCCTCCTCAAGCAAATTGATGAACAACGGGAGGACACTACTACAGTGCTACAGTTTCTTAAGTATTTCTTTAATGTGTATGGTATATTACATGGATAGCTGTCTTATTTTTTCCGTTTTGCTGAGTAAGCAGTGACAGCAAAAGTTTCTAGAGTAATGATTTCCTTGCATTTCCCTTCTGCTATAATGATTATGATTATCTCAACTTTGCTTATCAGTTTTTGAAAATGAGAGATGTCACCGATGAACGTGGGTGTTGTTTTTTTTTTTTTGTATGTGAATTAAAAAGGGTTAAAAACCATCTGAGTGTGGTGGTATCTTTAGAGTCAGACAGGTATTGAGTGGCTTAGTTATTTAGGAATACGAGTAAATTAGCAAGTTTAGCCCTTGAAAGAGAGTACTTTCAATTCTTAGCAAGGTATTGGATCTCTACCAACCAAGAAGAAAACAAAATGCAATTAAGAAATCAAACTATGCCTCAGATACTCAGAGCCATATAATATACCATACACATTAAAGAAATATTTAAGAGACTGTAGTACTGTCCTCCCGTTGTTCATTGATTTGCTCGAGTGGGCACCAGTAATGTCTTCATTGTGAGACTTGTTGTTACTGTTTTTGGCATATTGAATACGCCATGGGGAGCTTGCCAGGCTTTGACGTGTGGGTGGGATACTCTCAGTAGCTTGTTGGGCTCTCCGAGAAGGACAGAGGAATCGAAACCAGGTCGGCCACGTGCAAGGCAAACACCCTACCTTCTGGGCTATCACTCCAGCCCATTTAAGAAACTAGAGTATTGAAATTGCTCTCTTAGAGAGAGACAGAAAGCAACTTTTCTGTTTATGCTATAACCTGGATGAATGAGACTTAGAAAAATTGGTAGCTGAATAGACTTCCCAAGAGAGCATCCTCCTCATCAGTTTTGCTAAGGAACTTAGCTATTAGAGGAATCTTACTTCATAGTGTTATGAGAATGACATTCTGAAGACTCCTAGGTTTGCTCTTGTTTTGAACATCTTATTTATTCATGGATAGAAGACCCAAGAAAATGGATCCAGCAGTAGAGTACTTGCCTTGCATGTGTGAGACTGTGGATCTGATTCCTGGAACCACCACCCCCCAGAATAAGGGTGGGGGGAGAAAAAAGACTCCAAATTGACTAATACCTAATATTAAATGCATTTAATCTACCATGTGGGCTGGAGCGATAGACAGTAGGTAGGGCGTTTGCCTTGCATGTGGTGGACCCGGGTTCAATTCCTCCGCCCCTTGTGGAGAGCCCAGCAAGCTACCAAGAATATCCCACCCACATGGCAAAGCCTAGCAAGCTCCCGTGGCATATCCGGTATGCCAAAAATAGTAACAACAAGTCTCACAACAAATTAACAAGTCTCACAATTTGTTGTGAGATGTTAGTGGTGCCTGCTCGAGCAAATCGATGAACAATGGGAGGACAGTGCTACAGTGCTAATCTACCATGTATTGCATACTTGAACATAACTACATATTAGTTGCTCTCTTCCTCCATTAGTCCCATATCCCAAATGTTGGTCTTTGACTCCATATATCTCTTATAATGGAGTTCCTTATCTAACTTGAATGTGCTATTCCTTCTTTCTATAATAAGTAACCGTGTCTATTATGTGTGATCTTCTTCTTTTATTGACTGTGAATATTTAAGATATGTATGCTTTTTTAATACATGGCCCCTACCTGCAAGTTTTTTTTGTCTCATCTAGTGTTCAGCTAAAAACTAGTAATTTTTTCCCCTAAAATGGAATAAAGTGAATCTTTACTTATTGAGAAATGGCATATTGTTGGCAATATGGACCCTTCCTATGGAATTTTTAAGGGTAGGTAGATTCATAGTGTGGTATCTTTACACCCATTGCTTCTTAAGTTTGAGCTTCTTAGGTTGGGCTTATTGGTAAAAGTGCACACAGGAGGCCTGGAATCCATACCTAACATCACCCTTTCTCCCTCTCTATTCCCTCCCCTGCAACTCAAAAAGAAAAAAAAATTGGGCATCATATTTGTATTCCAGGCTCTTCTGAACCAATTTGTCCCCATGGCTGCTTACTTAGGAATGGAATTCAGAAGCTGGAACTATTGGCTCTTTTATTGATTAGAAGTGGTTCCTTTATTCCTGGTTATAGACTTGAATTTGTTCAATTCTTACCCTCAGTCTTAGGAGAAAGAAAAACCTCAGGGTATCTATTTTGTGTTCATAGTTCAAGTCAAGTCTGTTGTTTAAAGTGAGAGAATTTTCGCATCTCTTGAGGTCTACAGTCCATCTTAAGGAACTTCTGAGCTGTGCCCCTTAGTTTCAGACGTTTTTATATCCCTTTTAGATTCCTAATTCAGACTGTGTTCAGAGTGGTTAGTTATTATTTAAGAATCAATGTGAATGATGTGAAGCATCTCCCACATTTTTCTTGATATGTATACCTGGAATCTGTCCTGTGTACATATTGGAGGTCTCTTTCTCCTGATGTAATGCACCCAAGAACATCCCTGTAGTTTCAGAAATGGTGCGTAATTTTTGTGAACTTAATGCTATTTTTGTGGCAGTTACTGTATTCTCCAACATTTAAAGAGGTGTTTTGGTATATCCAGACTGAGAGATATTCTATAGAAAATAATACACATAAATAAGACATTTTTGTAATTTTATTCAAAATAAAAATAAATGGATAAAAATAATTTTTGTAATTTTTTAGTTAGGCCAACATATTTAAAATAATATCTCAATCACTATGGCATAAGGTAATAAGATAATTATATTTATATGTACTAGGTATTTAGGAATTTCATGTTTTAAGTATTTTAAATACAGTGTATAATTTGAGATGACACATTTTAATTAGTGCACTTATTTTACACTTATTAAATTCATTTTTGAAAACTCAGCTCTCAGTCACACTAAGCACATTTCAATTATTTACAAGCCAAATGTGGTGCTGGACAGGGCAGCTGTAAAAAATCAAGAATGTCTTACAGATTAATCAGTAACTTTGTTTCTTTGGGAGAAAGGCAACTTTCCCTGAGGTATTAAAAAGTAATTATCAGATTATTCTCCTTAATGAGGTTTGATGGAAAAATCTTTGTCATATTTAAAAATCTGTGGTAGGCTTCTTATTCAGTATTGAGG
Source organism: Sorex fumeus (assembly GCF_029834395.1). Classification (NCBI taxonomy): domain Eukaryota; kingdom Metazoa; phylum Chordata; class Mammalia; order Eulipotyphla; family Soricidae; genus Sorex; species Sorex fumeus. The sequence goes on along the minus strand of NW_026606065.1, from coordinate 14,148,343 downwards.
TAGTTTCTTGTTCGAGCTTCTCCTCCTTAAATTTTGGATTATAATTTGCTTCTTTGGATTATAGTTTGTAATTTAGTCAGCAAAATTCTTTCTTAGGAACCTTGAAAACAGCCTACTTGAACATACCTCTCAAATCATTCTATTTAGGCTATTTTGTCAAGACCAGAACAGAATGAACAATTCAGTCTTAAGTCAGCTGGTTCTCATGGTGTCAGAGGTGCAGATAAAAAGTCACAGGATTTGGGGCTGGAAAGATAGGAAAGGGGAAAGTGCTTGCTTTGCACGCCTTGCACGTAGCTGATCAGAGTAAGACCCATGCCAGGAGTGATCCCTGGGTGCAGAGCCAGGATTAAGTCCTGAGCACCACTAAGTGTGCCACATACACACCATCCCTGCCCCAAAATCACAGGATTTGAGCATGTCAGCAGGTTGTGCAGCAGGGCCACAAAATTCACGAATTCTTTTGGGTAGGGAGAATTCCTTGCAAAGGAGTATCTCCCAGGAAAAATCTCTTTTATCTCCTTTAATTCTTGAGAGGAGAAAGGCTGGGATTTTGCCATTTTTATGAAAAATGCTTTACCTCATCAACTGAGTAACAAGAAAACCTGTTAAAATCAGAAATGGCAAATTTAGAACAAATTTTCCCTGGAGAAGAATTTGTTTTGATCTTAAACAGGTTTGTTATTTTCATCTAAACTTTTGGAGATTTCACCTTTAGAAAAAAGTGTTTTTCCGACTTCTTGGAAATTAACTTCTGTTAGTTTTGGGCCAGCAAGAATAGGCCAAAGTTGAGTAGTAGTTGCTCTCTCTAGTGGGAAAAAAATAGATTCTTAATAGAAAATAAATCCCTTTGATACTGAGAATTTTTAAATTTTTCTTTCTCTTTTTGCCTGCTTATCTCTTTTTTTTTTTTTGAGCGGGGTTGGGGGGGGGTGTTTGTTTGAGGGCCACAACCGGCAGTGCTCAGGATTCTGTGCTTGGGGATAACTCCTGGGGATTGAACCTGCATCAGCCAAGTGCAAGATAAACACCTTCCCTACCCACTGTACTATTACTACAGCCCTCTTTTTACATTAGATTTTTTTTTTATTCTATCAGTACACAAAAACAAAATTTTTCTTTGTTTTAAAGAGGATAGAAAACAGATTTGCCTGTGTAGTTTTGTATATACTTTCCATGTATATTACTGCTTAAGGAACAGTCAATACAAAGTGATAGATTTGAGGGAAATTAGCAAAACTGATACACCAAAATACATGAAGAGGCATGAAAGAAAATAATAGATCTGATCTTTTACTAATAAAAGAAATTTATCATTAAAGTTAATTTCTGCATGTTTCTGTTTTCAACATATTTGTACGATAATCCCTTTAAGGTGTTAGGTCTTGAGTAGTGAAGAATTTTTATAGAATGTTTTGTGTTAATTTCTTGAGTTTCTTAAATATTAATACTCGTCCTGGTAGTAGGGATATGCCTGTGAACCAGAGTGGTTGAAATGTCCTGCATTCATGGAGTTAAGTTTTCTAGATGGAGAGTAAAACTAAAGGAAAAATACAAGAAGAGTGAGACAGTTGTAAAATAGGAGAAGAGTTATTATTATTGGTTCCTCGCCAAATCCAGTGGTACTCAGGGCTTACTCCTGGCTCTGTGCCCTCAGTCATCACTCCTGGCAAGGCTCAGGGGACCATATGTGGTGCGGGGAATTGAACCCAGGTCCACCAACGGGCAAGACATGCACCTTACCCATTGTACTATCTCTGTCCTGAGACTTGATATTTCACATAGTGGCCAGGAAAGAGACCTATTGAGAAGTTAAGTTTGTAACAAGACTAGGTGATAGAGGAGTGAATAATTTGGCAACCTTAATCATTATATTTTGCCAACTCATATACATATTTGTTTCTTTATGTTTAATTCCAGAAATCACTTATATAAACCCAGAAAGTAATTGAATATTTATTATGTTGAACCCTAATCATGTCTTGATTATTAAGATTGAAGATTGTTCATAAAGATTATCTGAACCACTAAACTATGAGAGTACTCCTATTCCTTACTGTTCTTCAAAGCATACATAAATCCTTACAGATACTATAGTTTATGTTGATATCAGGGAAACTGTAAATGTGAAAAACATCTATAGAGCTTATTCCTAAACCTTATGGAGGGTATATGTCTTTTAGGTAAATTGAGAATGTTTAATAGAGTAGAGGTTTTATTAAAATGGACTTCTATGTCTACTAAGTTGTTTTATATGTTATTTTTCCTTTCTCATAGGAGGAACGATATTTATAAGAGGAGTCGCCTGGAAGTACACAATTGGTTATTTAATAATGTAAAAGTGAAATTTTGATTAGCAGAGGTAAGAATGTGTTCCACACCTCCTTCATATTTAACACATAGTAAATTTTAATGTTTACGAAAAAGAACCTGGGAATTGGTTCTATAGAACCGAGCTTACTAGGGTGGGAGGAGGGGTAGGTTGACGTAAGGACACGCTGGTGGAGGGTGGCATGTCTCTATGAAACCGTGTTGTTAACAGTATTGCAAATAACAATGCCTTAAGGAATGAAGTTTACCAAATTTCTATGAAGAACTTTTCCAAGAACTGTGGAGGATCTGAAAGTTTATCCCACATACAAAGTTAAACTGCCATGGTGCCATAGATGTGAGCAGAAGACCTCAGATTCCTAGATCAAAATAAAAGATGGTCCATAGCAGTAGCAGTTGTTAGAGTATCAGACAATACCTGCATATGAGTAAGTTGTTTTATAGGAGACAAAACCCTGAGTTTAATGGACAATAAGCCTGTCTGAGTTATGTCTCAGGGGGAGGTTTGTCTTGCCCTAAACAAATCTGCCCTTTGTTACAGATTCAGAGACTGTCTCACTTCTGAGACTTTTGCTATGTAAACGTCCTTGAGAAGTAGTCTGAAACAAAGACTGTCTGTCTGATTGGGAGACACACAGACACCAGATTTACAGAGAATTGTCTTTCAGCACTTTATTATTCTGAATTGCTTTTAAAAGCATGTTTCATTGGTAAGAATTATTATTCAATGATTTAAAAAAATATATAGTCATGCAGTATGTAATTAATTTTATGACTTTCACACAGTGATAAAATTGCCCTGTGACCACGTTTTTCAAGACTTATGCAAGGTGGGTATGTAACTCAATTCTATAGTGCTTGCCTTACATGTGTGAGGCCCTGTTTTCAATCCTGGCCTGGGCTTATTGGCTGTGTTGCCTTTTCCACAGTGCCAGACCTGCAAGGTGGAAACTTGTCTCCATTGAAAGGAAGGATGCCTGCCATTATCTCTTCACTTTCTTTAATTATGTGGCTTTCTATATTAATAACTGTTAACTTTCCTAGATTCACTGCCATTGTTTGAATGTGAACTCTGACCTATGTCTCCTTTTAATGTGTAATTTCTTTCTGAAATAAAATCATTTGTGGAAAGAGAAAGAAAGGAGGGGAGGTAGGAAATGAGGGAGGGAGGGAGGGAGAGAGAGGAAGGAGAAAAAAGGGAAGGAGAGAAAAAGAGAGGGATAGGAAGGGAGGAAGGAAGGAAGGACAGATCTTGGATTAAGTAATGCCTGGTTAGTGAAAAGATTAAAAACTAATATTTTAAGTAATAGAAAAGTATGTAGCTCATTTTTTTTATTAAAAAGTTGCTATTTGGGAACTTTTAGCGATATAACTAAATGCACTGGAGTACATATTTTGCATGCAGGACTCAGGCTTCATTCCCAGTACTGCATCATTCCCCATGCACCGCCGGGAGCAACCCCACCAAGCCAGGAATATAACCTGCGCACCTTTGGGTATGGACCCCAAACAAAAACTAAATAAAAACTATTTTGTTTGGCTTAGGGTTAGAATTAAGGACAAAAAAAAGTATTTTGTCTAGGTCGGATAAAATCAAGTTTCTTGGATTTTTTTTTCAGTTTGCTATATTATCATATATAGTTATCACAAAGGAAATATTTTAGAAAAAGCATTCCAACAGGACAAAATTGTTTAGTGTGTTAGTACATTCATTGAATTTAGACTCATGATATTTGTGTTACAGACTACATTAGGTACACTGAACTTCCATGCTCATTTTATGTATCATAATTTAAAATATGTGTAAGTATTAATGTTTTGTAAATTGGTGTTTTTGTTAAGCTTCTCAGGATTTTTTTTTCCATTTAATTCAAGGTGCTGTTAGCAGATTTGTCTTCTCAGTATAAATTAAAAATGAGTGAAGTCCAAGCAATGGTAGAATTCTCTGTGGAGCTAAACAAGTTCTACAATGTGGATTTGTTTCAGAGAGGGTATGTATTTTAATGTGAAGCAAATACATTTTTCATAAAATAAGGTATACAGTTTTCATTTAAATTTAATTACATAGTTTTCTTCTAGTATATATAAGGAAAACAATGAATTCTGTCTAGTCATGTAATTTTCTTAGATTTCTCAATTTTAGGGGCCAGAGCAGTAGTACAGGTGGCACGCTGCTAACCTTGCACATGGCCAACCCAGGATCAGTCCCCAGCACCTGATGTGGTCTGAACCCTGCCAGAAGTGATCCCCTCATGCAAAGCCAGGAGTAAATCCTGAATACCACTGTGTATGGTCCAAAAGCCAATAAATAAACTTATAAAAAAATTTTTATTAGACATTTGAGAATTATTCCCATGGATTTAATGGCAATACAGGATGTAAGCAATATGTATATATGAATTACTGTGAGGATTAAGAAGACTTGAGTGAGATTCTTAAATATATCACTAATGCTTTTTAAAAAGTTAAGCCTGTAGGAAAAAAATAAAATATGTATACCAAGCAGTGAAATAGGACTATAAAGCATGTATGATGGAGCTTTAATTAAAGTATGTAAGGTAAGGTAAAGGCCCTCCCGTTGTTCATCGATTTGCTCGAGCGGGCCCAGTAACGCCTCCGTTGGAGACTTTGTTGTTACTGTGTCTGGCATATTGAATACGTCACGGGGAGCTTGCCAGGCTCTGCCGTGCGGGCGAGATACTCTCAGTAGCTTGTGGGCTCTCTGAGAGGGGTGGAGGAATCGAACTCGGGTCGGCCATGTTGGCTGCTTACAAGGCAAACGCCCTACCGCTGTGCTATTGCTCCGGGAGTTCTATGGATTAATATGTTAGAAAAGCCACTGTGGAGGAGTAAGATCTAGCTATGGGTATGACTGAAAAGCAAAGGAGAAAGCGAAAGACCTTTTTAGTAGTAAACGGCATAAATCAAGCTTTGAAAGTAATAATGAGCATGTTATATTAGAGATTAGATATTTACTAGGAGAACTGAGATGAAAAGATTATTAAAATAGACATAATATTGATACAGGACGTTCCATGTCTGAAGAGTTGGACAGAGTCAAGGAAGAAGAGTTAGGGATTAGATAACAACTGATGCTTTTTAAGAAGTGGTATATTAGACTAACAGTTGTTTGGAAGAATTGGAGGTGAAAGGAACATCTCAAAAAGTACTTGCATTAATTCATGGTTAAAAATGTGAAGAACATAATGTGGCTGTGGCTAGTAAAAGGATAGAAGAGGTTTTTCTTTTTTTATTTTCTTTATAGTTTTAATTATTCTTGTCCTCTTTTTTTTCCTTAAATTTTTATCAGTGAAACACCATGAAGTACAGTTGTAGACTTTCAAATTTTGGTGCTTGGGTTTCAGTTATACAATGATCAAGTACCCATCCCTCCACTAGCGCCCATCCTCCACCACCACGGGTCCCAGCATCCCTCCCACCCCCCACCCCCCACCCCCCATCCCACCCTGGCTCTGTGGCAGGGCATTCTCTTTTGTTCTCTCTCTCTCCTTTTGGGTCCTGTGGTTTGCAAGAGAGGCATTGAGAGGCAATCATGTTTGGCCTATAGTCTACTTTAAGCATGTTTCTCCCATCCTGGGAGGATCCTCTCAACACTCTTTATTTGGTGTTCCCTTAGCTATCTGAACTGCCTTTCCCCCTAGCATGTGTGGCTGACCTTCAAGCCATGGAGAGAACCTCCTGGTACTTATCTCGACTATTCTTGGATGGTAGTTTCCTATTTTTTTACTTTATATTCCCCAGATGAATGCAGTCTTTCTATGTCTGTCCCTCTCTTTCTGACTTAATTTCGCTTAGTACCACTTATGTGTAAATTTCATGACTTCATCTTTTCTAACAGCTGCATAGTACTCCATTGTGTAGATGTACCAACGTTTCTTAATTTTAAGGCACCATGATTTACAAAGTTATTCATGAATGAGTTTCAGATATACAGTTCCAACACAAATCTCATCACCAGTTTCAACTTTCCTCCACCAGCGTCCCCAGTTTCCCTCCCACCTTCCCAGCATCTTCATTTCTTTGACAGATGAATGCAATCTTTCTATGTCTATTAGATCCTCCTATGACAGTTTTTTTTTTTTAAAAAAAGACACTGTAGTTTATAACACTGTTTCTAATAGGATTTCATGCCTTACACATTCCAGCTCGCCACTCTCCCCCAGAGTGACCACCTCCTTCTGCTGTCATCTCAGTCATCTTTTGACATTTCAAAAGTACTTGCATTAATTCACGATGAAAAATGTGAAGATCATAATGTGGCTGTGGCTAGTAAAAGGAGAGAAAGATGTCATCTTCCCCCTCTGTTCTACCCTCCCTACCTTCCCCTGTGGTCTGCATCCAATTGAAGGCCAGTTCTCAGTTTCTGATGTCTTTGAGCAGTTGTTATTCCTCTACTGTGTTTCTGTTAGATTCCACATAAGAGAGAGATCCTTGTATATTTCTTTCAGCAATCAGTTCTTGGCCCAAGTGGTCATTTCCAACATTGCCAGTGACATGAAAAAAAAGAGAGTTTTGTTAGTTAGTTCCTTTGTTAGTTCCTCTCCTTCTGACTATCTGCATTCAGCGCAATACGCTCCAGAAATTTTTCTGTTTGGTTTGGGGATTTTATTTATTTAATTTTGACTCAGCTTGGCCATCTTGTTGAAAAAATAAAAGCCACTCTATACATCTGTGTTCTGCTCCATGTGGTCTCTGCTCCTTTGGCAGGTCAGCCTGGGCTTGTACTCCTAATAGAGGCAGGAGTCTAAGGAAGAGACCATAGGTACACTTATTATTTCCATTGCATCTTATTGGCCAACTGTGTCATAGGATCAGCCCAGAAGTCTAGGCTGGTGGCTCTTTGATCAGTAAAACTCTTTAAAATTTCATGTGCTTTCTCTATATCCATTATATGTATGTATATATGTATTATATGTATATATACGTATACATATGTATTTATGTATAGTTTGTTCTTTGCTTGAAAACTCATATTCACAGTTTTATCAATAAATTGCCTGCTCTGTATATCTATTACTACCATTTGGGGGTCACAATTTTCTAGACTTATTATCTTAAGACTTCTGCGAGGATAAAAGGAAAAGGGCGGAGAGAGGATGAAGAAAAGTGTCTGCCATAGAGGCAGGATGGGGGTGTGGGGTGGGGTGCTGAGGGATGGTGTGAGGGAAACAGGACATTGATGGTGGGAAATACACACTGATGGAGGGATGGGTGTTGGATCATTGTATGACCGAAACCCAATCGTGACAACTGTGTAGTGGTATATCTCATGGATATTTCATAAAAAATTAAAAAAAAAAAACTTTTGTAAGAAACAGAGACACAGGGGGATAGGACACATGCTTTGTATGAGGCAACCCTGGGTTCAATTTCTACATGATAATGTGTAGTTTTAACTATATTTCCTTTTGTTTTATTAAATCAGGTCTCTACATATATCTTTAATCAATTTTAAGTTAATTTTTGTGCATAAAGTAAGAGATTGGCTCCTTGGTCATACATTAACTGTCCATATGCCTAAGGACTTATTTCTGGGCTCTCAGTTCTGTTCCATTGGTTTGAATATGTAATTATGCTAAAGTCACAGAGCCCTGTGCCTCCCATCTTACTTTTTCAGGATTGTTTTTGTCTTCATCTGTAGTGCAGGTTGGTTCCTCCATTTTTATTACACCTGACCCTGCATCTAGAGCTAGTATCTAAAGTCTGCATTTAAGCAGGCCTGATTGGCATTTCGGGGCACAAAAACTCAAACTTCAGACACACTGTATCTGAATTGCTTATCTCTGAGTGACTGCAGGACTATGGAATCGTGAATACCATAGAGAGGTGTAGCACTGGAGTCTCTAGTGGGTTGTGGTTCTGACCCAACATTAAAAATTGCTAATTCTCAGCAGCAGCTAAGGTGTTGAAGTAAAGCAGGTAGTGACACTGGGAGCTTGCTATCACAAGTGCTCAGGGCCTGCACCAAACAGTCCTATGTTGAGACTGGGGAATTTTTATTGGTCAACATGTGATAGCAGCTATAATACCAGAATCAAACAGACCTGGGAAGCAGCCCATGAGGTAAGGCTTGAGTATTTTGGGGGTCTTGTGAGAGCAAGGTTGACCTGCAACCAAATACTCAGGAAATGAATATTGGGGGGGACACCTGTGCACCAAAGTTAAGCAGACTTGCGCAGCAGCCAGGAGTTATGCACCTATAAAGAGGGATTTAGTATGACCTGTCTCTGGTACCCCCTAGGGTGCTGTGAGAAGCTGTGAGACCTTTATGGAGAACAGACTGAAGAGGTTGGGGCTTCATTACAGGGCATACCTTCTGGGGCTGAATGGGTGCAGGTGTTTAACCATCAGACCTGCATAGCACCTTGAGCACTGCTTGAGAGCCCCTACAATCAGTTCTTATTTTGAATCTTTAATTTTCTTGAGAAAACATGGGAATTACTAATTTATAGAATGGTTCTTAAACTATAATTTCATTGTTTTTCCTTAATGATAAAGTAAAAGCTCAAATAACCATAAAAACTTAATTTTTGTTATAATCTCTAACATTTTTTAAATGCTGTTAATTTTTGAAATCTAAAAACAATTTAATGCTCTAAATCACTGATCATTAATTTATTAAATGTCATATGGATACATGTCTTTAAAATGATTGAAAAATCTTGAGATTTTACTGTTTGCCATTCTGAGGATAGAACCCAGTTCTTATGAAGCCTAAAGCTTGCACTTTACCATTGAGTCATATTCCCAGCCCTGTTTCTAGTCTTCTTGTTGTTGTTGTTTGGTCCTCTCTCCCCCCCCACCCCCCCCCCCACCCGCAGGTTTCAGGCCACATCAGCATTGCTCAGGGCTTGCTTCTGTTTCTGTGCTCAGGGATCACTCTTGACTGGTCTGGGGACCATATGAGGTGCAGGGATTGAACCCAGGTTATCTACATGCACAGCAAGCACTTTAACCCTTCTGTTATATCTCCAGTGAGGCAATCAGTATCCATTCTTGTCTTGAGATTTTTGTTATACTAGAAGTATCTGTTTACAAGATAGTAGATTTCCAGATGAATGAAAATATGTTTGAAAATAAGGCTCCAAAGGAGAAGAAATAATTGCCTGTTAGGTGTGTGTGTGTGTGTGTGTGTGTGTGTGTGTGGTGATGGGGGAATGCTATTTGAATACCTGCTCTTAAATTTATAAGGGAAAAGAGATTGGAGTTACATTAAAAGTGTAACAATTTCAGTAAGATATTAAATTGGAGAAAATATTTCCTCTTTTTTGGAGACCACAGCAAGATTATTAGAATATATTTTCTTTAGAATTCTTTAGGACAGTGCTATTCAGAATAGGACATCCACAAACGTTTGTTCCTAATCAAAAAAAAAATGAAATGATATTTTTGGAGTGTAAATTATGCTCTTTATTGAGAAAGTCTTACTATTAAGAACTAGGGGCTAGAGCGATAGCACAGCAGGTAGGGCATTTGCCTTGCACGCAGCCAACATGGCCGACCTGGATTCGATTCCCAGCATCCCATATGGTCCCCCGAGCACCGCCAGGAGTAATTCCTGAGTGCATGAGCCAGGAGTAATCCCTGAGCATCACCGGGTGTGACCCAAAAAAGCAGGGGAAAAAAAGAGAAGAACTAGAGGGCTAGAGCAATAGTACAGTGGGTAGGGCGTTTGCCTTCCACGTGGCCGACCCAGGTTCCATTCCCAGCATCCCATATGGTCCCCTGAGCAATGCCAGAAGTAATTACTGAGTGCAGAGCCAGGGGTAACCCCTGTGCATTGCCAGGTGTGACCTAAAAAGAAAAAAGAAAATTGCTACAGGCTACATAGATGACTCAGAGGGAGAGCACTTGCCTACGTGAGACCCTGAGTTCAATCCCTGGGCGTGGAGCTAGTTGAAACTGCACTTTTTTGATGTCATTTTGTTTGTATCTTACTTATATTTTGCAACAGTTTAGTTGAGAAAATCATCTCAAAAATGTGTTGTTCTGTACTACAGTTCAGTGAGTACAGCATTAGAATATTAGTAAATGAATCTAGAATGGAGTTAAATTAAGCTCCGTTTGGAAGGAAGCAGATAGACTAGGTTAGATATTTTCAGTTATTTAGAAGAGTTGGGAACTTTGATGAAGACTTATATTCTTCAGTAAGTTATGTAGAATATTAATTATAGTTCAATGGTTTTTCTAGATTTGTGTGAGGCAGTCAGCCAGTCAATACCCAGCATACTGCAGATAATAAAGCAAATGAAAAGGGAAGTGTCGAGATAAAAGTTGAAAAACTATTGCAGTAATATTTTAGTTTTAAATTTTAGTTCAGATCTAGGTTACCATAAAATAGCTTGTACAGGTTTTTTTGTTGTTGTTGCTGTTGTTATTTTGAATCACACCTGGTGATGGTCAGAGGTTACTCTTGGCTCTGCACTCAGGAATTACTCCTGGTGCTAGTCGGGACCATATGGGATTCTGGGGATCAAACCCTGGTCAGCTGCATGTAAAGCTCGCACCTTGCCCACTATCTCTTTAGCCCTCTACAGCATTTTTTAGTCAGGTTTTGGCATCCTTGCTTTGTTGTAAAATGGTGCTGCTGCGAGGTGAAGAGCATTTTATGGTTTGGAAATACAGAAGAGCAAGAATGTCATAGATTCAATTTTTTCCTTATATTTTAGTGACATCGTAAAACTGTGGAGTATAAATTACCTTTTAGAAAACTCTGTAGATCTCTAGAAAACAAGTTTCATATCAGATTTTAAAAAAAAAAACTAGAAACAAAATATTCTTAGTCTGTTTACGACTCTGAGATTGTTAAATTCATGGGAAGTTTATCATTTGATTTAAAATGGTTGTGTACCAAGGGACAGAAATTTTCATTTTGTGTGATTGGAATATTAATAATCTGATTATGGCCTTGAAAAAGTGGTTCCTTGTCTGGAATGTTACTTATGTACCATAAGTTCTGCAATTGAGAACTTCTGATTCAGGAATAGTGACAGGAGTTTGTGAGAAATTTCTTTCCAAGTCTCAAAACTGATAGTGCTGTCAAGAAGATAGTTTTTCTGCCTTAGACTAATCCATCACACTGTTGTTAACAGTTATAATAATGTTATAATTCTTGTTATAATTCACATCCATTATTTGAACGTAAATATTTCTCTCATTGTTGTGCCCTGCCTCATTAAATAATATCTATTTAATGGTAGACCTTTGCATTCTACTTGATTCTGTATTTTACAATGGAATAAGAGCACATTGGGTTTAAAAAAGTAGCTTGTTCTTCCTAGGAGATATTACTTGGTTTTGGAGGTATGAAAGGAATAGTTGCAAAAAATTGTAATATCCAGGGTGTACCCACCCTTCCTTTTGTTCTGAAAAAATGAAAACTTGTTTTGTTTCAGTTTTTGCCATATTTTTGATTTCATGAAGAAGGATGGGATTTTGGAGGTAGAAATTGAAGGATATAATGATGAATTCTAACAGTCAACAATAGAATTAATAGAAATAGAATTGGAGCCAGAGGGAGAGTACAGTAGGTAAAGCATATGTCTTGCACACGTTTGATCTGGGTTCATCCCTGGTACCATATGTGATCCTGGCAGGAGTGATCTCTGAGCACAGAGCCAGGAGTAAGTCTTGAGCACAGCCAGTTGTGGTCCAAAAGAACCAAAAGTGAAATAGATTATTCCAGCAATTAGCTAAAACTGGCTTTGAACATACCAATAAACATAAATATAAAGCACTGTAGCACTGTCCTCCTGTTGTTATCAATTTGCTCAAGCAGGCACCAGTAGCATCTCCATTGTGAGATTTGTTACTATTTTTGGCATATCGAATATGCCAAGGGAAGCTTGCCAGGCTTTGCTGTGTGGGCGGGATACTCTCAGTAGCTTGCAGGGCTCTCCAAGAGGGGCGGAGGAATCAAACTTCGGTCGGCTGTGTGCAAGGCAAACATCCTACCTGCTGTGCTATCACTCTAGTCCAAAATATTACTTAGACCTGAAATTTTTTACATGAATGTATTAGCACTCAGCTATAAATCACAAATATTTTCAGTGTTAACATATAAACCCAACTCCAAGAAAGACAAAAATCAATCTTTCCTGATTCAAATGAAAACTTTCTGAGATAGCAAGTGAACTCACTATTTCTTAACAAAAAGTCTTGTCTAAATATGCTGCTTAAAAAGATTTTTTTCTATAAAGAAATGACTTTTTTCCCTTAAGATTGGTTTAAGAGGGGCTGGAGCAATAGTACAGAGGTAGGGCATTTGCCTTGCACGTGGCCAACCCGGGTTCAATTCCCAGCATCCCATATGGTTCCCTGAGCACCGCCAGAAGTAATTACTGAGTGCAAAGCCAGGAGTAACCCTTGTGCATTGCCGGGTGTGACCCAAAAGGGAAAAAAAGAAGATTGGTTTAAGATAGTATATTTTAAGATTGCAAAAGATACTGCCTAAAGTATCTTTAAAGTTTTACAGGAAAGGTATTGTGGCCTAAGTATTCTGTCTTTTGTAACAGTTGTGTAGTCTGAAAAAAAAAGCCCAGAAAATACAGTTTACTCTTTAAATAAATTATGAGATACATTCCTGAACAGCCAGAAAGGAAGTGAAAATTAAGAACTCAAAATTAGAGGCCTGAGACAGGCCTTAATACCTTAGCAAGGGTTTAAGGAATGTTCCTTGCATGCAGCTGAGCCCATGGTCTCCTGCACACCACCGGATGCAATCCTGGTGTCTCAAGAGCTCCCCTGGGGTGGTGTGGGTGACTCCATAGCACTACAGAAACAAGGTAGCATTGCTTCCTTAGGCCCTCTCATTAAACCACTAGACCTACACTTCTACCATGTGGGAGCCTCCTCTAAAAGAGTAAACTAAAAACTAGTGTAGTTACTATAAAACTTGGCTTGCAACTTAGAAAATTATAGAAATAAAGATCAGAGTGGTAGTACGAAGGGCAGAGCACTTGTCTTGCATGTGGGTGACCCAGGTTTGACCCTGTCATCCCATAGGGTATAGCAAGCACTACTAGGAGCAATTCCTGAGCATCAACAGCATCACCGTGTGTGAAACCCCTCAGAAATGTCCCCCCCCTCCAAAAAAATAAAAGAATATTATAGAAGTAACTGAAAGTAGTACATTTCTAGAGGGTCAGGATGTGATTGAAGTGGTAGTGCATATGTCTTGCCAACCACTAGCATGGTACAGCCCCCCACCCCCCCACCCCCGAAGTACTGCCATCACCACCACAACAAATATATATCTAAAAAAGTTAAGCGGAGATTTTTTAGAAACAATGTTTGGGAAAAAGTAAGTGAATTGGTTTATTTAGATTTAGTATTCAGAAAAAGGAGAATGATGAATATTGTTCATTTCTCTTCAATAAATGATAAAAATGCTGTTAAAAGCTTTCTGTAGGGGGCTGGAGAGATAGCACAGCGGGTAGGGCGTTTGCCTTGCACGCGGCCGACCCGGGTTTTATTCCCAGCATTCCATATGTCCCCTGAGCACCGCCAGGAGTAACTCCTGAGTGCAGAGCCAGGAGTAACCCCTGTGCATTGCTGGATGTGACCCAAAAAGCAAAAAAAAAAAAAAAAAAGCTTTCTGTAAATTATTATAACTATTTACTAATCTTAATTTAAAATGGCTAAAGTTTTATAAAGATAAAACCTGAAACTATAAAATACGTAGAAGAAAACATGCAAGATGCTCCATGACATCAGCCACAGAAATGTCTTTGGGGATTCAGCCCCAGTGACAAAGGAAGCAAAAATAAACAAATGGGAGTACATCAAACTGAAAAACTGCTTAGCAGAGTAAACTATCACCAAAAGAAAAAGCTGCCCTATTGAATGGAGAGTGTATTTACCTGTCATATATCCAACAGGATTAATATTTGAAGTATATAAAGTACTCAGATTTTAACAGCAGAAGTACTGAACATTCAAAAATGGGCAGAGGATTTGAATAGATACTTCATTATAGAATATATATAAATGGCTTCAGTGCTCAAAGCTACCAGGGCTATACTTGCTGTGAAGGTGCTGAGCCAGGTATCGGACTTGGGTCCTCCTGCATACAAGGCATGCACTATGAGCTACCTACATACCTTAATTTTTTTTTTCATCCTCAGTTCAAATTCTCAGCTTTGGCAGTTTTCGAAAGCCTTGCTTTCCTTTGGTTCCAAGCCTTCTACTGATTACATACTTTATTTACTAAATCTACCCTGAATTTCTTCCCTTTGTTGTTGTGATGATCAGGGATTACACACGTACTTATAGTGCTAGTTGGGGGTTACACACGTTATGAAACTTGCTTGGGGCTGTATACCTTGTTTGCAGATCTTGCTGGGAGTTACACACATGGGTTGAGTTACTCACACACTTACTTGGTTGCTGTGTGCCAAGTTTTATACACTTGTTACATGAGGAATTGCAGTGGCAATACCTCCAGGGTATACACAGTGATGAAGTGTTCAGTATTGAATTTTTGACCTCATAGCAAAAGAAACTTGGGCTAAAATAAAAAACACACTACAAAATGGGGGGAAAAATTGCACACCATACATTATAGATAAAAAGGCTAATTTCCAAGTTATATAATCCCTTACAAAGTTTAGCAGCAAAAGCAGAAATAACCCCATAAAGAAATGAGGATGAACATAACTTCTGTGTCCAAGAAAACTACAGATGGGTAGTAGCACTGTAGCACTGTCCTCCCATTGTTCATCGATTTGCTCGAGTAACATCTCCATTGTGAGACTTGTTGTTACTGCGTTTGGCATATCGAATACGTCACAGGGAGCTTGGCAGGCTTTGCCTTGTGTGCAAGATACTCTCAGTAGCTTACCAGTCTCTCAGAGAGGGGTGGAGGAATCGATAGTAGGTATATGAAAAATGTCCATCATTATTATCAGGGAACTGCAAATCAAAACAATAACGATATTCTATCTCATACCAGTGAGAATGGCATATATCACAAAGACAGGAAACTAACTGTTTGGTGAAAAGAAATCCTTATTTGCTGTTGGTGGGAATGTTACCTGCTTCATTCTCTATGAACAGAACTTCTCCGTCCAAGAAGACTACAGATGGCTAGTAGGCATATGAAAAATGTCCATCAAAGGAGACTTCTCAAAAGAGTAAAGTTAGAACTCCCATAGGACCCGATCATTTTGCTTCTTGGTATCTACCCATAATACAAAAACATTAATTTGAAAGATACATGCATTCCGGTGTTTGTTGCATGGCTTAGTACTGTAATCAGGATATGAAAACAACCCAAATTTCCAACAACAGATAAATGGATGAAGAAACTGGTGAATATATATGCAGTGGAATACTGTGCAGCAGTAAGAAACGATGAAATGCAGTTTGCTTCAATGACAATGGAATGGGACGATATCATGTTGAGTGACTTAGTCAGAGGGAAAGCAAATACCAGATGATCTCACTTATCAGTGGAATAGAGACAGAAAAAAGTAGTATACAGTATTAATAATAACAAACACTTAACCTTGGGTTATAAACTTATAGATAGACAGTGGAGGTGGGAGAGAAAAAGCACCCTGGAAGTTTATGGGCATTTTGGTGTTGGTGGACTGCAATAATTAGTAGTTAATTCCCTAAACTTTAACATTATTGTAACAACCTAAAATATAATAAGGGGAAAAGGGAAAAAGAAAAGGGAAAGGAAAAGAAAGAGGAAGAGAGTGGGGAGAGAGGGAGGGAAGGAAGGAGGGAGGGAAAGAAGAGAGAGAGTGAGGAAGAAGTTATTTTGTTTAACTGGGAAAAACTATCATTTTAATCAAACAGAAGTCACTACAGAATATTCAGTGAATGACCCAGAATTGCTGCATTGTTAGATGTTGACTTAGACTTGTAAATGAGGTTATTCCCTGATGTTAATTCTATTACTCTTTTAAACGTGGCTTCCACCTGCAGGATGCCACCCTACCACTTAGTCATGTCTGTAGTCACACCTTGTGTTTTTCTTAGTCATCTTATGAAGTTGATATCTTAATCTCTGCTAGTCATCTGTCATTATGGAATTTTGCTTATTTGGCCTTTAAAAGTTTTGTTCACTCTCAATCTTGCCTTGATTTAATTATATATAAATTCTGCTCAAGGCAATGGGCCTGGAAATAGAGTAATAAGTTATAATCTTTATATTGTTTACAAACTAAATTTAATGCCTGGGAAATTATTAAAGAAAATTAAACATTTTAATTAATTGCTCTGTATGCATCTAGAATTACTACTGTTTTTAAATGTAAATTTAGCTTTTAGCAATCCTGTGTGTATATATGTGTGTGAGAATTTTGAAATATTTTTTGAAATATTTTTTCTCCATTATCTAACACAGACTTGCAGTGAAGTGATATATTAAAGAACAAGTTTATTAAAGTATTTGTTTTGGGGGGAGAGAGAGAGAGAGAGAGAGAGAGAGAGAGAGAGAGGAGAGACAGACGAGAGAGAGAGGGAGGGGAGAGAGAGAGAGAAGAGGAAGAGAGGGGGAAGAGAGAGAGAGAGAGAGAGAGAGAGAGAGAGAGCCCGAGCACACAGGAGTTAAGACATTTGCCATGCCTGAGGTCAACTGTTTCAATTTCCAGCACTGTATATGTTCCCCTGAGCACTACCAGGCATGACCTGTCTCTCCTCCACAAAATAAAATGTTTTTAACTCATGTTTTCTGTTTAAACTATTTCTAATAGAGTTGAAATATATATATTTAATCCTGTAGGATAATCAAGTAAAATTACATTAATAACTATTGACATTGGAAAATGGATTTTATATAAAACATTCATTTCATCTTTAATAGTTTTACTGTCATTTTGTTGTTCATTGATTTGCTCTTAGTGGGTGCCAGTAACGTCTCTATTCGTCCCAACTCTGAGATTTTAGCAGCCTCTCCTTACTCGTCCTTCCCCACGGTGCCTTATTGGAGGCTCTTTCAGGGTCAGGGAAATGAGACCCGTTATTGTTACTGTTTTTGGCATATGGAATGCACCATGGGGAACTTGCCAGGTTCTGCTGTACAGACGGGATATTCTCCATAGCTTGCCAGCCTTTTCGAGAGGGACAGAGAATGTATATTAGGTACATCAGTTGGCTAGACTATAAGAGATCATGCGGCTAAGAATCCTTAATAATATGAAGCCAAAAATAATTTTTTCCAGATGAGGCCCCGTCTCTCTAGCACTTTTTAAAATCAGTTGTAAAAACCTTTATAATCCTTTATTTTCTCAAAATGGTATTTAATTGTCTTGTGAAAGAAAACAAACTAATCAGTAAAACTCTTTGATGCCTTACTTTTTACTTCCTATAACTATTTTATATAATATTAGAAATGCCTTAATTCTCTCATCTTTATATTTTCTGGTTTCTCTTGTAGATAGATGTCATGTTAATATTCAGTCTGTAGACTTTATAATGTTTCTTACCAAAATTGGGTGACTGGTCTTAAAATAAACTTCATATTTTAATACATGTTGATATATGGTCGTTGGAGCATTGCATAAATTTAAAATGCTTTATAAAATATTTTGTTTAAAATGACCTTTTTGTCTATTTTGCTCTAGTTTTTACCAGATTCGTGCATCTATGAAAATTCCACCTAGAGTTCCCCACAGAGTAGAAGCTAATTTGTTACGTGCAACAGGTAAGACAAGGAAAATTGTCAAAACCAAATCTGAAGTATATTATGATGGAAAATAAGTTATTAATAAATAATTTTATTGTTACAAATATAAGATAGTAAAAAAGCACAATTATACTCTTATGGGAAATATATTTGAAGCCTCAATAAAACACATTTGATTGTAGGTTTTCATCTCCTTGGGTTTCTTATGATAAGCAAATGAAATGTTTTATGACTTATATGAAAGTTCCATGAAAATGCTTGAGAGGGTTTAGTTACAAATCATATAAGATACATGTAATTTAAAAATACCACACATGTATATATACAGTTGATATATTTATTACCAAATGTTTGTAATTAAAGTCTGGTATTTTTTGTTTTGCTTTGGTGCCACACTTGGCACTTTCCAGCTTTTGTGCTCAAGAATTCCTTCTGGTGATTCAGGGTCTCCATTCCGTGCTAGGGACTGAACTGTGGGTTATTGCATGCAAAGCATGTTCTCCAGCCTATGGATCTATCTCTCTGGTCCTCATTTCATAAATTTCATAGAGTATACATCTCATAGAACATACATTTTTTTCAAAGAATAATTATTTAGGTAACATGATCACAATATTGTTAACCGTTATGATCTTGATATGCTCACTATCTCAGCACCGGAGTGCCCAATACCATCCACCACTGCCCTTATGTTATTGATAGTCCATTTCTTTATTCCGCACTCCACCATCTTCCCCTCCCACTGCTTGGCAATCTTGTGCTTTGTAATCCAAGATCAAGGGCTTGTAATCATTGTAGACTGTTTCCTTGTTTTGTTCCTCTGTATTCCACAGATGAGTCAGATCATTGGGTGGGTATTTGTCCATCTTCATCTTTGCTTAACTTACTTTGCTTAACTTATTACCTTGCAGTTTCATTCAAGTTGCAGTAAACTGCACGATTTTATCTTTTCTTACAAATGTGTCATTGTATGTATATACCACAAGTACTTTATTTATCTGTCATTTGGCAGATGGGTTGTTTCAATATCCTGACTATGTACTAAGCACTGTAGTGAACATAGTTTACATATATCTTTTTAAATTAAAGCTTTTGTGTTTGAGGGATAGAGCCAAGAAGTAGAATCACTGGGACATGTGGAATCTCTATTTTATGAGAAATCTCTGTACTAATTTCCATTGAGGATAAATTTACATGTCGTTGCTAATAAGTGATGATGAACACTTTTTTTTCATTTCTTATACTAAGCAACAATTTTTCATGTGTCCACTTTGTGTGTCTGTTCATCTCCTCTCCCTGTTTTTTTTTTTTTATGGGGTTAGCGCTTTTGCTGTTGCATTGTTCTGTGAGTGCTTTTCATACTTGGCTATTAGCCTTTATTTATTTAATGTACGGTGTGTAAATATTTTTCCCAGACAGTAGCATGTCTGGTTGTTGTTGTTTTGGGGTTTCTTTTTTCCCATTTTAGCCCAAGTTTCTTTTGCCATGTAAAAAACTTTTTGATTTAATAAAGTCTCATTTGTTTATTTTTATTATCTTTGTCAGTGAAATTAAATCTTGAGGATACCTTTGAAGTCCATATCCTGGAGAGTTCTGCCTGTATTTTGCTGAAATACTTTGTTTTATGCCACGAACAGTTGCATGTCATCAGTTTCAGTATTGAAAGAATATTTTAAAGACTTTTATTGGTTAGTAATATGGAGGAAGATTTTCTAGTGATTCACTTGTACATTTTCTTTTAAGTGGTATGCATTACTGCTTTTCAACGATAATGACATTAAGAAACATCTTGAAATTCCAGAGTGATAAAGTAAAGGGCACTTGCCTTGTACACTTCTGACTTGGGTTTGATCCCTGGCACCCCATTTGGTCCTCCCAGCCATGCCGGGTATGATCCCTGAGCTCAGAGCTAGGAGTAAGCAATGAGCACCACTGGATGTGGCCCCAAAACCAAAGAAAAAGGAAAACAAGAAATGTCTTGAATTATGTATATTAAAAGATTGAAAACTTTAAAAATTTTATTAGTGCTTTATATATATAGGGCTGGAGCGATAACACAGCAGGTAGGGCGTTTGTCTTGCATGCGGCCGACCTGGCTGACCCAAGTTTAGTTTCTTCGCCCCTCTTGGAGTGCCCGGCAAGCTACCGAGAGTATCTCGCCCGCACAGCAAAGCCTGGCAAGCTACCCGTGACATATTCGATATGCCAAACACAGTAACAAGTCGAAGGAGACGTTACTGGGCCCACTCGAGCAAATCGATGAACAATGGAAGGATAGTGCTACAGTGGTCTAATTTCAAGATTTTTAATCCACTTTGAATTAACTTTTGCATATGGTATGAGATATAGGTCAGATTTTTTTGGATTTTTGTTTTTTTTGGGGGGATAGGGGGTAGTTTGGGCCACATCTGACAGTGCTCAGAGCTTACTCCTGTCTCTGCACTCAGGGATCACTCTTGGCAGTGCTTGGGGACCATATGGGGTGCCAAGGATTGAACCCAGGTCTGCTGCATGCAAGACAAACAACCTACCTACTGTTCTGTTGCCTCAGCACCCTCCTTTCTATCTTTTTCTTTTTGTTTTCGTGGCTTATCCCGTTTTACTAAAACATTTTTCATAGATTAACAATAGAGTTTCATTTCTTTTCCAACTTGGATCCCTGTGTTTTATTTTTCTTGCATAATTGCTGTGGTGAGAACTTCCAAAACTATTTTCAAGTAGAGTGGAAAAAGTATACATCATTTCCTTGTGATCTCAAAGGGAAAACTTAGTTTTCAACATTATGATGTTGGTTATTTACATGTTTATTGTATATGTCTGTAGGTGTCTATCTTGAAATTAACACTATACTCCTTCACTCCCAAACAGGGAGTTGAATATTTTTATCCTGAATGGATGTATCAAGATTATTTTGAGTCATGTCAGAACCTTTCTCTGCATTAAACAATTTGATATGATTTTTCTTTCCTTTAGTTAATATGGTATATTTTGTTTATTTAGCACAGTGGGTAGGGCGTTTGACCTGGGTTTGATTCCTCCATCCCTCTCGGAGAGCCTGGCAAGATCCCTGTGGTGTATTCACTATGCCAAAAACAGTAACAAGTCTCACATTGGAGGCGTTACTGGTGCCTGCTAGAGCAAATCAATGAACAACGGGAGGACAGTGCTACAGTGCAGTGCTACCTATATTGAACTGATTGAATTCCACTCGATCATGGTTTATGATCCTTTTGATACTCTGTTAGATTTGGTTCACTAATATTTTGTTGAGGATCTTTATACCAATCTTCATCAAGGATAATTTTCTTTTTTTAATAATACCTCTGCTTTTATTAAAAAAATAATATTAGCTTTAGTGATGCTCTAAGAATCAATAGGATTAGGGGGCTGGAGTGATAGCACAGCGGGTAGGGCATTTGCTTTACACGCAGCCAACCCGGGTTCGATTCCCAGCATCCCAGATGGTTGCTGGGCACCACCAGGATCGATTCCTGAGTGTATGAGCCAGGAGTAACCCCTGTGTATTACCGGGTGTTACCCAAAAAGAAAAAAAAATACAAAAAAAGAATCAATAGAATTCCTTTCTATAAAATATTGGAATGGTTGAGGAGTCTACACAGTAAGTCCTTAATGGTTTGCTATAACTCACTAGTAAACTGTTTTGAATCTAAACCAATCTAAATTGATTTGTTCTTGGTTTTTACTTGCTCCTGATTTGATCTTCATAGATTTTATGATTTTAAGAATTTGTCCATTTCTTCTGGGTTCTTCCACTTAGTGGCATAGAGTTGTTCATATTACCTCTTATCATCTTGCATTTCTTAAGTTGTCTTGTAATCTGTTATTATCTTTAATCTGATATATTTGAGATTTTTTTCTTTTTTTATCATGTATTTATATTTAGCTAATGATTTCTCAGTTTTCTTTATTCTTTCCAAAAATCAGTTTCTGGTTTTATTTCTCCTTTGTATCATATTCTTGATTTCTGTTTTTATTGATTTTTGGTCTAATTTTTACTGTTTCTTTCATCCTACTTACTTTGGAATTCATTTGTTGTTCTAGTTTTTCAAGCAGTTAAGGTTAGGTTATTGATTTGAGTTTTCTCTATTTCCTGATTTAAGCCTGCATTGCTATAAACATCCCTATTTATATTGCTTTTTATTCTCATTTGTTTTGAGGAGTCTTTATTTCTTCAATTTTCTCTTTGACCTAGTTGATTTGTATATACCTTAGGGCTTATTTCTGGCTCTGATCTCAGGGATCACTCCTGGTGGGCTTGGGCGGAAACCCATGAGGTGTTTGGAATTAAATCCAGGTCCCATGGGTTCAAGGCAAGTGCCCTTCTCAGTGTACTATCGCTCCAGCCCCGTTGGAGGAAATTTTTTATTGTGTTTGCCTATACGGGTTTGGGGTGGCTGTGCTGAACCCTGCCCTTTGGGTGGGACTCAACTCCAGGTTGAATCCCAACTGCTACATGCTCCCAACTGTGGCCTGGGGACAGTCAGCTCTCTCTGTGCCGGTTACTGCCATTTTCCCATCTCTTTATCACAAGATGGATACAGGCACAAAACTAAACCTCTTTGGACCTTTTCTCAATGTTCTTGTGTGTTCAGTGCCCTTGTGTGTCTTCATTGTCCTTGCAGAGATTATACTTGCAGGGATCATTTCTGTATTTACTCATTGTCCTCAGACTTAAGTTGGAGATAAGTCTGATGCTTACTACATCTCTGCCCACTTAGGCAGTCCTTGGTTCTGAACTGGTTGGGGCTGCAAGCTTGTCAGATTGTGCCAATTCTGAAACTTGAAGGTTGGGTTTTAGCAGGGTAGAGCCCAGGTTGTGCTTGCGTGAGTGCCAAGCCAGGACTGTGAGCCTCTCAGGGTGGGCCTTGACTGCGATCTGTGATGTGTGGATTTAACTCAGCAGTGGCTGCTGCTCCCTTTTGGGCCAAGTGAGGTTGTTCTTTTTATTGGGTAACAAGTCCAAAGATTACAACTCCTGAGTACTGTTGGGTGGGACTGTCAGGTGGGGCTGGACTATATTTCAGTTCAGAGGAGCCCGGATTACAACCCTGCTGATCCTTACTCACCGCCAACGGCTACTTCCAACTCTTGCTGTTTGGCAGCCCACTGTTTGGAGCACCATCATCCCTGGTGTTTTTGACTCCATGCTAGGGTAAAGCTGTTGTTGTGGAAGTTCTTTGTTTTCACCCCGCTCCTGTGCTAGGTTGGCACTCTCTGTTCGGCACTGGCTCTCTGGCATTGGCCAGTCCCTTTTTTCTTTCACTCTCTGCTTCTGCCCACTGTCCACCAAGGGACGCATTCCTTACCTATGGACTTGTCTGCATTTCTTCCTTCTGCACAGTTTAGTCTCCCTGAAGTGTTAACTGTTTTCTTCAGTGACTTTTCTTGGAGTAACCCCTGTGGAGTACTCTTGCTCCCTTGAGTGTTAGGGGTTTTTTGTTTGTTTGTTTGTTTGTTTGTATTTTGATGGGGGTTGCAGAACACCTGGCAGTGCTCAGGGGCCTGCTTACTCTAGTTCTGTGCTCAGAGATTACGCTTTGTGGTGCTCAGTGGACTAGATGAGGTGTTGGGGGTTGAACTCAGTTCGGCCCCAGATAGGGCAAGTGCCCTCCCCCACTGTACTCTTTCTCTCACAGATTTTCTTGGCACAGGAGCACCCACACAGCTGTTGCCCCGACCTCATTCTCTTGAGAGTATTTTTTAACCACATTTTAGGGGGACAGCCACTGTAATTGGAAAACAACCTGAAGACAGTGGATATGTCTGAAGAAGATAGGACATAGACATATTATACCTGTTGTTTCCTCAATACTCTCTTGAGAGAAACCAGTCTTTTAAAGAAAATTATTGAGATTTTATGGTTTGCAGTGCTACTAATAATGGTTTCTCACGCACACAATTCCAACACCGTGCCCATTACCAGTGTATCCCCTTCCTCTCCCCAGGATCCCAAGACCCCTTCCTTCTTCCAGCCATCCCCTGCAACCACTTGTGTCAATTATATGGGAACAATCTAAGCACCCAACTATAGAGGAATTGATACAGAAGTTTTGTTATATATTTTCAGTGGAATACTATACAGCTCTAAGGAAGAACCGAATCATGCAATTTGCAGCAAAATGGATAGAATCAGAGGATGTCATGCTAAATAAAATAAGTCAAAAGGAAAGATATATATACAGAATTTTCTCTTTCATATATGGGACTTAAAAATACACAGCACAGTAGCACCAGAAGCCCAAAGGCAACATAATATTAGGGAGAGACACCAGCCTTAAAATGTTAAAACCAAAACTGCTGTCTAACATAATCCATTGTATTTTTTTCCACCTTTCTTGTATTTTGTTTTCTTATCTATAATTAGGAAACCAAATGGTTAGTGAAAAATTCTAAAGAGTTATATATTTCTATTATAAATTACTGGTTTCAAAACATAAAATAATAAAAAGTACCTAAGCTAATTTGAGCAGAGTTCAGTCCAGTTTTGAAATTTAAAATTTTTCTGAGAATATGAAATATTTAGAATTATGTTTATCATGGTTCAGATATGAAAATTCTGGTTAATATTCGATTTCAGGACTATGGTTTAATCAAGAGTTTAATCTTCCATTCTGGTTGAAAGATGAGTGCCAAAAGTAGACTATAGACTGAACACAATGGCCGTTCAATACCTCTGTTGCAAACCACAACACCCAAAAGGAGAGAGAATAAAAGGGAATTCCCTGCTGCTGAGGCAGGGTCGGGTGGTGGGGGCTGGGGTGGGGATGGTGCGAGGGATGCTGGGAACATTGGTGGGGGAGAATGGGCACTGGTGGAGGGGTGGGTAAACGATCATTGTATGACTGTAATGCAAACACGAAAGTTCATAAGTTTGTAACTGTACCCCACGGTGATTCACTAATAAAAAAAGTTTTAAAAAGTTTACTCTTCAATTACTACTATTCATCTACTATTAAAGATGTCAGAGACTATCACTATGCTCAGTGAAGTCTAAAGTTGCCAGTTATCTTGTGTGTATGAGGTCCTGAGTTTTATCCTCTTCACAAAATTGCTCTCTGTGGTACTTTGGGCTCCCTCAGTCTACTTACCACAATAAGAAAAAGCAAAAAAAAAAATTATTTTTTTTAATGCTCAGCAGGCCCAAGACTCTGTATAGGGGTAAGGCACTTGCTGTATACATAACTGACCCCAGTTTAATTCCTGGCACCACGCATGGTGCTCAGGAGAGCACTACCAGAAGTATCCCTGAGCGTAGAACCAGGAGTAATCCCCGAGCACCTCTTGGTATAGTCCAGCCACCATTTTTCAACTACTGTTGTGCATGTCCTCAGGTAAATTCATAGTTACTTTAAAAAAACTTTACTCTTTATTTGCTGCTCATATGTTGATAAGAGCAACATGTAAGAGCAATATATGCTTCCGTCTGTCTTTATCTTGTATTACATTTTTCACTTGAGTGCTGTTTTGTCTGTCTTAAGTTTGGCTGCCCTTGATGGTTTTTAGGCTAATTTGCATGTTTTCTAGTGACTTTTCCAGTGTCTCACTCTTGAGTCTGTGTTTACTGTGAAAGGCCAAGTGTCTTCCTTATAAGCAGCAGAAGGTTAGGTTTTGATTTTTGAGTCATCTGTCCATTCTGCATTTTCATTGGGGTGTTCTGTCCATCAAACTTGAAAGAAAATTTGATATTATTAACTTATTGCTATTTTTCTGTGAGAATTTTGGGTGTTTTTGGTGTTTGACTGTTTCTTTGGCTTTCTCTTATTTTTCCCTTATGTTTTGCACTTTAGTATGTCAATTTTTCATCTAGTTGCTGGCTTCCATTTTCCTCTTCTTATTAGTGTCTTCTAAAAGCTATTATTTTGAGGTTACCATGTAGTTTACATATTAGTTTATTCTAAGCTTATTCCCCACCCTTTTAAATATAATACGAAGTTTAATCTGAGAGTCCCTTTTATTAGTCACCTCCTTTCCCCCATTTTATGTGGTTTTATTTTTTTAATATCTTTCTGTTTCAGAGTTTTCCCTTTTATAAAAAGACAATTTCATATATCTTGCAAATTTAGAAGCAATTGTTTAGAAGCAATATAATGCCTTTAGCTATTTAAAATATTTTGTCACTTCTTCAAATCTGAGTAATAACATGGTGAGAGAGCATTCTTTTTCATTCTAGACTTTGGATATATCCATACCATTCTTTTATGGCTGTAGAGTTTCTCATTTTGGGAGGCTAACTAGGTGGGTATATTGACATACACACATGTATCCATTTATGCTCAGTGTTTACTCCTGGCTTGTTCAGGGATGCTCAGGTGACTGGATGCGGTGCCAGGGACAAAGCCAGTACCTTTCCCACTGTGCTATTCCTCTGGCCCTAAAATTTATATATTTCTCATTCAGGGGCCATTGCAGTGGTGCTATAGGCTTTCTGCTAGTTCTCTGCTTAGGAATCACTCCTGGTAGTACTCAGGGGGAGCATACGTGGTACAAGGGAATGAATCTGGATATAGAGTTCCTTTTGAGAAATCCAGTATGTGTCTTAATGAAAGATCAGTAATATGTGAATCTTGGCTTTTATGCTTTTCAGAGTCTCTTTTGACTCTTGCTATTTTGATTATATTGAGTCTTGGTGTTTTTCTTTTTGAGATTATTTCATTTGGAACACTTTAGGGCTTACTGGACAGGGTCTATATTTCCTTCCTCAAACTGAAAATTTTACTATTTCTTCCACCAGCAGTTCTTCCCCTTTTCTCTTCTATCTGAAATTCCTATGAGGCAAATGTTGCTTTACATAAATCTCCTACATTTTCTTCCTTTCTTAAAAATTACTTCTTTCTCTCAATTTTTGGCCGCCTTCTCCACCATGCCCTCAAGGTGATTGATTGGTATTTGAGTTTTTCTCCATTATGCTCTTGTGTGGTGCTTTTGTTTTGCTTTTTCTTTTTTGCTATTCTTTTATGTTTGGAGCTTTTTCTTATTTTCTTTCATACTTTCTTTCAGCATGGTGGTCTCTTCTACTCTTCTACTTATTTTATCATATTATTGAATGTTAATAGGATTCTTTCTTGAAGCCTTCTTTGGGAAATTTAGAAAGTTCTGCTATATTTGAACACTTTTGGGGCTTTTTTTGCCCATCCTTCTTGTGGCTGAATTCCTGGTTCTTCATTTTGCATGGAGCTGTATGAGTGTGAGGGGTAGAGCTCTGAGAGAGAGCTGGCCTGAGCTTACGCTCATCACATTAAGTCAGTGCCTATGGCTCAGGGATTTTGTGGACCTGGTGGTTTGTTGGGGATTTATGGGCTTATATAACCTACAGTAGCTACTGTACATTAGCTGCTGGGAATTTGCTGACACAAGCCTACCTTATCATCTGCATTCTTAAGATCAAGCTTAAGAAGGCCAATATTGACAGTGACTGTTATCTGACAGTGTCTATGGTGTCATTGCCTGCCAGGCTTGAATAGCAACTGGGTACTCATGGTCAGGAGCACTAAATAGAACCTATAACCCCAAAAATCCTGATATCAGTTAGGATATTTGAATTTTCCTGTGCCTGACAGGCTGCCTTACAATCTCAAACTCACATGGTCATGTCCTGTGATCCCACACTATTTTACAAGACTTGGACTCCAGCAGATGTTGCATTGTTTAAGCAAAGCCTCAGACTTGACGTAAGTAAAGACAGTTTTATTGCGTTAGACTCTGCAGAAAGCATCCTTCTTACTTTAAGCTGGCATTCCAGTCCTTGGAATAAGTGAGATAGGGATTCAGGAGTGGGGGTGAAGACAAATTGTCTGTCACTCAGCCTGGTGCTACTCCACCCTGGTTGTAGTCTTGGGTTTTGCTTTGCATTGTTTTCTCCTCTCTAAGGATTCAGAGCATTCTATTAGCTTGCCACAGATTGCCGAGGGTGG
This sequence comes from Sorex fumeus, assembly GCF_029834395.1. Classification (NCBI taxonomy): domain Eukaryota; kingdom Metazoa; phylum Chordata; class Mammalia; order Eulipotyphla; family Soricidae; genus Sorex; species Sorex fumeus. Next base: position 14,120,422 of record NW_026606065.1, on the reverse strand, counting down.
TGGATATTCTGCTTAACACAAGATGTAGTTAAGAATGGAGTTTTAAGATTGAGGGTGTATGGTTTTGACTCACCCTTCTCTTTTCTCAAGGTAAAACTCCTTGCCCTCATAATACCCTCTACCCTCCCCGGTGTTTGCTGTCCTTAAGATGTCAAAACAAATGCATCTTCTTATTCCACAAATTGAATCAATGTTCCAGAGATAGTGGTGGGTTTTCCTGTGAATTTTCTCAGTGGAACCTCAAGCAAGATTCTGTGTTTCTTTCAATGTTTACATATTTTTTTAAATTGACTTTTTGGGTCACACCCAACAATGCGGGGTTACTCCTGGTTCTGCACTCAGGAATCACTACTGGCAGTACTTGGGGGACCATATAAGATGCCAGGGATCGAGCCCAGGTTGGCCACGTGCTAGGCAAATGCCCTTACCAATCACTCTGGCCCCTGATTATACTGTCGTTGGTGTTGTGAACATACTCTCAGATTGCTTTGCTCTTCTTTTTATCAAGCACCTTTCCTGAAGTCTGATTTATGGCCAAATTCAGTCATTGTACTAATTCAGTTTCTAGTTCCTTATATTAATTAGTGTTTATTATTGACTCTAAAATATGAACTATCTGAAAAGTTTATTTCTATGTGAAAAGAAAGTATCTTTTAAAAATAAATTGTTTATGGCAGACATGTCTTTAAAAGAGAAGTCTGTATTTTATGTGGGATAACTTCTATCTTTTTTTTTCAGTGTTGAGGATTGAAACCAGGTCCTCACATATTTATTACTGAGATAACATGGTTATAATGTTAGTGTTTATGCGTTTAATGTACAAAATAACTGCATATCCATCAAAGTGCCAAAATATATCAGAAAAATGTTACAAAGTTTCATACTCATAAGTTAATTTGAAATAACAATACAAAAGCTAGTACTGGAACAAAAATCATAAATTTTTTAATTCATTTTCTGTTTTTCAAGACAGCAGGTTTTTTTACCATCCTTCTGCAACATAATGCCCACTCAGTATGGATTCTCAAGATACTTTTTCTATTCCAACTCTGGTATCAGTGTATTTTCTGCCCTAGATTAGAATATCTTTTTATGTTCAAATTTTTTACAAAGAGCCTGAACAAATAGAAGATGTGTTCCTTTCCCTACACAATACCGTTCCCAGCTGACTTTTACCTATCTTTATTGTTACGCTTTTGAATCTTGTTTCATTCTCTGAATGCCACTGATAGCATAAATTTGGTAACCAACTTGTAATTTCTACTACTGTATCACAGATGTTTTTTACATTTTATGAAAATCATAGAATGCGATTGTAGTAGTGGCTTATTGGAGGGGAGGTTGACAAGCATCTTAGATTCAAAGTAATTTTCTCATGTCTGGATTTCCACATTTTCTGAGGGAAAAAAAATAGCAGAGAAGGCAGTCGAATTTTTTCTACTAATTGAGAATACTGTTTTTGTTTTTTGTATGCTCTTAATTTCTCAAGATTTGTTTCATTTCAAGATAATATTCAGTAGTTTCTTTATCTTTTTAATTTAAAAAAATTTGTTTGTAAATATACCATCCCAAAAATGTTCTGCTTCCAGAAATTATGCCTGTCTTTGTTATAGTTGATTTCTAGATTTGATAAGATAAGTATTTTTATGTGAACTGGTTTCCTTTTATCCTGTGTAATTCTCTTTTTCTTTCTGCCATAAAAATTCACTTTTTAATTGTAAATCTACAACTGTAATAAAAAAAAAGAAAGGAAAAAAAATTTAAAGATGGGGTGGGTGGGAGGGATACTGGGATCTGTGGTGGTGGGAAATGGGCACTGGTGGAGGGATGGGTACTCGATCGTTGTATAATTGAAACCCAAGCACAAAAACTTGTAAGTCTACAACTGTACCTCATGGTGTTTCACTAATAAAATTTTTTTAAAAATTAAAAAAAAAATTCACTTTTTAATGTCAGAGTGATAGTACATTGGGTATGGGACTTGTCTGGCATGCAGCTGACCTAGGTTTGATCCCCAACATTCCATATGGTCGCCCAGGCCCTCTAGGACTGGTTTGAGTGCAGACCCTGTGGTAAACCCTGAGCATCACTGTGTGTGCCCCAAAACAAAACACAATAAATTCTCAATTTTTCTTCTAAGGACTTGTGTGGGTTTTCTTGTTTCGCCTTTTTTTTAATGTGCTCCTCCTTATCTATACATTTTATAATACACTATTTTTCCTCCAACTTTGTTTGTACTTTCTTGTAAGACTTTCTAGTGCTATATTTAATTATAACTCCTATAATTTGTGTTTTTTTTCTAGAAAAGTTTTAAGAAGAATAAAATTATCATCTTTGTTTCAATTATAATAGGGAAGATTAAATGATAGAGTAAGAGTTAGGTGATACTGTATTTCTTTTTCTTTTATCCACTTTTTTAAAAAAATTTTTATTAGTGAAGCACCATGAGTTACAGTTGTAGACTTACAAATTTTTGTGCTTGGGTTTCAGTTATACAATGATCAAGTACCTGTCCCTCCACCAGTACCCAGTATCACTCCCACCCCTCCCATCCCCCCAGTCCCAACCCTCAGGGCTTTCCCTTTTATTCTCTCTCTACTTTTGGGTGCTGTGGTTTGCAAAAGAGGCATTGAGTGGCAATCATGTTTGGTCTATAGTCTAATTTCAGCATTCTTCTCCCATCCTGGGAGGATCCTCCCAACGGCCTTTATTTGGTACTTCCTTCTCTATCTGAGCTGCCTTTTCTCCTAGCATGTGCAGTTGGCCTCCATGCCATGGAGTGAACCTCCTGGTACTTACCTCGGCTATTCTTGGGTGGTAGTTTCCTATTTTGTTACTTTATATTCTCCAGATGAATGCAATCTTTCTATGTCTGTTGTTCTCTTTCTGACGCCTTTCGCTTAGCATGATACTTTCCATGTAGTACTACTTGTATGTAAATTTCAAGACTTCATCTTTTCTAACAGCTGCATAGTACTCCATTGTGTAGATGTACCAAAGATTCTTTTTTTTTTTAATTTTTATTAGTGAAACACCATGAGGTACAGTTGTAGACTTACATATTTTTGTGCTTGGGTTTCAGCTATAAATGATCAAGTACCCATCCCTCCACCAGTGCCCATTATCCACCACCACTAATCCCAGTATCCCACCCACCCTCCATACCCATCCCACCCTGCCTCTGTGGCAGAGCATTCCCTTTTGTTCTCTCTCTATCCTTTTGGGTGCTGTGGTTTGCAAAAGAGGAATTGAGTGGCAATCATGTTCGGTCTATAGTATACTTTCAATATGCATCTCACATCCTGGGCGGATCTTCCCAACACCCTTTATTTGGTGCTCGCTTCTCTGTCTGAGCTGCCTTTACCCCTAGAGTGTGCAGCTGGCCTCCAAGCCATGGAGTAAACCTCGTGGTACTTATCTTGGCTATTCTTGGGTATTAGTCTCCTATTTTGTTACTTTATGTTCCCCAGATGTCTGTCCCTCTCTTTCTGACTCCTTTCACTTAGCATGATACTTTCCATGTAGTACCACTTGTATGTAAATTTCATGACTTCATCTTTTCTAACAGCTACATAGTACTCCATTGTATACATAGACCAAAGTTTCTTTAACCAGTCATCTGTTCTTGGGCATTCGGGTTTTTTTCAGATTCTGGCTATTGTGAATAGTACAGCAATGAACATAGAAGTACAGGTGTCATTTCGACTGTACTTTTTTGCCTCTCCGGGGTGTATTCCCAGGAGTGGTATTGCTGGGTCAAATGGGAGCTCAATTTCTAATTTTTTGAGAATCATCCATACTATTTTCCAAAGGGGCTGACCCAGTCGGCATTCCCACTAGCAGTGAAGGAGTGTCCCTTTCTCGCCACTTCTGCATCAACACCGGTTGCTTTTGTTCTTTTGAATGTGGGCCAGTCTCTGTGTTGTGAGCTGATATCTCATTGTTGCTTTGATATGCATCTCCCTGATGATTAATGATGTAGAGCATTTTCTCATGTGCCTTTTAGCTATTCGGATTTCTTCTTTGAGAAAGTTTCTATTCATTTTTTGATAGGCTTGGATGTTTTCTTCTTTTGGAGTTCAACCAGTACTTTGTATATCCTTGATATCAACCCCTTGTCATATGGGTATCCTTTCCCATACTGAAGACTGTCTTTGTATTTTGGTCACTGTTTCTTTTGAGCTGAAGAAGCTTCTTAGTTTAAGATAGTCCCATTTGTCTATGTTTTCACTTGCTTGGCCAGTGGCATATCTTTTTTTGAAGATACCATTAGCTTCAATGTCATGTAGGGTTTTGCCAACCTTGTTTTCATTGTACCTTATGGATTTTGGTCTGATGTTGAGGTCTTTAATCCATTTTGATCTTACTTTTGTACATGGTGTTATGTAGAGATCTGATCCCTTTTTTTTTTTTTGCATGTAGCTGTCCAGTTTTTCCAGCACAGTTTGTTAAAGAGGCTTTCCTTGCTCCAATTTACATTTCTTGCTAGCTTGTCAAAGATTAGATGATCATATGTTTGGGGGAGATATCAGTATATTTATACTGTCCCTTCTAACCTTTTTCAACCTGAAATTTATGTTGTCCAATACTAGTATGGCCACTCCAGCTTTTTTGAGGGAGCTGTTTGCTTGCAGGATTGTTTTTCATCCTTTAATTTTGAGTCTGTGTTTGCTCTGACTGTTCAGATGAGTGAGTTGTTCCTTCTAGTAGTGTATTGTTCCTTCTAGTTTGAGTGAGAGTTTAGCCAGAGAGAGTATTCTTAGTGACGTGTTCATTTCAGTGTGTTTTTTCGCTATATCCCACCATTGCCTTAGGACTTGGAGGGTTTTCTCTGATAGGTCTGCTGTGAATCTAAGGGGTGCTCCTTTGTATGTGATTTCCTTCTCTGACCTTGCTGCTTGCAGTATTGTGTCTCTATCGGCAACATCAATCATTCTAACTATGATATGTCTTGGAGTGTTTTTTTTAGGGTCTCTTTTAGCTGGCACCCTTCAGGCTCCTTGATTCTGAATGGCTGCACTGTCCAGCTTTGGAAATTTTTCAGCAATGATTTGTTTAACCGTGGCTTTTTCATTGCGATTGTTTCCCTGACTTTCTGGTACTCTAATGATTCTAATGTTGTTCCTCTTGAATCATCTCCTAAGACTCTGATTCGCTCTCGAGCTATTTTGAGGTCTCTTGCCATTGTTTGTTGTTGTCTATAGGCTTTGTGCAGCTGATCTTCCAGCTGAGTCTGTCTTCAGCTATGGCCATTCAACTGTTGAGGGCATAGACTTGAGTTTTTCATTTCATTTACCGAAACTTTTATTCGTGACATTTCTGTGCATGGCTTTCCAATTTTTGCTCTCATTTCTTCCTGTATTTTCTCGATTGTTTCTCTCATGTCCTCCTTTAATTTACTGGATATCTGTCTCACTGTTTCATTGAGTTCATTGAACATCTTCATTACTTCATATCTGAATTCTTTCACAGAGATGTCCCTTAGGTGAGTAGCACCTACTGAGGCTTCTGGACTCTTTTCATCGTGCTCCCCTCATGGTGGAGATTTGCGTTGTTTCTTCATGTTGATGTGGTGGTATAGAGACTGAGGTGTTACACGAGATTGTTGGGTATGAGTAAATTACCTGGGCCAGGAGGAAGACAGGACAGAGTGTTGGGGATGAACAAAAAGAGGCACAGGGATGGTGAGCATCCCAGAGTCCTAGAGGACGCCTGGAGTACGTACGTGGAGAAAGCCAAGTCCCGGGTTCAGTTAGTGACTGACCTGGGGGAGGAAGAGGACCGAGCACAGTGTTGGGGACGAACAGGATAAGGCACAGGAATGGTGAGCATCCTAGGTCCTAGAGGATGCCTGGGGCGCATATGTGGAGAAAGCCAAGTCCCAGGTTTGAATAGTGACTGATCTGGGGTAGGAGGAAGACCTGGCACAGCACTGGGGACGAATAGGAAGAGGCACAGGGATGGTGAGCATCCAAGGATCCTAGAGGACGCTGGGGGTGCGTACGCGGAGGAAGTCAACTCCTGGGTTCGCATAGTGACTGACCTGGGTGGGGGGGGGGAAGACTGGGCACAGCATTGGGATGAACAGGAAGAGCGATATTATATTTTTTTTAATCTAAATACATGTAAATTTGTGTGGATATGGTCAATCATGCTGAATCCTTTGTGGAACCCAGCTTGCTCTTATGGTTGTCCTTTATCTAGTGTTCTGCCAATCCTATTCAGGATGACACGAGTGAACAGCTTGTAGACGACAGACAATAGGAAGATCAGGAGATAGTTGCCAGTGTCGTGGATATCTCCCTTCTTGTATGGTAGTACAGTGCTGCTGATTTTCCATTGGGACAGAACCTTGCGATCAGACAGGTAGCATGTGAAGAGCCAAGCCAAAGTATTGATGAGTACCTACAGCAGATTCTTCAGGTGTTCGGGTCTGACCTTGTCGGGGCCTGGTGCTGTTCACACCTTTACCGATGAAATAGCGTGTTGAATTTTGAATGGGAGAACAAGATGCCGCTTTGTCTAATATTCATTGATTTAAAGAAGGCCTTTGATTCTGTTGAGACAGAAGTAGTCATCGAAGCCCTAGCCAAACAGGGCCTTCAAACTCAATATATCAGGATCCTCTGTGAGCTGTATTATGGATTCACTACCAGGATCTCACCATTCTACAGGGAAGTGATCATTGATGTCAAGAGAGGGGTTCAGCAGGGCGATACCATTTCACTGAAACTCTTCAGTGCCACCCTCGAGAACATCATGCAACAACTAAAATGGAAAGGAATGGGAGTGAAGATAGATGGTCGGCAACTATACCACCCCCACTTTGCTGATGACATGGGTCTAATAACACCAAACATTAGGCAAGCGGCACAAATGCTGGCCAACTTCAACCGTGAGTGTGGAAAGATTGGACTCCAGCTGAATCTCACTAAGACAATGTTTATGCAAAACAGTTTTGTTCCTGACGTTCCATTCACTCTCGAGGGAACGAACATTTCCGAATGCAACAGTTATGTATACCTAGGTCAAGAAGTCAACATGACGAATGACCTGGCACCTGAGTTGCGCAGGAGGAAGAGAGCGGCTTGGAACACTTTCAAGAGCATCAAAGAAATAGCTACGAGGACGAAGAACATTTGGCTCCGGGCACATCTCTTTGATTCCACTGTTCTTCCTGCATTAACATATGCCTCAAAGACCTGGGCCCTGTGAAAACAGGATGAGAACGCTATTTGGGTCTCCCAAAGAGGAATCGAAAGAGCTACCGTTGGAGTAACCCTCTTCACTCAAATGAGAGAAAGAATCCAGAGTTCCGACCTCCATTGATGGTCAAGAATCAGGGACGCCGTCTCCTTTGCCAACGCGTCGAAAATCAGGTGGGCTGGGCAGATAATGAGATTTGGAGACAACTGCTGGACTAGAGCCGTTACTGACTGGATTCCACGGGATGTCAAAAGGCCATGTGGCCGCCCACCTATGAGATGGTCAGACTTCGTCAAGACCCTGAACAATCGGTTCGAGGCTCTTCATGTTCCTAGAATGAGCAGACGCCATTGGGTTACACTAGCAGGCAACAGGGACAAATGGAGACATGACAGTGCCCACTCGAGCAAATCAGTGACTAATGGGATGTCAAGTGATCAAGTGACATGTAAATTATTTCCAGCACAGTATTGTGCTGGCAGAAGTTTAAATTAGGAAATAACTATCATCTGCAACCACAGTTAGGAAAACAATGAGTATTTTTGGTACAGATAAAAATTGATTAAAAAGAAAGCATTCAAAAGAGAAGGCATTTCTGGTTCTTCAAGCTTATTACAGTTTGGAATGTTGTAGGAACAAGTACAGTTTCAACTAGGTCAAAGAGTGATCTTCATTTTTTTTTTTTCAAAAAAAATTTACTTTTATATTCATCTCTTTTTATAAATAGTGCAAATACATAAAATATATTTGTTACCTCGAAGGATTTGTAATGAAAATCATTGTTCAGCTATACAGTATTTCTCTAGTCTTAACAGTCTTATGTAGATATTATCATCTCCTATCATGATAAATTATCATTTGCCTTTCTCTACTTCTTCCCTCTCTTTCCCTACTTCTTGAGATACCATTATCATCCTTTCTTTGGCCATTACTGTATCTTTAATATAACAATGTCCCATTTCCTGTCTCAGCAAATGATGAACTTTTATTTTAAAATAAGCATGTAATAAATATCACTTTTCTCCCCCAAATTTTCTCTATCCCTGCTCCTCCCAAACTTGTTAGTTATATCCTTTGTTTTATGTTAGGAAGGGTACTAACCTTAGTGTTTTCCTAACTGTAGTTAAATCTTATGTACCTTGTCTGTAAATTGATCCCAAAGGTTGATAGTAAACAGCATTTACATTTTTGTGGTAGCATAGCAGGGAAAGGATTGGTAAATTGACATGATTATCCAACATAAAGAAGAGGATCTTTAGTTTCTAGGAAGGCAAGACAAATCTAGTTACCATTTTGTTACCTGGGTCATCTGTGTTATGGATTTATACTTAGATCCAGATATAGATATTGATATAGATATATATCATTATTTTGGAGCTGTAGATTCAAAGACACAGCTCTATTGTAGATAAAGATGTGGCTCAGAACCATGAGATAGCAGATTTCTTTTTATATTGCCCTGGAAAGTTTAATTTCTCTGTGTTTTAGTTTCTATTCCGTTAAACTGCTTTACAAAACCATTGCACATTAAATCAGCAAAGGTTCTTAGCAAACTATAAAGGGCTGTTCACATGTAAAGTGTTAAAATTAGATTTCTGGTAATATAAGAAAGAATGAGAAGCAGCCAAGTTTTGATAGTACAACAGGGTAGTCGTCTGTTCCAAATAAAAGCATTTAATGTCTATTGTAATCTGTTCTTTATTCTGCCTACCACAACTCAGTGCTTTTTTTGTGGGGGAGGGTTGGACCTACAGCGCGTGGTAGTCGGGGCTTACTCATCGTTCTACACTCAGATATCACTCCTGGCGGAGCTTGGGGGACCATATAGGGTACCAGGGGTCAAACCCATGTTGGTTATGTGTAAGGCAAACACCCTACCTCTGTGCTGTTGCTTCAGCCCCCCAACTCAGTCCTTTCTATAGAGTTGTGTTTTTTTTTTTAATTAACACTTTTCAAAGGAAAATTGGAAGTAAGGGTTTATTTTCAAAGTCTTTAACGGTGTGTTCAGTTGCTTTGCCTTGGCAGTGTTAGTTATCCACTTGCAATAAAATTTCAGAAATTTGAAGTATAGGGGAACAAGGGAATGACTCAGTGGCAACATGCCTGTCTTGAAAACCTGAGGTTGTTTGATCAATACCTGACGCTGCCCCACATGTGCCATCTCAATCCTGAAGGCACTGTTCTTGGGACATCCAGGTCCACAACAAAGTGAGCAGTCTGTATCTGCTTATTTGTTCATAAAATTGGTATCATAAATAAAAGATACCAATACTGCAGTACAGGGTAACTGAGTGCCACAGCCAGTGTGCAAACCCTGTCAAACAAACGGGCAAATATAGCAACCAAGTGTGTGAAAACCCTAGTAATTGTAACAGTAACAACAGTAAAAAGAGAATTTTTAAAAAATTTAAAATAGTACTAGCAAATTACTTCTTTCTCCCCATTAGTCATCTTTTTAAGCTTTACCCACTCACCAATTTTTCAGATCCTTTCTGTGACAGCCACTGACATGTGAAGTTTTCTTTAGTTGGTAAGGTTTTTCATGATTTGCTCCTATTCTACATGTCTAATATCATTTCACAACGTTTTCTTGTGGAACCACGTTTTCTCAGATTTGATGAGTTCTAACTTACCTCTAATTTGAATTTTGTGCACATTCTCCCTTATAACATCCTTTTTTTAAGCCAAGATAATTCCCGTAATTCCCAAGTTTTCTCTGACATAATGACACTTTCTTTCTGCCTCTTAAACTTTCCTCTGAAATAGAATTATTATAATAATAAAGCATCAAACATCATTAAAGAACAGTGACTTTTGGACTTAGGATATCGCTCATAGGATATAGTATGTGGCTTAGCCTGTACAAGACCCTGATTTTGATCCCCAGCACCAAAAGCCCACCTCCTTTTTCAGCTTAGCTCTGTGTGACCCTAGTGGTCACTGAGCTCTGCTCAGTCTAAATAACTCCAGCTCCTAAAGCACCACTGTGCCTGGGCTTTATTAATAAATATAGGACTGTTGCATTTTTGATGAGGTAAATTTAAAGAAATATGGACTTAGAGTTGATTCATTTTATATCACTAATACATTTCCATTAGTAGTAACTGAATAATCTTAACAACAGCAAATGGAAAACTCACCTTCAAGATCAAACTTCAAAAAAGTTTTGTGTAGATGATTAAACTTGTGTCTAATAAGCTTCCATTTTATTTACTCTAGACTTAACTTTTTCTTTTTGTCACTGCCATTACTTCCTTTTTACTAGAATTAAAAAATATGGTAATTCCATTGCCATTTGTCTTTACCTCTAAAAGAAAGATAAAAAGATTACCACATCATTCTGTAACTATTTGCTTGAATATTTATATCAGAACTAAACTGGGAAGTCTGAAAGTAAGGGTTGTGTTCTTTGTGTTCATATCTCTTTAGTGTTCAATAAATTATGGTTGAATATCTGCTTATTTGTTCACAAATAAGAGATACCAGTGCTGCTGTTTAACCTAAGGAAATAGAAGTACAGAAATAGAGTGATAGGAATCAAATATAATTTGCCTTGAGAATATTAAGTTTTATAAGCCACTACCATGTTTCTAAAGAAAAGTGTAAATTTGAAGTTTGGGGTAGCAGATTCCTGACAGTCAAAATGAAATTGGAATAATTTAAAAACAAGGAAATTGGGAAATAAATGTAACTGTTGGGTGAAAATTCATGTACTTCCTCCACACCCAACTTTGCCATCTCTGCAGGCCCACATCAATACCTCTGATCCTCTGCATGCTTTATTCTTCAGGTGAGGCTGACTTCCCACCTGATACCCCAGGACAGATTGCCTTCCCTTTCCCTACATCTGGGTCCTAGAAACCTCCACACCCACTCTGCATTCTGCCTTCTCTTCAGGCCAGTATCCACACCTCATACCATCTGTCTCCTCCATTCTTGGCTCCATCCACCTTTCCCACAGAAAAGCCCAGTGGTGGTGCTGAGAAATTATAGAGCCTGAGCCAAAAGGAGGCAGAAACAAGGTAGCATTATAAGCAGTCCCATAATCCATACTAGACATCTAATTCACAAACCAAATGTATCAAAAAGTCACTGGAAGGGGCTGGAGCGATAGCACAGCGGGGAGGGTGTTTGCCTTGCACGCGGCTGGCCCAGGTTCGATTTCCAGTATCCCCAAGCACTGCCAGCAGTAATTCCTGAGTGCATGAGCCAGGAATAACTCCTATGCATTGCTGGGTGTGACCCAAAAAGAAAAAAAGTCACTAGAAGAGAATCTATAGTGAAGCAAAAGAGAAACCTAATCCCCCAGAGAGTTCTCTTGGGAGCAATAATGAAGAAACACCCTCAGTTCATAATAGACACCAGGGAGGGGCTACGTAGAAGCACAACAAATTCAGTGAGTCAAGGTCATTGTATTAGTACCAGTAAGCTCTAAAGCCTCTCAGATGACTATGGATATACCGAGATACCATGACGAGGTTGTGTAATGAATTCAAATAAACAATTGTACAGATAGTTGATAAAGCTGTCACTGTCCTCCCGTTGTTCATCAATTTGCTCGAGCAGGCCCAGTAATGTCTCCATTGTGACAATTGTTACTGTGTTTGGCATATCGAATACGTCACGGGTAGCTTGCCAGGCCCTGAGTATCTCGTCACTGTGGGCCAAACCTGACTGTCCAATGGCCTCTGAAGGATGGCCACTGGGCCACCAAGGGGAACAGGCCAAGGCACAAAACCTATTCCCACCTGGGTTGGCCCAGCGCCTGCAACCCACTCCAGGGAGTGGACACATTTCTGCCAAAAGCCGTTGGGTTTCGAGATTTGTTTCTGAGTGTCTGGGATCATGGCCATTAAGCAGTTCGCTCAGGAACCAGAGAGGCCATGCCTCCAATTATAAAGCTGAGCCTGAGGTGGTTTGTGGGTGTGTCTCCCACGTACCTAACTTTTGCCCGCTTACTTTCTTGGTAAGCTTTGTCCCAAGTTTTTGGGATCCGGCCAAAGTCAGATCAGCAATTTTGGGGTATCTGGAAGTCTGAAGGCGTCATCAGGCTGCTGATGCACTCACCTCACAGGTATAGATTGACCTGCTGGCGCCACCATACCCCCAAGGAAAGTCATTTCTTAATGATCAAGGATTTACCCCGTCAAGAACTAATTCTCATATACATAAGCATAATGATGGGCCATAAAAATACTTTAAAAACTGCTACTGGACATGAAGGGGGCTATTGGCAAGAACATAATAGTAGTAAAAAGACATTAATATTCCTTAACACTGCTGGACAGATCAATTAGGCAAAGACTTAAGGAAACTCTGTCCTTGAAGAAAGAAATGAGAGAGATGGGTTAATAGACTTATAAATGACCATCCATTCCCCCAAAATTGAGTACAACTTTTTCTCCAATGCACACATGATATTAGGCAAACCATATGCTGGGTCACAATACGTATCTTCATAAAATCAAGTAAATAGATATCATTTCAGCTATCCTCTTAGACTATGTTGCTTTGAAAATATAAATCACATTCAAAAACAGGAAAAACAAAAATTTGGAAATTAAAGCATTTTGACTCAAAAAAACTTTTTTTTAACGAATAATGGTAAATCTGCAACTTAAGAAAGTTTATTCAGTAAGTACCGGGATCCTAAGTACAAGACATGGTGCTTACTCCTTAATAAAATCAATGAAAAAGATATATGTGGTTCTAAACTTCATGAATATGTCGTGGGCCATTGTGTTATCTTGGCCTTTGCCTGAAAGAGAAGAATCCAGTCAGGAGATCCTGGCTAGCTAGTGACAGGTTTTATTAAGAAAAAGAAAGGAGAGGAAAATAGGATGATGTGGAAGATATTCAGAGCAGACTGGACCAAGACCTGGATAGCAGCTCTAGCGTAAGTACTTCATGAGTTTTAGGTCACCATCTTTCCTTTGTTTTCAATTTGGGATGTTGCCATAATTTGTCTGCTGTATTGCCTTTAGCATTGGGAAGTCCTTTCCACAGGTGATTGTGTCCTCTGATGATATGCCCCTATTGCTGGTAGCACCTTTCCCTCCTCAGGAAGCACCATTTTTAAGAGTGTCCTATTTGTTCGTTTGTTTTTGCGTTCTCAGACTTGGTATCTCCACCCCAGTGTGCTTAGGTTCTGGGCAGTTTCCTATCTGCATTAGCATTCTGAGTGAGCTGGGAATGGGGTAGTGGCAAGGTCCTGTGTTATTTCCTCCTCCTCCCCCTTGCTCATGCTGATTAACTTCCTACTCTAACAGATGGAGGTTATCATGTCATAAATATTAAAACAGAACAAAATTCATGCACCTCAGTGGGAAAAACAACAATAAAAACAATTCAATTTTAAAATGGGTTTTTGATCTGAATAGGTGGTTTTCAAAGAAACGTGCATACAGATGGCCAGTGGGCATCTGAAAAAGATGTTTAGCATCATTAATTATCAGGAAAATGCAGTCAGAACCACAGTGAGACATAGCCTAGTGGAATACCTAGTAATCCAAATAAGATGTGGCAAAATAAAATAGTCTAGCCACTTTAGAAACTATTGAGATTCTTGAAAAAAAAAAAGTTAAAATAAGGGTTTGGTAATGTAGCTCAGTGGTATAGTGCTTGTTTTGTGGATGTATGTGTGTTTGATGATGGGGAGGGGGGGTCAGGCACGATCAATACCTGGCACCCACATACAACATTTAATCATAACTATTTTGTGATCTGCAATTCCATTGCTACCTATTTATAGAAAAAGATGAAACAAATAAAAAGGTATATATGCCCCTATATACTGGAGCTATATACTGGGCTGGAGCGATAGCACAGCGGGTAGGGCGTTCGCCTTACAAGCGGCCAACATGGCCGACCCGAGTTCGATTCCTCCGCCCCTCTCGGAGAGCCCGGCAAGCTACCGAGAGTATTCGATATGCCAGACACAGTAACAACAAAGTCTCCAATGGAGACGTTACTGGGCCCGCTCGAGCAAATCGACGATCAACGGGAGGGCCTTTACCTTACCTTTACCTTATGCCCCTACATTATTGCAGAATTATTGCAGTAGGTAGTCAAGAAATAAAGGATAAAGATGTATATCTGTTTAGATCATCTTCCCATTTTTAAGTTGATGTTTTGATGTTTGTGTGTGGGTATACTAACCCACACACAAGGGAATAATTCTCAGCCACAAAAATAAATGTAATTTTTCAATATGTGACAATATGGACTACCTTGAAGGTATTCTGATCATTGAAATAAGTCAGATACAGAAAAATAAATACTATGGTTTTGCTTACTTGTAGGGTCTTAAAAAAAAAAAAGTAAAACCAAGCTCATAGATACAGAAAATATATTGGTGACTGGGAGAAAAGGAAATGAGGAAGATAAAAATGGTGAAAGGTATCAGAAGGTACAGACTCCAATTACAAAATATGTAAGTCATGGAGTGTACTGTACAGCATAGTGACAATAGTTAATGAAAAGTCATCCCTTGGAATCTGCAGAAGATTGATTCTGGGATGCTGCTGATAGCAAAATCCATGGTTTATCAAGGTCCCTGTATTATTTTGTTACAATGTTTGCATATAACTAAAACATACTGTCCCAAATACTTTCAAGTAAGCCCCATATATATTCAAGTTACTCCTTTTTTTTCTCTATTCTTTTACCACAGTGTCTTGAAAACAAAAATTCAATATATGTATGTATATGTAGTTTATTATACCTGAAACTCTCTTTGCTATTTATTTTCTAGGAGTGAATTTTATTCCTTTTTCATAAAGCTAAACTGCATCATTAGCATAAATATTTAGTCTGGTTTACTTAAAATTTTGGGGGATCTTGGAATCACACTGGGAGTGCCCAGGGCTTACTCTTGGCTCTGTGCTCAGATATTGCTCCTGGTGGGGCTCAAGAACCATATGGGGTGCCAGGGATCAAACTTGTGTCAACTGCATTCTATGGCAAGTACCTTGACAACTGCACTATCTTTCTGGCCCCCTGATTTTATTTAATTGATATATTAAATAAGTGGAAACTCAACTACCTTTTGCTATACCTTCAAGGGATTTTTCACAGGTATAGCAGATGAAGTGTGTGGTGGGCCAGAAAACAGGGTTAAATTAAAGTGCTATAATCGGGTCAGCTGTGATATTGGGTACTTGGAGCCCAAGTGCAGCCTTCTAAAGAACCATTTTTATTTCAGACTCCAGTTACAAGTTCAGGAGGCTACAAGCTAATCACTTTTGGTCAAATTTGGGTTCCCTGTTACCCTGAAGGGCTGGAGTAATAGCACAGCGGGTAGGGCGTTTGCCTTGCATGAAGCCAGCATGATCGACCCGAGTTTGATTCCTCCACCCCTCTCAGAGAGCCCAGCAAGCTACCGAGAGTATCTCGCCCGCACAGCAAAGCCTGGCAAGCTACCTGTGATGTATTTGATATGCCAAACACAGTAACAACAAAGTCTCGCACTGGAGACATTACTGGGCCCGTTCGAGAAAATCGATGAACAACGGGAGGACAGTGACAGTTACCCTGAAAATTTTAATAGTTTGCTAGAACAACTCACATAACACTCAAGAACTTTCCCTACTTAATGAGTACTTACTGGATTCTCTGGGCTGGAGTGATAGCACAGTGGGTAAGGCGTTTGCCTTGCACGCGCCGACATGGCCGATCCGGGTTCGATTCCTCTGCCCCTCTCGGAGAGCCCAGCAAGCCACCAAGAGTATCTCGCCCTCGCGACAAAGCGTGGCAAGCTCCCCGTAACGTATTTAATATGCCAGAAAAAAAAAACCAGTATCAGCAAGTCTCACAATTTGTTGTGAGACGTTACTGGTGCCCGCTGGAGCAAATCAATGAACAATGGGAGGACAGTGCTACTGTGTTACTGGATTCTCTACTTTCTGGATCCTTACTACATAAGGATATAAATTTGAGTCATCTAAAGGGTGAGATACATAGCTCAAGGTCTGGAGAAGTGCCAGATTTTTTAAATTTCCTTTGCTCTCTCCCCATGGAATCAGTATGCATTACCTACAGGAAAAACATTATCAGAATATGTAGAAAATATCCTTAAGCAGAAAAAGCTCAGCAAGGCTTCAAAGTCCAGAGTTTTGTTGCATGGGGAGGATTGAAGCATTGCCCACGGCCCACGTGGCTCAGTTTCCAGCTCATGCTTGTATCATGTTCATGTTCATGCTTGCATCATGTGCCTCAAAACCCCAACTCTAGACTCATAGTTGGTCTTGCTGATGTGACAAGCACCCATCCTGAATCCTCCTCTTATCATAAGGAGAGGCCCCACCTTGAGTCACCCCATCAGTATAAGTTATCAGCCCCAGAATAGCCAGCTCACACCAGTCACTAGGAAATTCCAGGGATTGAGGCCTCCTCCCAGGAAGCCCTGACAGAAGCCAGCCAAGTTCTTTCTTCCAAGGGTTTAGAGGTTACCTCCCAGCAACCAAGACAAAAACTCACCATTATGTGTACTGTGCCGCTCTGGGAAACCAGATTGCTTGCTTTTGTAGTGTTTGGGTCAGTGTTCACTCTTAAACTAATCTACCTTGAGATATCCTAATATACACCTTCTCAACTTAAGCATAGTTTTATAACAATTTTATTATGGCTATAATGTACTTACCGAGTTGCTGTTTATCATCGAAATTAAGAAACTTTCAGAAATGTTCTAATACACAAGTGATAAGATTGTTACGGCATCAAGTGTATCATTTTAAAATACAGCTATTAATTTATAGTTTGTCTTTATCCTATTAATCTAATATATTATCTCTTTTAGGTATGACTTTAGCCTTTCCAGCTTCAGTTCACGATTCGCTGATTTGCAGTAAAACATTTCAAATTCTATATAAAAATGAGGAAGTTATTTTAAATGATGTTATGATCTTCAAAGTTAAAATGTTGTTGGATGAAAAAAAGGTAAACATCTCCACATATATTTTAAAGTCTCCAGGTTTATTTCTATAAATATTCAAAAATATCTCATTTTATAATATCTTTGTAGATCGAAGAAACCCTTGAGGAAATAAGTTTTTTGTTATTGTTGGATCTACATTTCACAGATGGAGATTATTCGTAAGTAGGCTAATCAGATAATTTAAAATCTTTAGTTATTCATGACTTTGATATTAGATCCTCATTTTCTTCTTAGAATCTAATGTGTCTCTTCTCTATTGGACTATACATCTTTTTGGGAAGTATTATGAAAATAGATCAGTTTACCTTTTTTTGCCTATTCTCGTTCCATGAGCACCTGTTAGCAAAAATCAGAAGAGAATGATTCCTTCTTCAGGCAGGATGTTTTTTAAATTCAGAGAGTTGTTGAGACTGATGAGTCTCAAATAAGTAATTTAAAAAATGTTAAAAGGGAAATACTGATGTGTAAGTACACTTGACTGTTGTAGTTTATTAATTTCTAGGGCTCTTGAGAAATGATTAGGACTGGCTGTCTGAACCTGCCCACACATCTGGGCATGCAATCATTTATTTCAAAGGCATCTTGTATTTGTTTAAAACAGTAATCAGTCAGGGGTAGGGTTTAAATGTTAGAGCATATGCCTTGCATGTGCTTGCATGTGCATGGCCCTGAGTTTTATCCCTGACACCTTATGTAAGCCTCTATACCTAGTATCCTTGTGGGTAGCCCCAACAATAGTTTAAAAAATAGTAATATAAGGGGCCAACAAGATTGTTTAAAGAACTAGAAAACATGAGACCCCTTGACTCACTGGCCTGAGCAGTAGGGCCCAGCCAGGCCTGCTCTGTTAATCTGAGTATCAGGTGTCACTGAGAGTGACCCACACACTCCCAACCATGATTGAGGTGGCATCTTTCTCCCCCACCTCGAAATCCAGTTTAGTGTTTTTTTTTAAATTTCAAATATGTTTGTAAAAATATATAATTCTTGGAAATTATATATCAATTCAGACTGCATATGATAAATAATATAAGCATGTATATAAATAACATTACCAAAAGGTTTATTTGAGATGTTCTCTGCTATTTGAAGGAATAAATGTTTCTTACATGGTAGCTGCTACTTCTCTATAATGTTAATTACAAAGAATTCCTTAAGTAATTCTTTTTTACTTTATATATTTATTTAATTTTGATTTGGGGGCCACATCTAGCTATGCGCAGGGCTTACTCCTGGCTCTGCACTCAGGAATTACTTCTGGCAGTGCTTGGGGGATCATATGAGATTCTGGGCATCAAACTCGGGTTGCTCACATGTGTTTTACCTGCTGTAGGACACTAGTAATACTGCTCTGGCCCCCTATTTTATTTATTTATGCGTTTGGGGCCACACCCTGTGGTGCCCAGGGCTAAGTAAGCCCTGGCTCTGTGCACAGGGATCACTCCTATCAGGGCTTGAACCCGGTTGCAAGGCAAGCAGTTTACCCACTGTACTACCTCTCTTACTCAAAGGATTCATTCTCAAACCAGATCAAAATTCTCTGAGTAGGCTGAAATGAGTAAGTTGTTCTATAATTAGTTACAGTGTGTGCATGAGTTTTTAAAAAAAAGTATGTATATTTTGGATATCGTTTTTATGGCATCCGAATTTTTTGATTGTTTTATATTTTGTAGTTTTGGGGCCAAACTCAGCTTTGCTCAGAACTTCAGGATTTATTTCTGCCGCTCTGCTCAGGGACCAGTACTGGCGATCCTTGAACCATATGTGGTGCCAGGGTTCCAATCTGGTTCACCATGTGCAAGTCAGGTGTCTTTACTGTCTTCCCAAACATGTTTATGATTTTTGCATGTGGCAAGCTACAGACTAAATAGCTATAGTAATATGTCAGCCAGTAGCTTGCATATTTTGTATAGCATTTAATAGCAAAATTTTGTACAGTGAAAATAATTTGGGGGCCAGAGCAATAGTACAGTGGGTAGGGCATTTATCTTTGCACTTGGCTGACCCAGCTTTGATCCCTGGCACTCCACGGAACCTGCTAGGAGTGATCCCTGAGTGCAGAGCCAGAAGTAAGCCCTGAGCATCACCAGCGGTGGCCCCCAAACCAGCAAATAAGTAGAACCAGTAAGTAAATTAATAAATAAAAATAAGATTAAAGGGACTGTTGTATGGGGACTTCAGAGAGGAAACATTTATCATGGATTGATAGAAAATTAAATGTAGAAGATTAATTTTTTATTGTTAGATTTCACATTCTAATACCAGTATGCTAACTTAAAGTTCATTCTCATTTTAAGTTTAAAAATAAATAATTCAATACCTTACTGTTTTGACAATTTAAATGATAAAATAACTGGCTTACTGTGTTCTCCATACCTTATATATAATTGTGTTGCTTTTTCTAGGGCAGATGATCTGAACGCCTTGCAACTAATAAGTAGCCGCACATTGAAACTGCACTTTAGCCTCCACAGAGGCCTTCATCATCACGCTAATGTTATGTTTGATTATTTCCACCTTTCTGTTGTGTCCGTTACAATACATGCATCATTGGTTGCACTACACCAGCCACTAATAAGGTAAATTTAAACAAGACCCTATTCCAGTTTATTACTACTCCATATTGAAAAGTTTACTTTGATAAAGACAGCTGAAACAGTGAAGAATTTTTAAATGCATAATTATTGGTTTTAAATATTTAATTTTATACTAAGATAATAAAACGAAATTTAGAGCATAGAACATTGTTACAAAGAAGCATGATAGTACCTCTGTCAGATAAACTGACCAAGAAAAATAATATGGAAATA
This sequence comes from Sorex fumeus, assembly GCF_029834395.1. Taxonomy (NCBI): domain Eukaryota; kingdom Metazoa; phylum Chordata; class Mammalia; order Eulipotyphla; family Soricidae; genus Sorex; species Sorex fumeus. Next base: position 14,100,472 of record NW_026606065.1, on the reverse strand, counting down.
ATGAATATAGATTATTTGTTCTTTATTTACTTTTTTATACAATGCTGTAATGTAGTCATCTCCTGCTAAAAGAAGAAGTAAGCTTCTTTTCTTGTTTTTGTTTGTTTGTTTTATTTTCTCAAGTGGGCTAATTTTTTAAAAAATATTTATTTTAATTTTTTTATTGAATCACCATGAGATAACACAGTTACAAAGTTGTTCACGATTGGGTTTCAATCACACAATGTTCCAACACCCTTCCCTTCATCAGTGTGCATTTCCCACCATCAATTTCCCCTTTTTTCCTCCCTCCACCCCAACCCCCCAGCCTTTCTCTGTGACAGGCACTTTTCTTCTTTCTCTCTCTCTCTCTCTCACTCTATCTCTCATTTTCCTTTTGTGCATTATGGTTTGCAGTACAGATACTGAATGGTTATCATATTTATCCGTTTACCTGCTTTCAGCACTCACTTTTTGTCCAGAGTAATCAACAGCTATCGCTGTCATAGTGAACTTGTCTATCCTAACTGCCCTCCACCACTTGCAGCAAGTTTCTACCATAAGCCAATCCTCCTGGGACTTATTTCTACTGTCCTTGGGTTTTAGTCACCTACTATATTTTTTTATATGTCACAAATAAGTGCAATAATTCTGTGCCTGCACCTCTCCTTCTGACTCACTTCACTCAGCATGATACTCTCCATGTCCATCCATTTGTAAGCAAATTTCATGACTTTATTCTTCCTGGTGCATAGTATTTCATTGTGTAGATGTACATAATTTCTTTATCCAGTCATCTGTCCTCGGGCACTTGGGATGTTTCCAGATTCTATTATGAATCGTGCTACAGTGAACATAGAAGTGCAGATGGCTTTTCTGTAGTATGTTTTTGGGCCCCTGGTGTGTATTCCCAGAAGTAGTATAGCTGGGTTATATGGAAGCTCAATTTCTAGTTTTTTGAGAACTGCCTGTATTGTTTTCCAAAAGGGCTGGACCAGTCGGCATTCCCATCAGCAATGAATGAGAGTCCCTTTTACCCCACATCCTCCCCAGCACTGGTTGTTTTTGTTCTCTTTTTATTTGTACCAGTCTCTGTGGTGTGAAATGATACATCATTGTTTATTTTGATTTGCATCTCCCTGGGATGTAGAGCGTTTATTCATGTGCGTTTTGGCCATTTGATTTTTATGTTTTTCATTCTATACTATGTAGTAATTCTTATTTTCTAAGTTATTAATCATTTTGATGGGTCTTTACTAAAGCTTCTACAACTTATTTTCTAGGGCCAGAGGGATAGTACAGCAGGCAGAGTGCTTGCCTGGCACATGGCAGACATGTGTTCAATCCCTGGCACCCTGTATAGTCCTCTGAGCCCCACCAGGAGTGATCCCTAATTGCAGAGCCAGGAGTAAGTCCTGAGCACCATGGGTGTGACCCTAAAAGCAAAAAATTAAAAAAACTATTTCCTGTACCTTTTCAATTTAAAGATATTACAGTACAGATTATTCTGGATCATAATGGTTTGAGATACATTTTTCCCCCGCATTTCCATGAAATGAGTCATCTCTCACTAAGAATACAACTCAAATTGTAAAATATTGCTACGGGCAAAAAATTAACTTTAAGTTCATGACTTACCTAAATAATTCAGATAGATTTGATTTCTGAATTGTCTACAATTTCTCATATTAATATAATTCTGATTAGGGATGATGCTTAGAGTTTCGTTGTCACTGATTTATCAGAAAACAAAATAAGATAATTTTGTAGACATGCTCTCAATTTATAGCTGACCAGCACACTATCATGTAGCCCACAAGTAATAGTCTTCTATGCATTGTTTTAAGAACTATAATTGATTATATCCGTGTGTTATCCCATGACCTCCTTTAATACTTAGGGTTAGAAAGAAGTTATCCTGATAACTTGCCTTTTCTTTCTTATTCTGTATGGTCTATAACTAGTTGTTTTGCCATCTTTGTCTTACCTCTTACACCTTTAAGAGCCAATAGCTCTTCAACTATAACTTTTGTAAACAAGAAAATGTTTGCATTGTTATATGTAGTTTTATTGAAAACTTTAAAATTTTAGATGCTTATCTAAATAAGTTAATATATGATGACATCACTAAATAAAAATTTTTAGACAAGTAATAATTTGTAATAAAACTTTGAATTAAGTAGTATGCAATATTTTATGTGAATTACATGTAAGGTAATAATACTAAAACTATGTTTATAAAAACCTCTAATTTTTTGAATCGCTTAATTTTGTAATCTCAACAAGAATCTGTTTAACTTTTTTAAAAGTTAAAAAACTTTCAACTGTTCCTTTATAAAAGCTTAGGGTACTGATGTTGCTTTATAGGGTCCTGTAAATAGAGTAGTGCTAATCCTAGTGAGTTAAATGTGTGCTTCCTCTTGCAATGCAGCAGTTTTTGCCACAGACTAGTAGGAGAAAGGGGAACCTCATCTCCTAGAGACCATTTTCTGGAAGGAGAAGACATTTTTGGCTCAGGATCAGAAGCCATGAGGATTAACTGTTGGCTCTGGTTAGTGAATGGAAAAGATAACGAGTGCCTGCAACAGCTGAGGTCGCTGTTCTTTACCTAGCTCGGGATACTCCCTTTCTCGCGGCTAGAACTTGAACCTAAAAGGAGCAGCATCTTTCCCTGTCTTTCTTTGCCTGTAAATGAGAGGTTGAAAAGGGAAGCAGTGAACTGCTAAGGGAAAAAAGCTTGTTGCTGGTGGCATGCTGGTAAAAGGGTCATGCTAAGGGCAATATTCCTCACTATGCTTTAACAAATTTTTCCTGAAGCTTTAGGATAGGTGAACTTTTTATATCCTCTAAACACAATGAAAATATTTCAATTTCAATTTTATATATTATATTTTTTGAAAAGAGTTTTTTGTGGGGCCAGAGCATTAGTATATTAGGCAGAGCACTTGCTTTGCACTTAGCTGACCCCCATTTGATCCCCAGTACAACAAAGGGTTCCTGGAGCCCATGAGAAGGATCCCTGTACGCAGAGCGAGGAGTAAGTCCTAACACTGCTGGCTACAGCCCCCAAACAAAACAATAACAAAACAAAACAATAACAAAAAAAGAAAAATTGTATTTTTAAAAATTTCTATACTCAATTAGCTTAGACATTAAATTAATTACTAGTAGTAAATGGGATTCATATTTCCTATTTCCTTTTTATTTCTTTTTACATACCTATTTCTTATGTGTGAGTTTTTTGAGATACAACTTTTATGACAGTTTTGAAGAATACATCAATAGCATGTGAAATACACCTTTAGCTTGCAGCTTTCTTCTTTTCTGAGAGGTACATGTTTATTTTCCCAAAGCAAATTGATTTTGCAAATGAAAGCTACTGTTGGTGTAGCACTCCCTTTTACCATGTAGTCCATATGTTTTAGCCCATTTATAAGCTGACCAATGTTATATGTCAGATTTACATATTATTTTTTAAACCATCAATAAGAATGAATGAAAAAAGTTTCTTCTAACTTGATGGACTTTATGGAATTGTAAATGCAATGTTAACATTCACAACAGTTGTTCATACCAGTGGTTGAGATAGTGCCTTGAAACACTTACAAAAGTTATCTTAATAGAATTCTTAATCTTTTCATTAGGAAAATGAAGGAATACATATATATGAACATATATATGTATTTTTTAATAGAGGCAAAGGCCTAGAAAAGAGCCCAATGACTTGAGTATTTATTTTGTATACAGGAGGCTTGGTTTTGATTTCCTGTACTGACCGGCCCCCTGAGCACTGCCAGAAGTGACCCCAAGCACAAAACCAGGACTAATCCCTTGAGTATTGTCAAGTATGGTCCAGAAACAAAAAATAAATAATAAAGGGCACAAGTAGATTTACTTTTCTTTTTTTTTACATTTAACTGGGAGCACTTTATTTCTAAAATAGCACCCATATTTGATTGTTAACTTTATAAATCTGGTAAATATCTGGTAAATAGTTCTGATAGATATTTGTTTCCAAATTAACTTTCATTTGCCATTGAGATTCCTCCATTTTTTATGTCTAGAATTTTTTGAGGTTCCCTGAAACCAAATCATAGAGAGGTAATAAACATCTAGTCTTGCTTTTTTTTATATTCTTTTATCTTTATACTAATTCAAATTATTAACAAAGTTGCAAAATTACTTTAGATTACTTTGAAAACTGCAAAACCCTTGCTCTTTTATTCTTACAAGACTTCCTTTTGTAACTATTTGGCTTAACGTTCAAATATTTAAAGACAATAATAATGTAATACTTTACCAGCTTTCCTCGTCCTTTGAAGACTACATGGTTAAATAGAAATGCACCAGCACAAAACAAAGATTCTGTGATTCCTTCTCTTGAAAGTGTGGTCTTCGGTATTAACTACACGAAACAGTTATCACCAGATGTAAGAATTGAATATATTTATAAATTATTTCTCTTATTTCAAGTGAAATGTTTGACTGTTTTATCCATAAATGTGACATTTCTTTTATTAATAATTTGAACTCAGCAATATGAAAATATAATATATAATTCAGTATGACCTGCCTTTATGCGTTATGAAAACTCACTAGAGGAATTGTACAGGGATTAAGACATTTGCTTTGCATGCAGCTGTCTCTGATTCCATCCACGACACAGCCTGTGGTCGCCTGAGCATTACCAGGAATAATATCTGTGCATAGAGCTGGGAGTAGTCCCTGAGCACTGTTGGGTATGGCCACCCACTCCCTTGTCCACCCCGCACCAGAAAAAAAGGAAAGAAAACTATAAAATCTTTTTTGATAGCTGTATCACTGTCTCACTGTCATCCCGTTGATCGTCAAATTATTCGAGCGGGCACTAGTAATGTCTCTATTCCTCGCAGCCCTGAGATTTTAGCAACCTCTTCTTACTCATATTTTCCCAATGATCGGAGGCTCTTTCAGGGTCAGGGAATGAGACTTGATGTCTATACTGTGTTTGGCATATCAAATACGCCACTGGGAGCTTGCCAGGCTCTGCCCATGCAGGCGTGATACTCGGTAGCTTGCCGGGCTCTCCGAGAGGCATATATTTATATATTTTTCTCTATGGTTTGTTGCCTACTGTCTGAACCCCATCAGATATGGTGTAGTAATTATGGAAAATTACTACCACGGCCATGCGGTCCAGAAAGCAAGCGGCCTGGAGCATGGCGGTGGTTGGGTAGTGGAGGTCGGCTGCTGGGGTTGGGTCCCTTGGGGCGGAGAGGGCTCTAGCCCACCCCACAGCCTGGTGTGGAGTCCCAAGCCAGTTGTTTTATTTAATTTGTTATTTTCACCTCTTGCTCCCTCAATAGAGTTAGTCAGATCAGTCCAAAGAAGTGTGTAAATAATAATTCCTAGAGTTGTAGCCATGAGTAGTACAAGTATAGCATTAGTTCTCTAAAAGAAAGGAGGATGTCCTAACAAAAGCAACTTGTTCCTCAATTCAAGTGAAATTTGAGCCTCATTTTTTAAATTGCCTTTCAATCTGCTTGATTTAGAAATTCTCTGTAACTGAATGATAAAACCACATCCCTTGGGGATGGAGAGATAGTGCAGCAGGTTGGGCATTAATTTGCCTTGTATGCAGCTGACCGGGTTTCAATTCCAGACATCCCATTTTGTTCCCCAAGTATTGCCAGGAGTAATTCCTGGGCACAGATCAAAAATTAACCCCTGAGCTTTGCTGGGTATGGCCCCTCAAAAAGCAAAAAAATCCAAATACAAACCCCGCCCCTCATATTTCTTATGTTTAAATTAGTCGTGTGATTAGTAATAGCTCCATAAAATGGTGCTGGGTTTCTTAATATGTTTTAGAGTAACTAATTCTGAAGGCTGTTTTATTTTTCTGTTTTAAGTGTTATATTTTTCGATTCAGCCATTGTTGTTACTAATACTCTATATCCCAAATCTGTTCTTTGTTTAGGGTTGCAGTTTCATCATCGCAGACTCTTTCCTACATCATGCCTATCATTTTCATTATACCCTTTGTGCCACTTTGCTGCTAGCCTTCAAGGGATTGCACAGCTACTTCATTACGGTAACAGAAGAGATCCCCTCTTGTCAGAAACTAGAACTGGGTATGTTAAAAGTAGCCAGACCTCTCCTCTATTTCAAATCATTCTTTTTAGATTGCTGCTTGTCTATAAGCTCTGCCATAATTGTTCTCTACTAAGTCTATGTTGTGTGCTTCACTTTTATTTCTCAATTCCATCTTTTTCAACCCTCAGTGTAATTACTTTTTGCAGTTAAAAAATGTAGTATCTTTAAGAGATAACTTCTTGGTGCTGTGTTTGAAGTAAGCCTTTTGGTAGTTTTTTTTTTTAAGCCATTTGTCAGTAGACTATTCTTAAAATACAACCAGGAACCATACCATAGAGCAAACATAATTATCTACAGAGCTGTAGGAAAATAAATTAAAGTCATTCATACTTCCAAATATTTATAATCTCTGCAATTTTAGTACTTAAAACTTTTATGCATATTTCATTTCAAGTTATCACTGATCTTCTAAAGCTTTATTAGTCAGAACATTTAAAACTTAATTGATCATTTAAAAAGCTTTAATTTTAGTACAGCAGTGATATCTGCATACATGCTATAGTATATAATAAAACATTACAATTTTGTGTCATTTTGTGTACCTTGTATATAAATGCATTCATATTGTACCACATAATAAAAGTCATATTTTTAAATTTTATGTCATTTCTGGTTTTCAAAATTTTTTAGAAGGCGCATTATTACTGTTAGCAAAATAACTATTTAATTTTTTAGTTTTATTAGCTTTTATTTTCACATATCAGCTAGTAGTTCATCATATGAAGCACATTTTAGAACAAAGTCTTGCTATTATATACTTGAATAAATCAGGAACTAATTTTTTTATTTTACTTAATCAGAGGAATTTAAAAAAATACTTCTTTGTGGGGAACCAGTGAGATAGTTTAACAGGTACTATTACTGTTCTTCTCACACAACCAACCTGAGTTTGATCCCCTGAGCACTGCCAAGTATGGCCCAAAAACTAAAAAACAAAAAAGGAATATTTGGTTCTCAAAAATCTCGGTATTCTAAAAACATTGATACCCTCATGGATTTGATGATTATTATTAACGTAAAATAGTTCATTTTTATAAATTTATACTTGGAATTCAAATTAGTTGTAATATGTATGATTTGTGCCTCATTTAAACTTAATTGAGATTTTTCTGGATATTATGCCACTACTCAGCTGTGTTTGATTAATGCCATAGTCAGTATATTCATTCAGTTCATTTACATTTTTTGCACATAACTAGAAGCATCACTAAATTGACTCCTTACATTGCTTAATTCAAAAATTCCAATATATGCACAAATACTCAAGCAATAGAAAAATAAGATTATGGGGTGTTTTTTTGGGTTCGTGTGCTCTTGTACACAAAACCAATAGTGTGGAATCTTTTGATCACTATTCTCTGACTTCTTACCAACTATACTGTGGTATTGAAGAGATAGGACGGGGCTAATGCACTTACCTTGTGTTTGAGACACACTGGTTGAATCCCCCCTTACTGCATGGTCCCTGGGCACTGCCAGATGTAACCCCTGAACCACGCACCCAGAAGCAAGCTCTGAGCCACTGCTTGGTGTGACCATCTCTCCCCATCCACTCCACTCCTCAGAAACCTAAATTCTAAATTAAACCATGTACTTCGAATCCTTATGTTTCCTTGAGAAAAATCCGATAGAGGAAGCTACTTTTTTCAAATAAAATATTTTGTATGTTCTTTTTAAAGCAATAAAAAAAATATTTGTAGCATAAAACTAATTTACGCTTTTGTGTAGCCTCAGTTAATAAAATTATGCCCCACGTACTTTTTAACTTGGTTCTTTAAAACTGAAACACATTTTCTTAGAAAAATTATACTGCAAATTTTGTTTAGTTTAGATTTAATAACCAGGCCACAGAAATATTAAGTGACATATTAACAAGTAGACTGTACCATGTTCCTGACAAGAAGTCTTATTAAAGATATGAACCTTAGAGGATGTGTGTAATGGTATTTCCACAAGGAAATATGTTAATTATTTCAATGCTGTTGGAGAATCTAAGGATTTTTATTATTTTGTCAAAATGATGAAGAATTCATGTTTGGAACTATTTCTGTTTCATCTTTGAAACTATGAATACAAAAGGATTTCAATTCAGAAGTTTGGAAAATGAATGGAACCAGATGTGTGAGTTAGAAAATTTTTAAGAAAACTGGAAATTCAAAAAGACTTCTTAGTGGTATCAGTCACATGAACTTTTCAAGAGCATTATTATGTTAAGTATTTAACTTAAGGGGAAATTTGAATGTCTAAATAGAGCTCTTGATTTCTCCTCTTCCTGTTATACCTAATCTAGCTAGCTCTGAGGATAGACAAGAGAAACTTACTATTCAAGACCAGGCTTCTTGTATTTTGAGAAATTTAAATATGTGATGGGCCTATAACTGCCTATACATGTAAAGAGTATGTTGATTTGCCTGCCTGTAATTTTCAAATAGATTTCAACATTAATATTTGCAAATGAAAAATGTACATGAACCACAACTTAGTATAGAAAAAAATATTTCTCTAAAAATTAGTGTTTGTTGGTAAAATTTTTAATCTTACTTTAGTTATTGAACCTTTTGAGACCCCAGTATGATAGTTCATTTTTAACATTTAAAATTTTTAACTTTTCACAAGATGACTTGTCATATGTTATTTTGGGCTTATAGATATAAAATAAAAATTATAATAATTAAAAGAGTCCTTATATTTTAAGAATCAGCTACTAAAGGATTGTCAGCTTTATTCCAGATAATTTGCTTAAACTTTTTTACCAGAAATAGAATTGTAAAGCAAGAGCTGACATGCTCTTAAGTGTGTATTTGTTCAAAATATTTTTGTTGAATGAAAATGAATGAAATAGCACATTTTTTGTTGTTAAAATTACAGATATCGGGGCTGGAACGATAGCACAGCGGGTAGGACGTTTGCCGTATATGCAGCCTACCCGGGTTCGATTCCCAGCATCCCATATGGACCCCTGAGCACTCCCAGGAGTAATTCCTGAGTGCAGAGCCAGGTGTGACACAAAAAGCAAAATAAAAAAAAATTCCAGATATCAACACAAAATTTAGAACAATTTTCTAGAAACTTTTTAAATAAAAACATCTTTAATTGCTAATTTTTTGCATTATTCTTAAACTTTTCATTATTGCTTGTATGTTTTTTATGAATTTTAATTTCTTAAAAATTTTGGGAAAAAATTCTGAAACTATTATTCACTATTCAAAGTAAAATTATTACATATTCAAAACTTATTTTTATCATTGCAAAATTAAATTTTAGATATGGGACTATATCCATAAAACACTCATCTCAACACCATATTAACTAGTTCTTAAAAAAGTATAAAATAGTTCTTGTTAGGACTCTATATTTCTATTATGTAGCAGTTTCCTTGAGTATGATAAATATCTATCTAAAAATCTTAGCTTCTATTACATTTTGAAAAATACTTCTGAACTCATATATAAGCTAACTCTAAATTCCTTTCTGCCTTTTGACTTTCTTTTCTTCTCGATGAATGATGTACATTATTTTTATGACAGATGGTTAACTGTTCATTTGGTGCAGAGACTTCTTATTGAATAGGCTGTGAAATTTAGACTTTGGCAAACCATTTAACCTTTTTTGGGCCCTCTATATACTTATAAAAGCAAATGATTACTTAGTTAAGTTCTAGATCCCTGCTTATTCTTAACTTCTCAAAATTAAAATATAAAAATAATGTTCGATTATGATAATTTGCTTGCTATTAAATAGAAAATAATTAATAAAAATTTGAATGTACATCATTTGTAATTCTAATAAACTAATTAACATACTCTGCTTTAGTGCTCTAACAGCACTGTCAAATCGTAGTATTATTAACAAGTTGAAAACTTCTAGTAAATTTGTCATAAAAGGAATATAATAACTAGTGCTATGTGCAATCCTTATAACTAGCCAAGGCCAACATGCAGGTCCTTTATGATCGCCTTCTCAGAAGAAAACAGCCACGAATACAGAAAGACACCTATCTAGGTATGTTTGCAAATAGGTTAATAATCCCTGTAACTAGTATGAAAGTTTGCTTTAAATTAGTGTCAAGTATAACTTGCATTTATTTATATATTATTTAATAACTTATTTTTAGAATCTAGTTGGCGTGTAGAGACTTTGATTTTTTTGTATTATGGTTTAATTTAAAACTTATAATTTAAAAATTATAAGTGCAGAAATTTCTTTGTTTTATTTTTCATAACTTTTTAGAGTTTCTACAAAGAACAATTTCTGGAGTCCATCTCCTGTCATAATTTGTTAGTTTGATATTACTGTTCTAAACTTACTCAGAGTAAGTTTATCCTTGGATAGGGCTAATAATAAAGTGTGATTTAAAAACTGAAGCTAATTTTATAAAATACATATAGAAAAAACCTTTCAGTATCTGGTTTTGTTTCTTGAGTCAGTTATTTTTTTATTCCTGAATTTAAAAAGCAAAATAATATCAAATCACCACTATCCAGATAAAAGCCATTAAAAGTATTCTGACCTCATAACTTTTTGGCATATTTTCCCATGTATTTTTCCTATATAGTTTAGACTTTTCTTTTAGAATAGTAATAGTACTTCTCTGTTATTTTGAAAGCTTTTACTTTGTGTTGAGTCACATTGACATTTTATAGATTTTGGAAAAGCCATATGAATAAAAAAATGAAATTGGATTTTCAGTTATCAGAACTTTACAAGGAAAAATTAACGTGCTGAATACTTTTTCAGCATTTGTTAGATGAAAGCAAACTCAGAAATGTTTATATTTTAATCTTTACTAAAACCTTTAGGGCTGGAGCAATAGCACAGCGGGTAGGGTGTTCGCCTTACAAGCGGCCAACTATGGCCAACCCGAGTTCGATTCCTCCGCCCCTCTCGGAGAGCCCGGCAAGCTACCGAGAGTATCTCGCCCACGGCAGAGCCTGGCAAGCCACCCATGATGTATTCGATATGCCAGACACAGTAACAACAAGGTCTCCAATGGAGACGTTACTGGGCCCGCTCGAGCAAATCGACGATCAACGGGAGGGCCTTTACCTTACCTTTTACTAAAACCTTTAAAGAAACAAATTTCCTTATCAGGAATGGAAAAAAAGACAGGTTAAAGATTTATAAAAATTTATACTAGGGGCCAGAGTGATTAATACAGGGGGTAGGGTGCAATTCTCATTAAACTGTTATTGCCTTCCTGTCAACATTCATGTGGATGTTTTAAATAATTTTATAGGATGGTTCTTATACATGAGACCTATTAAGACCTAGATTTGGTTGTGTAGAATAGAGCTTGCTGAAATACTGAAGCATAATAAAGTTAATTGAATACTAATTTTATTGAAATATTTCATAGTTAATACTTAATGTTATATTAGCATTTTCTGGGCTGGAGCAATAGCACAGCGGTAGGGCGTTTGCCTTGCACGCAGCCAACATGGCCGACCCGAGTTCGATTCCTCCGCCCCTCTCGGAGAGCCCGGCAAGCTACCGAGAGCATCTCGCCCGCATGGCAGAGCCTGGCAAGCTCCCCGTGACCTATTCGATATGCCAAACACAGTAACAACAAAGACTCCAATGGAGACGTTACTGGACCCGTTACTGGGCCCGCTCGAGCATTTTCTGAACTGTTACAAATATCTGTTTATTAAATGATGTGTAGATTTAGAAAACTAAAATGAGTTTACTCTGACCTAGCCACTTCATTTTGTGAAACTTGTATGTATCATAACAGTAAGAGTACTAGTAAATAAAAAATAAGTATATAAGCATGTTTATTATTGCATTGCTTTTGTTTAAGCAAAACACTGACCATAGAGATAATTGCCCATGTTGGGCAAATAGTAAAATATGGAAGATATCATAAGGTACTAATAATAAGGAATAGTGTCTGGTCATTTATTAAAAATGTTTTAGGGTTACAGATTTCCAAGGAGTACTGCTGAAAGAAGGAAAAATACCAATGACTTTGGGGTCATTTGAATGCAGAGATTTTAAAGTTGTTTTAGGGGCTGGAGCGATAGCACAGCAGGAAGGGCGTTTGCCTTGCATGCAGCTGGCCTGGGTTTGAGTCCCAGCATCCTATATTGTCCCCCGAGCATCACTGGGTGTGACCCAAAAAGCAAAGAAGAAAAAAAGTTGTTTTACTTTCAGACATCAAAATGTTCCTTGCATTGAAATAGTTCTCAATAACCAATGCAAATATACCAAATTACTCACTCACTTAAGTTTTCATTATATAAAAAAAATTGTGTAAATTTATTTTTCATTATATAAATTTTTATTATAAACAACTCTATTACATAAAAAATTAAAATATTTTAAAGCTCAAAACTTGAAAAAGCTTTTTTAATTTAAAAATATGTATACATAGAATATTTAACCTTCTCCGACAGGCAAAGGACATAGGTAATATGAAAACAGATGTTCACATCTGGAAGTTGTAAACAACTTTTAATACCAGACCTATATTTTAATACAGCTTTGCTTCTTTATTTTAAAATCTTAGAAAGCTTAATATTTAGAATCACTGATTTGTCTGACTTGTGAAGGGTCAGTGGATTCCTGTGGTTGACCAACTTTCTTGTTATATATTATTTTCTAAATTAATTTTATTTATATTCCAAATTATATGATATGTGTCTTACAGGTTTTAATTACCAGTAGTATTCTCATCTTAGCTTGGGTTGTATTTTGTGTGTTATAAATAACATTTTTCATTATTTTTAACAAGTCATAAGCTTTCCGTTTGTGAGATTATAAACTGATTAATTCAGGGAAGTCCATAGAAAATATTCTTGCCTTTGTGTAAGAATTATCAATTAAACTTTCAACAACAAGATTATGGACTATTTTAGAAACTTACAGACTATCTGTATAGAAAATGGAATTTGTCAAACTAAATTAGAAACTTACTGTTTATTGAAAAGGATTTTGTCATTCAATTTCATTAAATAACCTATATTTCAGGTATGTTTAAATGCATTTCTCTTATAAAACTGAATTTTAGTTCATATTTAGGAGTAACTTATTTATAGAATGACAGACATATACACTTATAACACAGAGTACTAAATTATATTGCTGTTTACAATACATGAATCCCAATAAAATGTACTGTAGTGTTTTAGTTCTGGGGTAAGGCTGTTGCTCGGTGGTCAAACTAGCCTTGCATGTGTAAGACCAGGGTTTGATCCAGAGCACCACATGGTCCCCTGAACATTGAACACCTGGCTGTGTTTAGGGGCTGAACCCCCAAACATGGAACTGAGAGTAACTCCTAACCACATACAGGTGTAAACCAAAGACAAAAACAAAAAATATTTGCCTTTATCTGTGATACATTTGCATATGTTTTTTTAAGTATGTTTTCAGTATTTCTTTAACAGTAGTAACCTGTTCAGAGACTGAAACACTATTTAATAATCAAAACATAGTTTAATTATAACATTACTTACATGTTTATATATTTATGAAAATATGTTACATTGAATTTTAATTCATTCAATATAGTTGAGATATTTCTCAACTTCCTGGGATTTTTTTAAAAATGTTGTTTATGTCATTTCAAAAGCAGTTTTCAGATCTTACATTGAAATATTTCCTTTAATCAATCTTTACTCCTTTCAGAGGAAATGGATGTAGAAGCTCGACTTACTGAACTATGTGAAGAAGTTAAGGTACTTGGATTATTTTTTTAAATTCACACTATCAAGTTAGTTAAGTGGTTTATTTCCTATCCTGGATATTTTTTCTAAGAAAAGCTTGATAATTTATCCTTCCTAAAATGCATCAATATAGTGGTAACTGTGGCATAAACTCAGCTTAGCCATTCAAAAGACATTTTCAACATAAAATTATCTTTAAAATGCATATTATCCTACATGTAAATGATGTATCATAGACATTTAGCTCACCAAAATTGTTCATTCTCTTATCACTAAGAATTTCTGGACAAAAAATTTTTCCCCTTCTCTTGCTTATATGGTTTTGGTGACTAGAAAGTACACAATTAAGAGTGGTGTTCACACTTAAGTTGTGCTTACACGCATTTTTGTTTGCAGTTGCTTGCAGGGATCCACATAGTGGTTGTGGTGTCCATAGTCTTTTGGTTTCATTGACAGGATTTTAAGACTTGATTGTGGTACTCATTTGTTTGTGTTGCTTACTGAGGATCACATTCTTTTGTTGTACTCCTCACATGCAGTTCGTTGTGGTGTGCCTGCAGAAATCCCCAATGGCATTACCACAATATTGCCCTGGGCACAGGGGATGGTGCCAGGGATTAAATTCATGATTCAGGCCTGTAAGGCACGTATTCTGTCACAGAGCTATCCTCAAGCCCCCTGGGCATATTTTTGAAATATACCTCCTTTTAGATATTAAAGATTTTATGTTTCTTATCCTTTTTTTTTAATCTGTGAAACTACTATTTTGACGTTTACTAATCATTTCATTGTCATTTATGAAAAAAATCCAAAGATAAGAATCAAACAAAAATATAAATTTGACTTTGGATTTTAAATTTGAATGAAGACTACACTTCTTTGAAAGGGTTACCATCTCCTTGAAAATTCAATCATATATACAAGTTATTTTGTAGAGAAACCTAATAGGCTTTTCCTATACAATTTAAATAGGCTTTCTTTTGAAAAATCACTAATGTTATATTAGTTCCCCCCAAAGGTATTAATGCTTATAAATAATCTTAATTTTCAGTTATTATGAAAAAAATCTTCAAATAGAAAAAAATGATATCAAAATGTTTGAAAAAAAAATAAAGTTATACTTGATGGAAATTGTCATCCATTTTTCTCCAATAAATTTTGATGTATCCATATAAAAATCCCATAAGAAATTTAATTTAAACTTTTAATTTTGTTTTGGGGTCACACCCAGCAATGCTCAGGGATCTCTCCTAGTGGGCTTGGGGAACCAAATGTGGTGCTGGAGATCGAACCCGGGTTACCCTCGTTCAAGGCAAGCACCCTACCCACTGTGCTATTGCTCTAAGCCCTAAACTTTTCTTTTTTAGTTCTCCTTCCCTCCCTATTTTTGTTGCTGTTGTAAAGACTGGGAGTCAAACACACTTGAAGTGGTGCTTTCCATGGTTTGCACTCTTATGGTTCTCACACATTTGCTAACCAGAAGTTACTCAGCTGGCTATCATGCACTGGAGCTCATACGCTTTTGTTCTTGAACTGGGTCCCATACAATAAAACTTTAAAGCAACATTTTCAGTGCCTATGATGGACATGCAAGATCAAACTCATGGTCGTAAGCTTATAGAGCTGAACTATCTGTGAGACCTTTCAACGTGCCTTAAAGACCATTTGAAGAAGATAAGACAGGTTTAGAAAAACTTTGAAAAAATAATACTCTTATTGAGAGATTTGATCAACTGGATGCTAAAAGCTGTATAGAAAAGTAACAATAATGAAATAGAGCTGACCTCTAATACAGCAGAAAAATCAGTGTAACTAGTCTTAAAACAGTGACACTACTGTGTTAAAGAACTGAACATAGGATAAAATTCTATAGACATTGGTGTTTATAAATAATGTGGGAAAGTTAGTTCATTTTTCCATGCTGTAGAAATAAAATTTAAATGGAATAGAGTTAAATGCAAAAAAAAAAACCAAAACAAATTATTTTATTAAAAAATAAAGATTCATCATGGCAGGTACCATTTTCGTGCACTTCAAGGTATGCAGAAATAAAAATTGGAAAAAAAATGAACATTAAAAAATCAAAAAGTTAAGAAAGGCACTTAAGAAAGAACTAATAATCTAATAAATTAATAATTACATGACTTGCTATTTTGGAGCACCAGTTTTATATTTCAGCTAAAATATAATCAATTTGTAACCTAAAGATCAACTCTTGGCTTTTTTTTTTTAATTTTTCTTGATTGAATTCAGTCATCTTTTACTTTGAAAGAATTAAACTGAATTTCTGGCTAAAAAGAAAAAGCTAAGTATGTGTTTGGTCATGATTATATAATTATAAAATGTTTGAACTGTGTATAGTTTGAACTATTAATTACACAGAAGAGTGGCGCAAATTTTGGTATTATAAAGAAATTTTTATTTTTAACTATATCTGTTTACATTCATTTAAAATTATGGGGGGAATTTGGCCCACACGAGGCTGTGCTCAGTGCTTATTCCTGGCTCAGGGCCTAGAGATCATTGCTGGAAGTGCTCAGTGAACCATTTGCAATGCTCAGCATTGAACCCAGGTTGACTGCATGCAAGGTGGGTCCCTTACATGCTGTTACTATCTGGACACTTTTTTAATTTTTCAAGATTTTTTTTGTTAAAGTTGTTTTTTTTAATTGAATCACTGTGAGATAGACCTTTCAAAAGCTGTTCATGATTAGGCTTCAGTCATACAGTGTTCCAACACCAATCCCTCCACCAGTGTACATTTCCCAGCACTAGTGTGCCCAGTTCTCCCCAAACACCCTGCCCCCAGCCTGCCTTCTCTCTCTAACTTCTCTCTCTCTACCTCCCCTCCTCTCCCTCTTTCTCCCCTTTTTGGGCTGGGCATTGTGGTTTACAATAAAGATACTGAAAGTCTGGACTAATTTTTAAAAACAATACATAGAGATTTGTTGCTTTCAGAAAGATATTTGTATTTCAGTTCTAATGTTTAAATGGAAATAATAAAACTTAATATCAACTACCAGGGGCAAATTTTCTCAACAGCTAGAGAGAAAATACGTAAAATATTTACAAACCTGTCCAAATCTGTAAGAAAAATCTGCAAATTGTTATTTTTTATTGTCAACTTTTTCTGCTTGTCCTTAAATTCTTGGATCTCTTTCCTTGTTTAATGCTTATGTTTTTAATTCATCCACTCATTTGTCCATTCAGAATTTTTTATTTTCGGATGACTATGTACCAGGAAGTAGACTCACAGAAGCAAGACAGTCTCTTAACTTGTAACCAATTTTGTGGTTTTATTTCTGTGTTCTCTGAGTTAAGATAGATAAATTTGTATGGGCTTTAGAGTAGAAAAGCTTATTGAGTTAAAGAAGCATAAATCAGCAGCATATTACAAATTTATATTACTCAATAATAGCATATATGTATGTGTGTATATGTATATATATATATATACACACACACACACACACATATATACATACAAATATATAGAAAACCCATCATACAACAGGGAAAGGAGCTGAACAGATGTTTCCCCAAAGAAGACAGACAGATGGCGAGCATGCTGATGAAAAATTGCTCATTGTCACTTCATATTAGAGAAGTACAAATCAAAATGACACTTAAGACATCACCTCACAGCTTTGATAATGACCCAATTCAAAAAGTCTGGAAACAGCCAAGACTGGCTGATTGGGTGAATGAAAAAAGAAGCTCACTCTCTGTTGGTGGGACTGACAAATAGTTCAGCTTCAGTGGAAAGCAGTATGGAGGCATCTCAAAACATTAAAAATAGATAAACCATATGGTCTATCTTTCCCCTCCTTGGCATGTGTCCCAAGAACACAAAAACATTCATTGAAAAGCATATTTGCACACCTATATCCATTGTGGCATTATTTATAATAGATAGGACCTGGAAATAACCCATTATTTCTGTTGGGTAACAGAAGATGAGTGGAGAAAGAAATTGTTTTATTTATACACAGAGTTGATTACTACTCAGCATTAAGATGAAATCTTGCAGTTCTCTATAACCTGGATAAAACTGGAAGGTATCATGCATGCTAAGGGAAGTGAGTCAGAGGAGAAAACAAATAACGGATAATCTCACTCATTTATGGAGTATAAAGAAACAAAGTAAGGGAATAGACAATGGCCAATGAAAATAAACTCTTGAGATTTTAATGCGCAGTGGTGAAGAATGAGACCTGAGACTAGAGGACTAGGTTGCTAAGGAGGAACCTGGGGACAGTGGTGGAGAGGGCACAGTGGTGTGGTGGATGTGGTAACAGTAAACTGCATGTCCAGAGATTAATATTAATACTATCGTAGAGCTTGATACACCAAAAAAGAAGAAAAGACTCAGAGGCTAAGTGCAAGAGTACTTTCAAATTTAAGGAGGCAGTAAGATGCTGGATAACATGAGGAAAAAAACAATTTCTATTGTAATGATACTGTGCTGTATAACTATACCATAACTTATGCAACTGGCTAGACTTTGTTGTATATTCAAGTTGTATTCAGTTGTTGTTGTTTCTTACTATCAAAAACTACTGTTGTAAAAAAATAAAACTACTGTTGCCAAGAAAACAGTTTTAGATAAATGAAGGATATCTGTGGGAATGTGAATGGTGCCCTTCCCTCAAAAAAATATATTTATATTATATATGTGATAGAGGGATCACTCTGAGAATGGAAAACATTTACTGGCACTGCATGGTCCTGGAGCATTGCTGACTGTAGCTGTAATGGCCCACAGGCAATGCCAAGGTGACTCTGGTAATCCTCCAGCATCATTGCCTGGCTCAGTATCACTTTATAAAATAGCACTGTAGCAATGTCCTCCCCTTGTTCATCGATTTGTTCAAGCAGGCCCCAGAAACTTCTCCACTGTGAGACTTGTAACTATTTGGCATATCAGTACGTCACGGTTGCTTGCCAGGCTTTGCCGTGTGGGCGAGATACTCTTGCCAGGCTCTCTAAGAGGGCCGGAGGAATCCAACCCAGGTCTGCCGGGTCGACTGCTTGAAGGCAAACGCCCTACCGCTGTGCTATTGCTCCATAAAAGAAATAAAATGAAAAGAAAGGCATCTCAGTCTATCTGAGAGCTGCCACTCTCTATCTGAGAGCTCCAGTCTCTTAGAAATTTAGTTGATTGGAGAAGGCAATATTAAGATTTCATTATCTTTTGAAAATGTAACATCATATACATTATTTTTTAATTCCCATTACCTTAGTGGTTGAAGTTACTGATGCTGTCGGATTCCTAATTTGTAGCTTTATGCAGTATTTGATAATAAGATAGTTTTAGTGTTGAAATTTTGTGGCCAGACTGATAGTACAGCAGCTAAGACACTTCCCTTGCTCATGCCCACCAGGTTCTATCCCTGGCACTATACATGATCCCCCAAGCACAGCCAGGAGTGATCCCTAAGCAGAGAGCACAAGTAAGCCCTGAACACACCAGGTGAGACCACAAAACCAAAATTAATGATGTTGATGATGGTATATTGATTAGGTTTTAAAAGCATTCCAGTAATATCGTATAGAAAGTCATTGAGTTATTCTTCATACAAAGGTACATTCCCCTACATATGTATTTTTAAAATGAAAAGTTTGACTTTGTGTTGATATTCTCATTAATATACCTAGATATGCAGTGGTAAATCTCAGCAGTAAAGGTGTTTTTTCCTTGTCATTTCAGAAAATAGAAAATCCTGATGAACTGGCTGAACTTATAAATATGAACCTTGCACAACTTTGCTCACTTTTAATGGCTTTATGGGGGCAGTTTCTGGAAGTTATAACACTACATGAAGAACTAAGAATACTGTTAGCACAAGAGCACCACACTTTGAGGGTACGTTAAAGAATGGTAAAGCATTTTAATGTGTATTATCGTTTATCCTTAGATTTTCTTATGAATGATAAATTAAAAGACATTTATCATTGTGTTACTGTTTGATTTCTGAAGTTAATAGAACTAGACAGTTGAGCACACAACCCCCAGGTATAAGTAACTTAGAAATCACAATGACAACTTATAAGAAGATCCAACTAGACAGAATTAAACTGCATGTTTAATAGAATAGCCTCTGGAGTCCAAAAACAGAACTATAGCCTGGTCTCATTAGGAACAGAAAACAGGACGTATAGAGCCATCACAAACTAAGATTAATTTTAATTCTTTCTCTTATTGTCTTTTTCATTTCTCAGCTTCTCTTTTCTGGCAGTCCTACTCTCTCCTTATCATAGTTAAGGATCTATGTTATGATTTCCAGAGCTGGGGAAGTCATTAAGACAGATATCTTTACTATAGTTCTCATGCACCATATGCACAAATATTTGTACAAATTTATTGTATTCTATGGCAGGAGGTTTGATTTGTGAATCATCTGACCACCTTCTCAATCTTACTTTCTCACATACCCTGTTTGAAGACTAGTTTGCTTTGATCTGTTGGCAGTTAACTTTAAAATATGGGGTTTTATGGAGCAAACACTCCTGAAATTTATATGGAACAATAAGCCCCCACAAATAGCTAAAGCAATTCTTGGGAAAAAGAAAATGGGCGGATTCAAACTCTACTACAAAGCAGTAATAATTAAAACAGCATGGTACTAGAACAAAGGCAGAGCTGCAGACCGATGGAACAGGGTTGAATATACTGACATCTCTCCCCAAGCATATGATCATGTAATCTTTGATAAGAGGGCAAGAAAAGTGAAGTGGAGCAAAAAAAACCTCTTTAACAAATTGTGCTGGCAAAACTGGACGACTACAAGCAAAAAAGTGGGCTCAGATCTCTGCCTAACACCATGTACAAAAGTAAGATCAAAATGGATTAAAGACCTCGACATCAGACAGGAATCCATAAGGTACATTGAAGACAAAGTGAGCAAAATCCTCCATGACATTGACGCTAAAGGTACCTTCAAAGATGTCACGCCACTGGCCAAGCAAGTGAAAACAGAGATAGGCAAATGGGACTATCTTAAACTAAGAAGCTTCTGCACCTCAAAAGAAATAGTGACCAAAATAGAAAGACAGTCCACAGAATGGGAAAGATATTCACCGAATACACATCCAACAAGGGGTTGATATCAAGGATATACAAAATACTGGTTGAACTCTACAAGAAGAAAACATCCAACCCTATCAAAAAATGGGGTGACAAAATGAACAGAAACTTTCTTAAAGAAGAAATACGAATGGCTAAAAGGCACATGAAAAAATGCTCTACATCATTAATCATCAAGGAGATGCAGATCAAAATCACAATGAGACATCATTTCACACCACAGAACTGGCCCACATCCAAAAGAACAAAAGCAACCAGTGTTGGCGCAGATGTGGCTAGAAAGGGACCCTCCTTCACTGCTGGTGAGAATGCCGACTGGGTCAGCCCCTTTGGAAAACAGTATGGATGATTCTCAAAAAATTAGAAATTGAGCTCCCATTTGACCCAGCAATACCACTCCTGGGAATATACCCCGGAGAGGCAAAAAAGTATAGTCAGAGTGACATCTGCACTTGTTTGTTCATTGCAGCACTCTTTACAATAGCCAGAATCTGGAAAAAACCTGAGTACCCGAGAACAGATGACTGGTTGAAGAAACTCTGGCACATTTACACAATGGAGTACTATGTACCTGTTAGAAAAGACGAAGTCATGAAGTTTACATGCAAGTGGTACTACATGGAAAGTATCATGCTAAGCGAAATGACTCAGAAAGAAAGGGATAGACATAGAAAGATTGCATTCATCTGGGGAACATAAAGTAACAAAATAGGAAACTAACACCCAAGTATGGCAGAGATTAGTACCAGGAATTTTACTCAATGACCCGGAGGACAACCACACATGTTAGGGGAAGGGGGAGATCAGAAAGAGAAGGGAACACCAAATAAAGGGTGTTGGGAGGATCCGCCCATGATGGGAGAGCATACTGAGGGTAGACTGTTGACCAAGCATGATTGCCACTCAACGCCTCTTTTGCCGACCATGGCACTCAAAAGGAGAGAGAGGGAAATGCCCTGCCACAGAGGCAGGGTGGGATAGGGGCTGGGGGGGAGGGGATGCTGGGATCCGAGGTGGTGGGAAATGCGCACTGGTGGAGGGATGGGTGTTTGATCATTGTATAATCGAAACCCAAGCACAAAAATGTGTAAGTCTACAACTGTACCTCATGGTGCCTCACTATTAAAAAATAAATAAATAAATAAATAAATAAAAACAAATTACCAAAAAAAAATAAATCAGATGCCCAGGAGTAAATATTATTCAGAGTCAATCAACTCCCAAGTTACAAAGCATAATATTAACTGTCTTCCTGTGTCCACACAGAATGGACATTGCTTACAATACAAGTTCAGTGTCCTTAGATGGGTGTGACCTGACAAACCTAAGTTTCCTGAGGAAGGACAAAAGAGTGTTATCCTACATTCGATCATTTAATGTTTTATTTTGCATCTTCAGTCAAAATTTGGTCAGATTAGGGTTTTTTTCAATAGCTATAGATTGTTCATTTTCAATGCTGTCATGTATTCTGTGTCAGTAGACCTAAAATCAGCGTTGCCAGTGTACTATTTATATGTTTTGTTAACTCTGTAGCTATTAAAAGTCAATCTGTTATGAACGTATTTCCTGGCATAGTAACTACTATAAGGGTAATTGCTATGTGTATCGTGGATAACTTTAACTTTACTGGTTAATGCCATACTTTTTTAACCACAAGAATGATAGCAATTTCACTCACACCAGCACTGTGTGAGATTTCATGTTATTCTCATCAACTCTTTTTGTGGGGAAGTGGTGTGTTGGCACCACACACACTAGTAGTGCTCAGGGCTTACTCCGGGCTCTACACTCAGAGATCACTCCTGGCAGGGCTTGGAGGGACTTTATATGGTGCCAAGGGATCAAATCCAAATTGGTTGCGTGCAAGGCAAGTAACCTACCCTGTGTACTATCTCCCCAGCCCTCTTGTCAACTCTTGATATTGGCAAACTTTTTAAATTTTGCTAATTTGATGATGGCTATAAATGTAAAATAAATACATAATTATGATTTTAATTTGTATTGTTGATTTTGACATCCAGCCTTTATGTATAATTATTGACTATTTCAATTTCTTCTTTGTGAAATACCTTTTCAAATCATTTACTCCTTACTGTTTTTGTAAATAAAAAATAGCAATTGAAAAAAAGCACAAAAGTTTAAGGTACTTGCCTTGCATGTGTCTGATCCTGGTGTGATCCTCAATGATGCCAGATTTGACCTCTGAGCACAGAGTCAGGATTAGTCTTTGAGCACCTCCAGGTGTGGTCAAAAGCACACTCAGAATATCATTTACCATATTCCTATACGATTACCTTTCTTTTTCTTCATCTGTAAATAGTTTTCTATGCTTTGTAAGTACTAATCCTTTCTTAAATGGTTTATAAACTGCACTGCACTGTCCTCCCGTTGTTTATCGAATTTCTCGAGCGGGCACCAGTATGTCTCACAACAAATTATGAGACTTGTTGTAACTGTTTTTGGCATACTGAATACCTCACGAGTAGCTTGCCAGGCTTTGCCATGCAGGCAGGATACTCTCGGTAGCTTGCCAGGCTCTTCGAGAGGGTTGGAGGAATCAAATGGGTCAGCACGTGTAAGGCAAATGCCCTATCTTCTGTGCTATCGCTCCAGCCCCAAATGGTTTATTAAAAAAAAAAAATTCTCATTTCTTGGTTTTTTTCTTTCACTGTCTACATTGTCTTTAGATGAACTAGACATCTTTATTTTAGTGTATGTAGTACAGAAGAACCATGTCAAACATTTTCTTATTTTTTTCTCCTTTTTTTCCTTTTTATTAGTGAGACATCATGAGGTCATTTTCTTATTTTAGCTAAAATGTATACAAATCAACATAGAAAAATGAATGATGTCGGAACAATGCAATATCCAGTATTCTGTAGTAAAGAAGTGCTGGTATTTGGGTGATGGAAGTGTTTCGTACATTTGAAGCAGTTTGAAATTGTATTTAAAAAACCATAGAATTTCGTATACCAAAATTACTTCAACAATAGCAACAATAATAATAGCAGGTAATAGGTATCGAGAGTAATGAATTGTTTAATGCTTGAAGGTTTACAATTTGGAATATTAAGCTTCTGTAATGAGTATGGTATTTGTTATATTACACTGTAAAAGTGCTTAATACCATTGACCTGTAAGCACAAACTGGTTATTATAAAAAGACACCATGAGAAAGTACCCTAATAATTACTTAGCCATGGATGTAATTTTCTTTCCCTGCATTCTAGCACAAGAACTATGGAAATGGCAGTACTTTTAGCTTCCGGTTAACAATTCAACAGGTTCTTTGCTCATTAAGTATATTGGTATTCTGAAAATCCATTGCTAAACCTATGGTAATCAAAGCAGCTCTAGGGCCATTTATTTGTACAGTCACATTTATCCACGGTAGAGTCTGTAAGTTGTCTGATAATGCGTTTAGCAGCAGCCCAGTTGAACTAAGCCACAGAACTGAAGGTTTTTTTTTTTTATTGTTTCATTTTGTTTCGTTGGGGACATGCCAGCTGTGCTCAAGGCTTACTACTAGCTCTATGCTCAGGGGATCATTCCTGGCAGGCTACCAGGGAGATCATATGGAATGCAAGAGATCAAATATGAATCAGCCATGTGCCGATTCATATTTGAATATAAGGCAAGTGCCTTTTCTGCTATGCTATCCCTTCAGCCCCAAGAAGTAGAAACAAATAGTAGAGCTAAGAGTTGAACTAAAAATGAAAAAAAAAAAAAAGATTCAGTTAAAGTATTAGGTTCAGCCGTTAAACAAAGAAGAAATCTTGACATCTGTGACAAGACAGGTGAACTTCTAGGGCATTATATTACATAAATCAAGTCAGAAAGATCTACACCGTATGATTTTTTTTGTTTGTGGACCACACTCAACTTTGTTCAAAGCTCACTCTTGACTCTGTGCTTAGGGACTCCTGCTTGAGGGGCGAGGGGCCATATTGGGTGTGTCAGGAATTGAACCCAAGTCAGCTAACAGGTCGTTTCTCTCCAGCCCCACTATATGATTTAATTTATATATTGAATCTGAAAAAGCCAGACATCTAGAAACAATAGAATTGTGATTACTAGAATAGGAAGAGTTGGATAATATAGATAAGATGTTAGATAAAGGCTGCAAACTTCTGTTATAAGATAAATTGCTTGTGGAGATCTAATATGCAGAGTGGTTTTGTATTTTAAAACCTACGTTATATGCTTGGCAGTTACTAAGATTATAGATCTTAAATGTTCTCACCATAAGAAAGGAATGTTAATTATGTAAAATGATCATTTTAGATAATGCTAAGGTGACAGTTCATTTTGTAGTATCTAAGTATCATATCAACACATAATATACCTTGAATTTACATGATGTCAGTTATCTGTTTATATCTGGAAAAAAGATAAAAGAAAATAGGTGAAAAATGCTTGTTATTTCAAACTGAGAAATGAAATTTTCTTGTAAATTAAAGCAAAAGGAAGGTGAAATTATAATGAATTTTGTATTTGTCAAGAACTATAAATGATTTGATATTTTTTCCAGTATACAAGCTAGTAAGTTAGCCTACCATAAATTGATTCATAGATGCTGGCTAAGATAGGAAATTAGGGGAAAGGACGGATTCTGTATTAGAAATGATTACTTCTTCATAATAACCAGATTACTGTCATTTGTACTAGTTCTTACGCCCAAGTTTCCATAGCTGAACATAAAGAAGATTAATGGATTTTATTGAGTTACAGTGGAAAGGAATTTCTGTGTGTAGTGATCCTAAGTGTTTTACAATGGACAGACAATACACAATGGCCCTTTGTGCCAGAGTAAGAGTTCTTTATTCTTATGTTGTTCTCAATATAAACATCCTTGAAAATATAGTCTAGAACAAAGATAATGCTTCTCCTAAGACTTGGAGTCTAATAGATGTTTTCCTCAAAACATTTCCTCAAAACTCTTGACTTTTCAACAGTCATGTCTTATGGAGAACTCATTAAGTTTATTCTCCCAACCAGTTTTACTGATCTTTGTTGGTAGCACTTTCAAAAATGCCCTTTGTTGCAGTACTTCCTATCATAACATCTTAGATGCTGTATTTAATGTATAATTTGTGTCTAGAATTGTAAATCCACCCACCGTAAGAAGACCAATATATTTAGTTTAATATCCAGACTTTCTGCTTTCTGCTTGTCTTGCAGTCTTGTTTTCTTCTCCGAACACTCTTATTAGCACTAGTAGTGTTAAATAAAACAGTAGTTCATCTGGCATTATTTTTTTTATATCCCTCCTCCCATTCATCTGGCATTCCTTCAGAGAATTTGACAATTTGAGTAAATCTTAGATCTCTCATGCCAAATACCTTGATTGCCAGCTTGTGTAAACACACAAAAAATAAAAGGGCCGGCGGTCTGGCCGTTTCCCCACTCCAGGGAGGTCGATGGTGATGGTCAGGTGAAGGAAGGAAACGAGGCCAAGCTAGTTGGTCTTAGTAGCCGTTTATTACATGGAAGAGATGTATGTCATGGAGGCCTCAGGAATCCTCGAGCACGTGCGCCTTTGTTCTCTCAGCTTCTGTCCTCAGCCCCATCTTCCCAGGTTCTCTGATGCACGTGTCCCCCCAGAGAGCCCTGAAATCTCCCTTATATAGATCATAGTACCTCTAAAGGCGCAATATAATGATGTCATCAAAAGGAGTTACAGAAAGAACACTGAGGCGGCAAACATACATTGTTTCCTTACATCCGCAGGCCAGTAATCCTGGCCTCACCTTTTCACAAGCTACAAGCACTTAAATTAGCACAACAAAGTCCAGTCTGCTAGAGCTTGGAATCTACATCTCCAAAAAAGCAGTCTCATCCAAGCTACTCAGGACACACAGGAAACTGCTTCTAGGACGTGTTTCTCCTCTCCTTGTCCAAAGAACATATAAGCATACATAATATTAATCATTTCGTATGGACACAGTAAGAAATACTTTGAGCTTATAGAATTGCTCTCCTAGGGCCATCTCGATCTCAGACTGCAGTGCTCAGGCCAGATATCTTTCCTATTCCTAGCAGCAGGGCCCTAGTCTCATCGTTACTATTGGATCATGACATAATGCCTATGATCAACCTCTTAACTTATAGTTAAGAATCGTGGCACCTTGGCCTGGCCCATCGCGATGCCAGGGTAGCACATAACTTACCGGCTTGCCCTGGTTCCATCCAGTCCCACGTCGGGACCCTGCCCTTGGAGTGCTAGGAAGTGAGGGCAACTGAGGCTGAAGTTGAGAAGGCAGATGCCCAGGAGTGAATAATATTCAAAGCCAATCAATTCCTAAGTTATAAAGCATAATATTAATTAATTGTCTTCCTGTATCTATACAAAAGGACATTGCATTAAAGTAAACTGCTCAAAGACATAAGGAGAGGAGAAAGGCAATATTGACTTACAGTACAGCTTCAGTGTCTAAGAAGGATGAGACCTTACAAATTGGTTGGGGAAGAGAGCATAGAAGAGGTTACAGACAGGCAAAGTAATGGGAGTGACTCGGGAGCACTGTGATGGGTACAATCTGATAAACCTAAGCTCCGTGTACTCCAACACCAGCTAAAACATAAAATCACCAGTTAAATTTGAATTCCACGAAATATCAAATAATTTTTAGTGTATCTGCTGTGCAGTGTTTGGAACTGCTTATACTAAATTGTTTATATTTTTATGTCCTGTTTGATAGTTGCCAGACTTAGCAAACAAAACAGCTGTGATACTTATATTTAAGTTTTAGGTGAACAGCAAATAATTTTTCCAATATAAATGTGTCTAGTGCAACCTTATCAAGCAGATGCATATTACTGAAACATCTTAGGAGAGTTTGTGTGTTTCTTTATTTTTGAATGATAGAGATAGAGAAAACGAAAATTTTTCTGATAGTGATAGAGAAAAATTCAAATTTCTTGGGCAAAAAGCAAACAAATTTGAGTTTAATGATCTTGTGTAGTAATAGCACATGATAAAAAATGACTCAACACGTACTGATATTTTCGGTTCCAACCTGGCACAGACATCTCAGTTCGTATGATATTTCTTTTATTCATTTACTAATATTTTATGATATTGTTCATTTAAATTATTCATATAAATTAGCATTTCCTTGGACTATAAAAGAAAAATCTTTAGGGGCCAGAGTGATAAAATGTCAAGTAGTACAGTTGCCTTCCCCAGCACCTTTTATGATTCCCCCGAACCCTACCAGGAATGATCCCTGCGTGCAGAGCCAGGAGTAAGCCCTGAGCACTGCCTGTCTAGCCCATAAAAACAAACAAACAAAAAATAATAATAAAAAGAAAGGAAAATCTTCATATTAAAGCTTCATAAAAGAATATTTTTATACAGTCATCAGTGTTAGAGAAGTTTTAAATTTTTTCATTCATCACCGTACTTTCCTTAATATTTGTATGAACCCAAAACTGCTCTTAGCAAGTACTCTGGAGGCTGGGTAGTGCACTTGCATACCATATGATCCCCTGAGCACTTCCAGGAGTGATCCCTAAGAGCTGAGCCCAGGAGTAGCCACAGAGCATTGCGGAGTGTGGACCAAAACAACAACAAAAATGTACTCTGATCAGGAGAGAAGTAAAAGGAGATGAGTATAGAAGTTAGAGCACTGGCCTTGCACGTTGCCAACCCAGGTTTGATCCCCAGTACCATATAAGGTCCTCCAGGCACCTGGGAGTGATCCCTGAGTGTAGAATCAAGAGTATATGCCCTGCGTACCACAGGCTACAGCCAAAAATGTACGTGTGAATGTGTGTTTGTGTGTGTGTGTGTACACAAAGTAAGTCAATGTAGAACAAGGGGAAATATTTTTTAATCTTTGGATATCCTCATGTAAATTTTGTGTGCCCTGTTTTGATACCTGTTTAGAGATTTACCTATGTAAGTGTCATAGACCTATCTTCTTTTTTTTTTTTTTTTTCAGTTTTGTTTTGGGGGATTTGGTTCACACCCAGTAGTAGTCAGATGACTCCTGAAAGTGCTCAGAGGACCATAGTCAGTGCCAGGATCAAACTGGGTCTGCCATGTTGACTGGCACCTTGACTGCTTGTACTGTCCTCTTTTTCAAAAAATAAATAACTCAAATAACTCTCTGGCCCTGTTTTCTTTTCAAAAAACAAATCCTCTTCTTTAAACATAACTTTTTCCCTTCTCTTTGCCATTGTTCTCAGGGGTCATATGTTTAATTGTGATTATCATATATTTAGTTGTGGTACTCACGCACTCAGCCGTAGTGCTCACCAAGGGTCATACACTAAATGGTGCTTGTACATTTTACAACACTAGGGAGTAGGGCACTTGCCTTATATGTAGTCAACATTGGTCTGATCCCTGGCAACCCATGAGCATCTCCAGGAGTAATTCCTCAGTACAGAGTGAGAAGTAGCCCTTAAGCATCACCAGTTGTGGCCCAAAAAGTGAAAAGGAGAAAAAAAGGGAGCAGACAGAAAGCCTGAATGATTGTATTTCTGTCTACAGCAAGTCTTCCTGAGTATTTGAAGCCCACTATTGATTCGTACTACTTAGAAAGAGATTCCATTCAAAATATTACTTCTCACTGGCAGTAAATTTTGCCACCAGAGTTCTGAAGGAGATGGATAGGGAGATTAATGTTATTTTCATTCTTGCTGACACAAAATGCATTCTGAAACCATGTATCAAGGAGCATTTTAGACTTTCAAATTTTATTATTTATGTAATATATTTTATAAGCCTGTAGCTGTCACAAATAATGATTAATCTGATGGATGTACACAGTACATTGAAAACCTTCTGGAAAAGATTTATCATTATAGATAGATGCTCTTAAGGACATTCATAATTCATGGGAGGAGGTCAAAATATCAATATTAACAATTTGAAAGAGGTTGATTTGAACCTTCATAGATGACTTTGAGAGATGACTCTAAAGTAGAGGAAGTAATTAGATGAAAATGTTTTCTTGTGATGAATAGATTCCTTGTGCGCATGTTGTGAACATTGTTGAAATAACAAGGAATCAGAATATTGAATAAATGTATTTGATGAAACAGTGTCAGGGTTCAAGAGATTGAGTCCAATTTTGAAAGTTCTGCTGTGGGTAAAATTCTGCTAAGCGGCATTGCTTACTAGAGAGATTCTCTCTCATGTAATGAAGAATCAAACAATGCAGCAAACTACATTCTTATTTTATGGAATTGCATGTATCTTTTCAATTTTTTTAGCAAATATTGGACAGATCAGTCAGTAGGCGTCAACATCTAGTCTAGACATACCACCAACAAAAAGAATAGCTTGATAGTTGGTTAAAATATATTTTTTTTGCCTTGAATTTTTTTTTAAATTTTATTGAATCACTGTGAGATAGTTACAAGTTTTCATGTTTGGATTATAGTCACACAATGATCGTTGGTTAATATTTTAAAGAAATATAGTCATTAATTCAGGCATTGTTGGTTTCTAAGACAACTTTTAGAGATTCACATCTATTTTCTAAATATAATTTATCATGCTACACCCTCCAACAAAGTGCCATTCCTTTGAACAATTCTCTTTTCAAAAGAACAAAAGCAACCAGTGCTGGCATGGATGTGGGGGAAAAGGGACGCTCTTTCAGTGTTGGTGGGAATGCCAGCTGGTTCAGTCTTTCTGGAAAACAATATGGACAGTCCTTCAAAAACCAGAAATTGAGCTTCCATATGACCCCACAATACCACTTCTGGGAATATATCCCAAGGGTGCAAAAAAGCACAATAGAAATGGCATCTGTACCTATATGTTCATTGCAGCACTGTTCACAATAGCCAAAATCTGGAAACAACCCAAGTGCCCGAAAATAGATGAGTAGTTAAAGAAACGTTGGTACATTTACACAATGGAGTACTATGCAGCTATTAGGAGAGATTAAGTCATGAAATTTGCTTATAAGTGGATAGGCATGGAGAGTATCGTGCTATGTGAAATGAGTCAAAAAGAGAGGGACAGATATAGAAGGTCTGCACTTATTTGTGGAGTATAAAATAACATAACACGAGACCGACACCCAAGGGTCAGGAAGATTGCTCCATAATTGGAAGCCTGTTTCATGAGTACCCAGGGAGGGGACAGCTGGAATAGAGAAGAGATCACTAAGAAAATAATGGTTGGAGGAATCAGTTGTGATGGGAGAGGTGTGCAGAAAGTAGATAAAGCACCGAACGTGATAACCTCTCAGTGTCTGTATTGCAAACCATAATGCCCAAAAGTCGAGAGAGAGTATGGGGAATATTGTCTGCCATGGAGGCAGTGGGAGGGTGCTAAAGGTGGGGGTATACCAGGGATATTGGTGGTGGGGAATGTGCACTGCTGGAGCAATAGGTGTTTCATCATTGTGTGACTCAAACATGGAAGCTTATGTAACTGTATCTCACGGTTAATCAATAAAATTTTAAAAAAAGAAAGAAAGAAAGGGGTCTCACTAACTTTGCCTGTGAGCAACTGCTTCTCCCGGCACAATTTGTTGAAGAGGCTTTGCTCTACTTTTTATTTTCCTCCTCTTTGTCAAGATCCTACCTGAGGATCTCTCTGTGAACTCTGTTCCATTGTTCTATCATTCGTCCAGTACCATACTGTTCTGATTACTATAGCTTTATAGTATAGCTGAAATTGGGGAGAGAGGGTCCTCCCAATTTCATTTTCCCAGAATTTGACTATTTGGGCAGATTTATTACTCCAAATAAATTGTAACAATATTTCATTTGTCTTTTTAAAATATCACGGGTAATTTTATAGGGACTTTGTTGAATCTATATAATGCTTAGGTGAAAATTACCAGGAACGAGGGATGAGTTTTCATGTCCTCGTGTCTTCTTTCTGTTTTCGTATTTATGCTTGCCAGGCTCTGCCGTGCGATAGCACAATGGTAGGACATTTGCCTTGCACGCAGCCAACATGGCCAAACCAAGTTCGATTCCTCCGCCCCTCTCGGAGAGCCCGGCAAGCTACCGAGAGTATCTCGCCCGCATGGCAAAGCCTGGCTAGCTCCCCGTGATATATTCGATATGCCAAACACAGTAACAACAAAGTCTCCAGTGGAGACATTACAGGGCCCGCTCGAGCAAATCGATGAACAACGGGAGGACAGTGACAGTGACAGTATTTATAGTTTTGTTTAAATCTTCGCCTCTTTTGTAAAATTGATTCTCAGATATTTGATTTTCTGAGCCACAACTGTGAATCAAACCTTTTAAAAATTTCTCTCTTCTATTCCATTATTTGTGTATAGAAAGGCCATGGAGTTATGTGCATTGACTTTGTAGTCTGCCACTTTCCTGTACATGTTTACTGTTTTCTAGAAGCATCTTTGTAGTTTTTAGGATTTCCTAAGTGTAATTGTCATGTCACCTGCAAATAGTGAGTTCATCTTCTTTTCTGATCTAGATGTCCATAATATCTCTTGTATGCCTGATTGCTATGGCAAGGACTTCTAATACTGTATCAAGTAATAGTGCTAAGAGTTGGCAACATTGCCTTTTGCATGATTTTAGAGGGGGGTCTTTCAGTTTTTCACCATTGAGAATGATGTTTGCTATGGACCTGTGGTAAATGGTCTTAATTATGTTGAGAAAAGCCCCTTCAACACCCATTTTATTGCGCATTTTTATCATAAATGGGTGTTGGAGCTTGTAAATGCTTTCTCTGCATTTAATTTTTCTTGTGTTGATAATGGTGGTATATTATGTTGATTGACTTGCACATATTAAGTCATACTATCCTTGAATGCTGTGCAATCTTTTTTATGTATGTTGGTTTCCATTTGCTAATATTTTGTTGACAATCTTTTCATCGATGTTCATCAGGGATATAAGTCTATAATTTTCTCTTTTTATGATGTTTCTGGCTGCTTTTGGTTATCAGGGTAATGTTTACCTCATAAAAACATTTTTGAAGGATTCCTGTTTCTCCTATCTTCTGGAAAAGTTTGAAAATTTGTAAGAACTCACTGATAAACCTTCTTGGACCTGGGCTTTTATTTTGTAGGAGACTTTTTTTACTATCTCGATTTCCCTGATAGTAATTGGTCTGTTCAGGAGCTCTATTTTCTTTTTTTCGGCTTGGAAGATTTTAGGAGTTCCAAAATCTTATGTTACTTATCTTTTATACATTGGTCAGGTTCCTGTTGCTGTATCCCCTCTTAAATCAAATCAAATGAGCGTAGCGTGCATTATGTAAGATACTGTTGTAAAGCTCCTTCCTCCACCATTTTATCTTTTCGTGTCTTATGACTGCTAATAAGACATGGTCTCCTTCTTTGTAAAGGAGACCATGTAGTGTTTCATGAACTGGTGTAATGACTGTAAACATGTTTAATGATTGGAAACAGTTTTCCCCCTTTGGGTTTTGGGACCACATCTAGCAGTGCTCAGGGCTTACCACTGACTTTGTACTCTGGAAATCACCTTTATGCGTTGACAGTGCTTGAGGGACCATATTCAGTACCAGGCATCAAGTCTGGGTCTACCGCACACAAGGCAAACGTCTTACCTCCTATACTATTTTTCTAGCCCAAAAATCATGAACTCCTTCAGCTGTTGTTTGTCTGTAAAGCTTTATGTTACTCTTTCATAGGTGAATGACGATCTAGATGGGTAGGGTATTCTTGTTAGAATGTATATTTCAACCAACTTGTTGTTACATTCAACCACTGTCTTCTGGCTCATAGCGTTTCATTTGATAGATCTCCTGTAAACCTTATAAGGATTCCCTTCTATAATATCAGTATCTCTGATCTACCTGCTTTCAGGATATTCTGTTTGGCTTTTAATTACATTTTAATTACAGTGTACAACAATAATAATTTGGGTTTTTTTTTTTTGGAACGGAATCATTTGGATCTGGGTAATATATGACTCGGTCTTCAAACTGAAAAGTTATTAGATGAAACTCTTGCCCTGTTCTCTTTTCTTTTCCTTAGGAACTGTAATAATTCAGAGGTGTTCCTCTTGAAATTAGCATCTTACTCTCTGATATTGTCTATGATTCTTTCACTCTCTTCCTTCTATTCTTTATTGATGTTTTTACTCTGTTTTACCTTTCAGCTCAGTGATTTATATCTTAGTTTCTGTCACTCTGGAAGTCTATTTTAGTTTACCTACCATGCACTTCGGGCTGGAGCAATAGCAGAGTGGGTAGGGCGTTTGCCTTGCACGCAGCCAACATGGCCGACTCGAGAGTGATTCCTCTGCCCCTCTCGGAGAGCCCAGCAAGCTACCAAGAGTATCTCGCCCCCACGGCAAAGCCTGGCAAGCTCCTCGTGACGTATCCGATATGCCAAACACAGTTAAAAAACAAGTCTCACAATGGAGACGTTACTGGACCCGCTCTAGCAAATCGACGAACAATGGGAGGACAGTGACAGTGACCATGTACTTCATTGTCTTCTGGTTATTGTTTCCTCAAACCTTCTCACATTTTCTCTTTGCTGGAAATTTGTTCTCTTGTTCAGGTCTTTGAATGACTTTTGTCACTTTGTCACAATGTCCTCATTGTGGGGGTTATATAAGGTTTTAGCATTATATAGGGCATAGGACCCCTGGATGCTTAGGGACCTTGTGGAGCATTTGTGTTCACCCATTAATTCTGGTGGGCTCTTAAACGTCATTGTGTCTACTGTGTTGTATGAGTTAGAGATGATGGTTTGATTTTTTGCAGGCTTCTCTAGTAATCTAAGGTTCACATTCACCAATTCCGTACAGAGCCTGTGGGGCTGAGTTTGTGTTGCGTCCAGACATTGCCAAGACTTAGAATACAAACCAATGCCACCTCTCCGTGTTCCTAGTTCCCCCTGTCCCCATTGCCTTAGTTCTTGAGTTTGGCACTATGCACACCGAACCAAACATCTTTATTTCTCAGATCCAGTCTCCTCTCTGAGCGAATGACTATGCTCACTTACATAGAGGGAGGGGACAGTTTTTTGTTGTCAACTCCACAGACATCTGCTGCCACCTTAGTCTTGAGTACTAGACAGGGATCACCTCCCAGTCTAGTATTGCAGACACATGCACCCAACTGTTGATGTTCACCTGGATCCTGGCATGGCCTGGTCAGCCTTCTACACAAGTCTCATGTATAGAGATTCATAAGGCTGTGGAGAATTTTCAGCCTACTGTATCTTTCCCTGATCCTGGAGGCTGTGCTGCCATGTGAGCTCCTTACTATTAGATTTCTTTCTGTGAAAATATTCCCACACCTGTTTGCTGGTTACTGTTGTACACTTCCTCCATGGGGCTGCTTGCAGAGTTCGTGGGTCACTTCTATGTTTTCATTAGAGGTCCAGTATAATTCATAGGGCACCCTCCTCTACTGACTTGGCCCCGCCTTCTCACTCTCTTCTTTTACCATTTTAAGATTTTTTTTTTCTTCCTGACTTACTTTTAAATTTTCCACACCATTAATATTTTCTTTTGTGATATTTCAGGTACGAAGATTTTCTGAGGCTTTCTTTTGTTTTGAACATCCACGAGAAGCTGCCATTTCATACCAAGAACTTCAGTGAGTAGCATAAATCCAAAAATAACAGGGACTTTGTTTCATTCTATATGAAATCTATGTATTAGAATCTATCCGTGGACAGCATATACAATATTTACAGTTGCAGAAAGTAGTATTTGAAGTCAGAAGTCCTAATGAATTTAATTTTGTAAAAGGCCCACTTTTTTTATGGTGCTACACCCAATGATTCCAAGATGGGTGTATGATGAAACCCCACTCCTTACATAACAAAGCATATTGCACCATTAACCTCCTTCCCTATATTGTCTTAAGTAACTTTGATTACATCTCTGGATTCAGATTTCCATTTGATCCGATTGGACTGACTTCACTTCTGCATAT
Organism: Sorex fumeus; assembly: GCF_029834395.1. Taxonomy (NCBI): domain Eukaryota; kingdom Metazoa; phylum Chordata; class Mammalia; order Eulipotyphla; family Soricidae; genus Sorex; species Sorex fumeus. The sequence goes on along the minus strand of NW_026606065.1, from coordinate 14,064,735 downwards.
CAGAACTCCCTGCATTCCTCATTATTTGTTACAGATTTTCACAAGTAGTTTGGTTAGTTGGTAGTTTGGAAGGCACCTTGAATTTCTTATTAAAGTGGGTCTATACTGTCCCCTCCACCTGACTTATTTAAAGAAGGGGCCATGAGTGATCATCATTATAGAAGTTTCTATAAGTGCTAGGACAGATTAGTATCCTGCCCCTAAACTAATATTAATTAGGAAATGATTGTTTCCACTTGTTTATTGTTGCCATTAGAAAGTTTTTAGGTGTTAAAAAATATCTTTTTTTTTTTTGCTTTTTTGGGTCACACCCAGCGATGTGCAGGGGTTACTCCTGGCTCTGCACTCAGGAGTTACTCCTGGCGATGCTCAGGGGACCATATGGGATGCTGGGAATCGAACCCAGGTCGGCCGCGTGCAAGGCTAACACCCTACCCATTGTGCTGTCTCTCCAGCCCCAAAAATATCTTCATTGTAGCAATTTTCTGAGCCAAATATGACAAGTACCAAAAGAGCAGTAAATTTGCTATATAAAATAAATTCAAATTCCTCTATTTTATGATGTCCTATGTTAGTGACCGAGCGGGCCCAGTAACATCTCCATTGGAGACTTTGTTGTTACTGAGTTTGGCATATCGAATATGAATATGTCACCGGTAGCTTGCCAGTATCTCTGCTGTGCGGGCGAGATACTCTTGGTAGCTTTCCAGGCTCTCCGAGAGGGGTGGAGGAATCGAACTCGGGTCGGCCATGTTGGCTGCGTGCAAGGCAAACGCCCTACCGCTGTGCTATCATTCCTACTTTGGACAAACTGGCAGGCTACCGAATGTAACCTGCCCACATGGTAGAGTCTGGCAAACTCCCCGTGGTGTACCCAATATGCCAAATACCAGTAACAATGAAAGGTCTCATTCTCCTAACTCTGAAAGAGCCTTTAATATGGCACTTTTTAGAAAAATCTCAGGGCTAGGACGAAGGAGACGTTACTGGGGCCTGCTCGAGGCAATCGACAAATAGCAGTTTGGTTAGTACTGCCTTCTCTTTTCCTGCTGAATATATCTCTATCAGGTTTTCTTTGACATTAAAGAATATGGGACTGCAATGATAGCACAGCGGAGAGGGCGTTTGTCTTGCACGTGGCCGACCCGGGTTTAATTCCCAGCATCCCATATGGTCCCCCGGGCATCGCCAGGAGTAATTCCTGAGTGCAGAGCCAGGAATAACCTTTGTGCATTGCTGAGACCCAAAAAGAAAGAGAGAGAGAGAGAGAGAGAGAGAGAGAGAGAGAGAGAGAGAGAGAGAGAAAGAAAGAAAGAAAGAAAGAAAGAAAGAAAGAAAGAAAATTTGACGGTAGGGCCAGAAAAATAGTACAGTGGATAAGGCACTTGCCTTGCATGTAGCCAACCCTAGTTTAATCCCCAGCATCCCATATGGTCCCCTCAATACAGCCAGCAGTGATTCCTCAGTGCAGAACGAGGAGTAACCCATGAGCATTGCCCGATGCCCCCCCCCAAATAAAGTAAAGTAAAGGTAAAGGCCCTCCCGTTGATCATCGATTTGCTCGAGCGGGCCCAGTAACGTCTCCATTGGAGACTTTGTTGTTACTGTGTCTGGCATATCAAATACTCTCGGTAGCTTGCCGGGCTCTCCGAGTAGCTTGCCGGGCTCTCCGAATTATATATATATTTACATATATTTACATATATATGTAATTTATATACATATGTAGTCTGGAGCATGGGAGTAGTTGGGTACTGGAGGTTGGCTGCCAGGTCTGGGTCCCTTGGGATGGGGAGGGCTCTTGCTCTGCCCCCTCTGGGGCTCCCCAAGTGGAAACAGCCTGGCACGGAGTCCAGACCACTTTCCAGACCATCATGGGACACTGCCTACCCATTGTCCATAATTACCACACCATTTTGATGGAGTTCAGACAGTAGGCAACAGATCATAGAGAGAAATGTATGCTTCTCGGAGCTCCCTGCAAGCTACTGAGGGTATCCCGCTTGCACAGGCAGAGCCTAGCAAGGTATCCATGTTGTATTTGATATACCAGAACCAGTAACTATAATGGGTCTCATTCCCCTGACCCTCAAAGATCCTCCAGTCATTGGGAAAGACGAGTAAGGAGAGGCTGCTAAAATCTCAGGACTGGGACGAATAGAGACATTACTGGTGTCTGCTCAAGTAAATTGACAAACAGCAGGATGAAAGTGATAGAGTGATACATACACACACACACACACACACACACACACACACACACACACACACACACTCTTGAGGTCGTCAGACTGAGCAAAGAACCAGCACTGGCCTGGAAAGAGACTACAAACTGGGAAGACACTTGGTTTTCACATGGCTGCCCTGGAGTCAAATCCCCAGCACCACATACGGTCTTCAGAGCCCTGCCGGGTGTAAGCTCAAATAACCACCAGTATGCACCCTACCAAAAGAAAATAAACATTACGTGATTTTATTCATGTGAAATTCTATAGCATATAAAAACTAAGATGAGGCACATCTGTCTGCAACTCCCAAGAGGTATATTTCCTTTCTTTTACCTTAAGACATATTTATCCACATCTCTCCCCTCCCCTTCCTTCTCCCCCTCCATCCACCTTCCCTTCTCTCTTATTTCTCCTTTTACTTATTTTATTTCACTATTCTCCTAAAATTATTTGCTTGAGGTTGAGGAAAGGTGACAGACCTATAACACCTGAGAAGGATTTAGAATTGACTTTCATTATAAAAGAAAAAGAAAAAGAAGAAAAAACCTAAATTGAAAAAATAACAGTTTTTACTTGTTTACTTGATAGAGACTTGGGATAGAATTTTAAATGGAAAGATAACAGATTATTCTTTCAGGTGATAAAAATACTGTATATCATGTTTATTAGTCAAAATATTACAGCTAAGATTTCTATATCCCAGTGCCTGTGATTGTGAAAAGCCAGGAATATTAATAAGAGTATGGCATCAATTAGTGAATGGAGGTATAGATAAAACAGGAAGAACAAAATGGTATGGTTTATTTCATTATTCTCTCAGATTTCTTTGAAGTTTTCCGTAGAAATGGTTTGTTTAAAAAAATATTTAGAAGCATAAGAGATAGAATAGGGATTAAGGTGCATCATTCACATGCAGATAAATCTTGGTCCATTCCTGGTACTGTATAGGCTCCTCTCCCCAGTATCACTGGGTATATAGTCCTCGAGGTCCCCATATACTGCCCAGTGTCCCCTAGGTGGACATCACGCACCATCAGCATATACCTAGTAATTTCTGGCACCACAGGACCCAAGCAGCACTGCATCTGCCGACCCTCACATTAAAACTCCAGCCCAGATGGCCAAGATACCCCTGAGCACTGCTTAGAAACACCCGCCCCCATGGAGACAAAGAGATAAGTCATAATACGGAGTTAAGGCATTTGTCTTACGTGAGACCAAACTCATTTTGATTCTCAGCACTGCATGGTTTCTTGAATACCGCTGGAAGTCACTTCCCAACACACAGTTCCACCAGGTTTTGTCAAAAATAAAAATAAAATAAATGCAAAAAGTATATATTTGGGGCTGGAGCAAAAGTCCAGCATGCAGGGCATTTTCCTTGCATGCAGCCAACTCAGGTTCAATCCTTGGCATCCCATATAGTCTCCCAAGCCCCACCAGGAGAAATTCCTGAATGCAGAGTCAGGAGTAAACCAGGAGAATCTCTGGGTATGACCCAAATAGAAAAAAATAAAATAAAATAAAAACACTTTTTTTTAAAGTATGTATTTAATATAGAAAGTTACACAGCTTTTTAAAAATAAGTGTTAATTTTATTCATCAGTATAAGGTAAATATAGCAATAACAATGGAAAACATTTTTCTAACGTTGTCATCAAATTATTATTAGCCTTTGAACCTGTGATATATCTGTTGTATAGCTATGCTCCATAAATGAGAAGTTAGTTTAGACGTTAACCATAAATAACTTACCTTGAAATAACAAGTTGTAGAATATAATTACAAATTATGCAAATAATTTATCAATAAAATTATGATTTAAATCAGTCATTTTCTGTAAATATATTTTAATTTTAACAAAATTTGGGCGGGAGGGTTGTTTGCTTATTTTGGGACCATGCCCATGTAAGTATGTTATCCCTGTGGTGCTCAGGGCTTACTCCTGGCTTTGTGCTCAGGAATCACTCTTGGTGTTGCTTGGAGGATCATATGTGGTGCTGGGCATTGAACCTGGGGTACTTGCAAGGTAAGTATGTTATCCCTGTACTATCTCTCCATCCCTACAGTTTTTCTTTTTGACTAAGGATATCTTTCATTGAGGGTTATAAGAATAGTGAACAGGACAGGAAAGGCGCCAATATAGTAGAATTGTATGTAGTTCTTTTTTATTAATTACACTCTAACTTAAGAAATATTTTTCAGTGCTCAGAGTCATCTACAGATGTGCACCGCTATCAAAAATACTTCCTTCTGCAATTCTCTTCCACCCCTACCAATTGAATGTAGCGAATTAGATGGAGATCTCAATTCATTGCCTATAATCTTTGAAGATAGGTATTTAGATTCAATTACTGAAGGTAAGTATACTCCAATATATAAGCCATATGTGTTGTTTTTTGGTGTATTATTCCTAATACACATAAATTATTCCATAATATGGGGCACTTCTTTTTCTCCTCTAGTTTTATTTACTTTTGAGGATCTCAGAAAGTTATAGTTAGAAAAAGTAGTCTTAATTATGATTCACACCTTGTTTTAAAACTGAATCTCTTTTTCTTTGGATAAAAGACTTAGATGCACCTTGGATGGGAATTCAGAATCTTCAGAGATCAGAATCCAGTAGAATGGATAAATATGAAACTGAAGAAAGCTCTGTAGCTGGACTTTCTAGCCCTGCTGGTGCCTCCAGTTTTTGGTATACAGAAAGTGAAAAGCAGCTAACAAAATCTCTAAGAGGAAAGAATGAAGAATCACATAAATCCAAGGTTAAGGTTACTAAACTCATGAAAACAATGAAACCTGAAAACACAAAAAAATTGATAAAACAGAACTCTAAGGATTCTGTGGTTTTGGTAGGCTACAAGTGTTTGAAAAGTATACCATCAAATGATCTCTCTAAGTGCTTTGAAGATAATCCTTCAGATAGTCAGAAGGAAGGTCTGGAGCCCACACTATGTGGATATCATTTTGACCTAAAGACCTACACCAGACAGAGAAGTCAAAAGGAAGCTAGCTATTTACCAACTAATACAGACAGAACTGAACAAAAGTCTCCAGATAATGAAAATATGCAACCAGACATATTTGATACTTTGAGCTCTGGCAGCCTAAATCTCTGTGCAAATTTGTCCATTTCAGGTAAACTTGATATCTCCCAGGATGATAGTGAAATTACACAAGTGGAACACAATGTGGCATCCAGAAGTTCATCAGATGATTGCCATGATCATCAGACAACCCCATCTCCAGGAGTTAGGACAATTGAAGTAAAGCCCTGTAATAAAGATGCTTTCAGCGGCGAGAAAATAACTGTAAAAATAGCACCTTGGACAGAACTTCGACCAAATGAAATACTTGTGGATAATTTGCAACTACCCAGCTTTGAGTCCTTAGAGTCTAATGGTAAATCTAAATCTATAGAAATAACCCTTGAAAAGGAAGTTTTGCAGGAAGCAAAGTGTCTTCCTATTGGAGAATCATTCACTAAATTAAGAAGTGATCTACCTGCTTCTTCTACAAAAGAATACCATGTTGTAGTAAGCGGAGATACAATTAAGTTACCAGATAATAATTCCACATATGCCTCATCTAGGTTTTCAGATTCTGGTGTTGAAAGTGAACCAAGTTCTTTTGCAACACATTCAAATCCCGATGTACTACTTGACACTACGCAAGGGCAAAGCCCTTACAATAACGAAAGATTATTTTCTCAGCTTTTGATCAAACCTGACTATAATGTAAAAATTTCATTAGGAAGCCATTGTACAGAGAGTACAAGTGCTTTAAGTGAAATACAGTCATCTTTGACATCCATAAACTCTCTGCCTTCTGATGATGAACTATCACCTGATGAAAATTCTAAGAAATCTGTTGTGCCAGAAAGCCACCTAAGTGATAGCAAAACTGTTCTAAATCTAGGAACAATTGATTTGCCAAAATGTGACAATAGTAAAAAGTCAAGTGTTACTTTGCAGCATCAGAGTGTTGTGTTTTCAGAGCAATTGGACAATGAAACTATAGCAATACCTTCCTTACGTTCAAGCACTAAAGACTTTTTACAATTTGTTTTTTCAGATGAAGATACTTCCAGTGATGTGAAAAGTAGTTGCACCTCCAAACCTAACTTGGACAATATGTGTAAAGGCTCCCTGAGTCCTGATAAACCTAGTAACTCTGCAGAAACAGAATTTACCTTAAATTCAGAACTGGTTTGTTTAAGCGCTCCTTGTGCTATATTAGATTCTTTTCCTACTAATACAGAAGGGAGTGAAGATAGAACTGTAAAAAGAAAAAGTAGTGATACAGTAAGTCTTAAACAAAGTGATCTAGAAGTCCCTACAGTTAAAAATGAAATTCATTTAGATCCAAATGACCCTTTTTCAGCCAGTCTAGATATGGTTAAACAAGGGCTTGTGGAAAACTACTTTGGTTCTCAAAGAAATACAGATATTTCTGATGCATGTGCTAGTAATTACAGAAATTCAGTTAACACTCGGGAGACTTCTGAAAAAGAAATTAGTGATCTTCAGGGGGAACAGGGTAATGAGAATGAGGAGGAAGAGCAGGACCAGCAAATGGTTCAGAATGGGTATTATGAAGAAACAGATTATTCCGCTTTGGATGGAACAGTTAATGATCACTATACAAATAGAGATGAACCAGAGAAAGAAAGACTTATAAAATCTGAAAAACTAAACAGTGAATACCTGAGTGATGGTATAAATATGCCTACTGTCTGTACTTCTGGTTGTCTTTCCTTTCCATCTGCACCACGAGAATCTCCTTGTAGTATTAAATATTCCAAAAGTAAATTTGATGCCATTACGAAGCAGCCAAGCAGCACTTCTTACCACCTCACTTCATCAATTTCCTGGTATGAAAATTCACCAAAACCTCAAATACAAGCGTAAGTAATGGAGCACAGTTGTTTGTGCTACTCAATATATATATATAGAACATACATTTTTCTGGTAACATATATATACATGTTCTCTGGTTTCCATAATACAAAACAAATATTCTTTGAGTAATTATCTAAAGTAGAGAAATTAGCTCACTACTTTTTGACAGACAATGAATTTTTCACTTGCATTTCCTATTCTAAAGACCAAATATTCCTAATACCAATTTTCCATTGGTAATTTTATTTTAGGAGTCACAATGTAATTTAACCCCACCCCTTTTTTTTGGGGGGGGGGGTTGGGTCACACCCAGCAGTACACAGGGGTTATTCCTGGCTCTGTACTCAGGAATTACCCCTGGTGGTGCTCAGGGGACCATATGGGATGCTGGAAATCAAACCCAGGTCGGCTGCATGCAAGACAAACGCCCTACCTGATGTGCTATTGCTCCAGCCCCCCCACCCCCTTTAAAAAAAAAAAAACAACAGTAAATCATTACTTCCCCATTAATTTCCAGATAAATTAGATTTAGAAGTACAACTAGCAAATAAGGGCAACATTAGATAATGAAAATTAGGTTGTTGGAAACTTCCTGAACTTTCCAGACCCAAATTGCCTCAGCTAAATCAGTGGTTTACAGAATTGATGTTTCGTGTATCAGTAAAATACCCTAAATAATTTGAAAATTATGTTTACTAGCATGGTACTGGTTTTCAAAGTATTGTACCTTGCTCCAGAAAGAATTATATCCCTAGAGTAAAAAGGTGTCGGCATGTCTGCATTAGGTTTGTTTTGTTATATGTATGATCAGAGTAATTCCCAGATTACTCTGATCAGACATATAAATAAGATCCATACATGGTGCTTAAAGTTAGTGAAACCAGGGAGGTGATAAAGCCCTCTTCAAGAATCAAAGTATGCTTAAAAGCTGAAGTTTTTGCCACTTTTGAGTACCAAACTATGTTTGAGTCCTTGATAAAAACATACCTATATGTCTTTACCAGTATGTCTACACCATTTAGAATTCAAATGATACAATGTTAGAAAGTTTTTTTAATGTTTGCAGTCCCCAGGTTGTAGTTGACTTTTTTGTACTTCCCTATGATACAGTATAAAACTTGATAGAATCTGTTGTTTATCTCTCAGTCCACTCCTAGCTTCTTAGTTGGTATCAAGTTTAGCTTTTAAAGTATTCATTGAATTTAATCAGAATATGTACTAAAATCATGTAGAAAAGCACTGATTTTACGTATTTTCATTATTTTAAAAACATGTTGCTGGGATTTCTCTACTGCAATCCTCAGAAGTTGGTAGGTTGTGTTTCATTCTGAAAACTGAACATAGTAGTGAAGATGTTTTATCATATTTTGCTTCAGCTTCCTTCAGGCAAAAGAAGAATTACGGCAGCTTAAGCTACCTGGCTTCATGTACAGTGATGTTCCTGTCCTAGCATCCTCGGTCCCTTACTTTAGCATTGAAGAAGAGGGTGGTTCTGAAGAAGGAGTACATCTTATAGTCTGTGTGCATGGTTTAGATGGTATGTGATCCACAGCTCCTCTGTATTCCTAATGGATCTTACTTAGTTTTATTTAATGTTTGAACTGAAATACTTCTCTTTTGTTTATTAAATCTTACATACATTCTTAAGCCAGAATATGTTTAATTTTTCTGTGTAAAGTTCAATTTCCTTTATAGTTGAATTTTCTATAGAAGTGGCATTCATGAGTCTACATTTCATTTATCTATAAATTTTTCTTTCTCTTTGGCAGCTTTCTCACCTCATGCAATTATTTTGTCTGCATCTGATAGTCTTTGTATTTTGCTGTGTGCTACAAATCTTAATGGGATAGAAAACTGGTATCTAATAAAAGATCTACAACTTAGGGCATAATTCAAACTTTGAATTCCTTGGCTTAGTGCTGTAATTGTCTAAGATATATTTTTCAACCATCATCCTAAATGAAGAAACTAGGTTAGAAAATGCTAAATAACTCTATGCTAGTGAAATATTACTGTACTTTAAAGTGATTATTTAAGAAGAAAATTGACAAAATATGTTATGGATTCAAAAAGTTCTAAACACAATGATCCTGGCATGTGACTTGATGATGAAGAATTGCATGGATGAGGCCCCAATCCAATTCTGGGCACTACCCCACATCACCAAGGAAGGTGCCCTAGATCACAAGTACGACCCTGTTGTTGCAGTAACAGCAAATACTAAACATAGGCCTGAGCTGTGAAATTGGTTTTGTCTCATTTTTCACACACACACACAGTCATGCTTGGGGCTACTCCTGACTGTATGCAAAGATATGGCAAGTACTCGGGAGTACTTTTTACAGTGTGATTGGGAGACCAGCAGGTTCCAAAGATTGACTTTGTTTTGGTTTTGGTTTTGGTTTTTTGGTCCACACCCAGTGATGCTCAGGCATTACTCCTGGTTATGCACTTAGGAAGTATTCCTGGCAGAGGTTAAGGAGACCATTTGGCGTATCAGATATCAAACCCAAGTCAGCTGCATGCAAGACAAATGCCCCACCCACTGTACTCTCTCTCTCCAGCCTCTGAGTTCAAAGATTGAACCCAGGCCTCCTGAGTACAAAGCATAAGCTTAGTCCATTGAGCCATTTCTCCTACCCCCAAGAGGGTATCCTGAGCCTGCCAGCAGTGATACCAAAGCACAGAGCCAGGAGAAAGTCCTAAGCACTTCCAGGTGTTCCCCATACCACCGAAAAAGGAAGAATATTAATGAAATCAATCTTTTTTGTTAATGCTTTATGAAATAAGACATAAAAATCTAAACTCTTTGGTAAGCCGAGATGATGACTCATTAATTGCTGCCGTTTGACTACTTTGGTCACTCAAGGTTGGAAAACTGAAAAAAGAACCCAACAGCTGCTCCCCTTGAGCTGTTCCAACTTTCTCTTATAGCTGCTTTCAGACAAGGTGATCTGGAACAGATGCCACTGCTCTTGTAATGTTTGCTCAGAGGAATGGGAACATTTCATTTCTGAAAAGGGATCATGTGTTTTGCGCCAGGTGCTTGTAATTTAGTCCTCTAATATTATAATGTATTTGCCTCTTTAAAATGAGTGAATTCTTACTTGTTTTAACATAGTACCTATTACTATGACTTTTTATCCATCCCCCCAGGCTCTACCTCAAACCCCACTCTGTAGGATCAGAAAACTCTGTCTCTATTAACTGCTGTCAAGGTAGACTGGGCTAGGTACAAATGCTGCATGACTAAGACAGTTCTCGAAGACGGGGTCATTGTCTTTGAGGGGAGAGCAGTGACTTTGCTTCTATATAGAGTTCACTGTGTGTTTCCCCTTTCCCTTCACCTCGTTGCAGTTGTTGAGATGTCTGGGGAACACATACTTGGTTACAATATCCACATACTTTTGGTTGTTGCACTCACTGAGTTTTGCATACCTGATTGCATTCCTTGCACACACTTATTTGTAACACACAGAGGGATCACAATTAGGTGTTTTTAGTGATGAAAGGGGGTTGTTGAAGTTTGGGGGCCACACCCAACAGTGCTCAGGCTTAAACTCCCAGCTCTGTGCTCAGGAATCACTCCTGGTGGGGCTTGAGAACTAAACGGGATACTGGGGATCGAATCTGGGTTGGCTGCATGCAAGGCAATGCGCTTTTTGATGTCCTGACTCTACAGCTGCCAGTTTTGTTTTTTGTTTTGTTTTGTTTTTGTTTTTGTTTTGTTTTTGTTTTGTTTTGGGTTTGGGGTTTTTTTTTGTTTGGGTGTTTTTGGGTGTTTTTTTGTTTTGTTTTTTGGTTTTGGGCTACACTTTGCAATGCTGAGGGATTACTCCTGATTCTAAGTTCAGCCATCACATCTGACAGCACTCAGGGTACCATGTGGAGTGCAAAGCAAGCACCTTTACCCATGTACTATCTCTCTGGCAGAATCACATTTCTGGTGCCCAGAATCATAACTGGCAGTGCTGGATATCACAGTGATGTAGAACAGTGTTGGGTATCCACTACTGCATCTATATCCCTGGACCTTATTTTGGGCTATCATTTTTTGTGTTATAAGATTAATATAAGTAACTGGTACCCTTAAACTATATTGAACATCTCTTAATAGTTTAGCACCTTTTTATTTTTGCATTCTATTTTATATACTGATTCCACATCAGAAATTGCCCTTGTCTCTCAATTAAAATAGTATCAGCCCGGGGCTGGAGCGATAGCACAGCCGGTAGGGCATTTGCCTTGCACACAGCCAACGTGGCCGACACGGGTTCGATTCCCAGCATCCCATATGGTCCCGCGAGCACCGCCAGGAGTAATTCCTGAGTGCATGAGCCAGGAGTAACCCCTGTGCATCGCTGGGAGTGACCCCAAAAAAAAAAAAAAGTATCAGCCAGTGACAATGAAAAAGAAAATCTGCAAGAATTATTAAATATTATTATGAACTCTTCTTAAAAATTGTCCTAAGACCAGAGATTATCCAGGGGATAGGACAAGTTCATTGCCCAGTACCGCAAATAACCCCCACGAGCACCACCAGGGGTAAGCCCTGAGCACTGCCAGGCATGGTCCAAAACCCCCTCCAGAATGTCTTATGTTCTAACAAACCAGCATAAAATTTGTACAAATGTGGGAATAAAAGCAAATTAAGAGATGGGATACAGAGCCAACCTAACAATCACACGCTACTCAGACTTTAGCATTATAGAAAATACAGGTATCAAAAACATCGTCAAGTAGATCCTTTTCAGTCAATTTAGTAAGTAAAACTTAATTCCCAGAATTTAAAGGCAAATAAATATAAGGAAGTTTATAAGTATACCATTATCCTATCAGCAATTAAGTAAGAAACTATTAATAAAATTTAGTTTGGGGTCAGAGAGATAGTACAGTGGATAGGACATTTGCCTTGCACGTGGCCAACCCAGGTTCCATCTCCAGCATCCCATGTGGTCCCCTGAGCACAGAACCAGGAGTAACCCCTAACACCCCCCCTCCCAAAAAAAAAGTTAGTTCATACATTGGGGATATGTCTTTGGTAGAGTTTCTGGCTTGCATAATTGAGTCCCTAGTTTGATCCCTGGCACCACACACACACACACAAAAAAAATGTTACAACCAAAGTTAAGCTTCAAATAGCACTATACTAGTTAAGTAATTAAAGCATTTATATTTCCAGTCAATGGAAACATACTTCGTAGCAAAATAGTAGACATACTCCTTTTGAAATCAAATAAAGCAGTACATGAAATACCTAAGGGGTAAAATATTCAAAGGATAAATTTAAAATTCAGCAATTATTTATTGTGTGTTAATATTCCATAAACAAAAAGATGGGGCTGAAGCAATAGTACAGCAGCTAATGAGCTTGACTTATATATGATTCACATAGGGTTGATCCTCAGCATCCCATTTAGTTCTCCAAACCCACCAGGAGTAATTCCTGAGCCAGAAATAACCCCTGAGCACAGTGGAAGTGGCCCAAAAAAATAACTTAAAATTCACCATGCTAATTTTAAAGAAAATTTTATATTTTGTATTATATTGCGATTATTTCCTATTGATTTATTTTTCTTGAGGCATGCAGGTTCATAAAACTATATATATATATATATACTTTTATATATGTATATTTTTAGGAGTACATTTTCACACCTCTTCGTAATGGGTGTTACCACACCCACCAACCAAGGTAATTAAAATTAACAATCTTAGATTATTAAGGGGTTTTGTTTGTTTGTTTGTTTGTTTTAGTCCACATAAAATTACAAAATTATTCATGATTGGATTTCAGGCATACATTTTGACAACAATCCCTTCACCAATGTCCATGTTCTTCACCAGTTCCTCTCCAGTCGTACCCCAACCCCGTTTACCTTGCACCTACCAGTCTGACCTTTAGGAACATTTGGTCAGGTTTGGTTTGTTTTGGTTTGATTTGGTTTGGTAGGTGGCATGCGTTTTGGCACTGGTTACAGTGCTGTTGCTAACAGGGTTTCATACTTAGCACTTTACCACATTTTAGCACCACCTCCTCCTGCGGGTTGAACTCTTCCCTCCATCATAGTCATTGCCCCCTCCCTTCCTATACCCCAACCTCTCCCCACACTCAAGTGGCATGTTTCCTATGAAGACTTATGTGTCCATTGTCTTTGCACATTCATTATTCCACCGTTATGTTTCTTTATATCGCATATATAATCTGAAATTAGAAATCTCTCGCTCTAACTTCACTCAATACGATACTTCCCACGTCCCTTCATGTAGAGCACATTGCATGGTTTTTATCTTTTTTTGTCCAAGTTATATCCCATTGTATATATGTACCACAGTATCATTTTAACACTTCAGTTGTTTCCAGATTTTTGACTATTGTGGATAGTGCTGCAAAGAACATAGGGATGCAAATGTCTTTTCTCTGTTTTGTGTTCGGGCCAAGTAGTGGAGTTGCTGGGTCAAATGGAAGCTCAATTCCTAGTTTTTTTAGGATTGTTCATACTGTTTTATAGAAAGGCTAGACCTGTCGACAGCCCCACCAGCAATGAATAAAAATAGAGTCCCTTTCTCTCTGCATCTATGCCAACACTGGTTGTTCTTGTTCTTTTTGATGTGTGCCAAGATTTTTATTTAAACTTTAACCAGTACCCCATAAAAAAGTTAACAGATAAATTCTAAATCTAAAATGCATTTAAGTTTTGTTCAACTAACATGTTGAGAGGTGATAGTAAAGAATGCTTAAGTTATTCATTGCTACTGTAGCCAGTATCACCAAACTGAATTGGTGATATATAGTGATATATTGGGCTGGAACGATAGCACAATGGTAGGGCATTTGCCTTGCACACAGCCAATATGGCCAACCCAAGTTCGATTCCTCTGCCACTCTCGGAGAGCCCGGCAAGCTACCGAGAGTATCTCGCCCGCACGGCAGAGCCTGGCAAGCTACCCGTGACATATTCAATATGCCAAACACAGTAACAACAAGTCTCATGAAGGAGACATTACTGGGCCCGCTCGAGCAAATCGATGAACAACGGGAGGACCGTGACCATGACCGAGTGATATATTACAGTTAAATATGTCAATAGGTGGCAAAATGAATACATCAATGGATGTGAACCTCCTTAGAAACAAAACTATAGGGGCCACAGAGTAGTATAGATGACAGGGCACTTACCTTGCACACAACTGACACATGGTTCAATCCTCGGCACCCAATATGACCTCCCAAGCACAGCTAGGAGTGAACCTTGAGTGCAGACCCAGGAGTATACCCTGAATCATACCGGTTATGGACCCCCCCCAAAAAAAAACCCCACAAAATATAAAACACTGCCTTACTTGTAGAAGTAAAATTTAAAAATGGTAGATTTGTAGGTACATTATTTATTCATAACTGAGATATGCTTTTTAAAACTGTAAAAATAAATGTATACTTTGTAGCTTTTACTTTATTTTATCCTTTAGACATAATTTTCCCATGTTCTTTATTTTCTAGGAAACAGTGCAGACCTCCGATTAGTAAAAACTTATATTGAACTTGGACTACCTGGGGGACGAATTGATTTTCTTATGTCTGAGAGAAATCAGGTACAATATGGTGGTGCTTTCAAAGGAAGCAAACATTTTAATACTAGTTTCATTATAAATATTTGCTACTACAAAATTTCTGTAGTATAAATAATCTTTGTGATTTCTGTGAAATCTAACATTACTGTGTTTGGTGAGTAGTTCTTGAATATTTTTCACAGTGAGTGGTTTGGAGGCTTCCCCAGAGTAACAGGAAATTCTTAGACAAAAGAAAGGTGTTTGCCCAAATGTTAGGCTCAATTCTGACACCTTCTACCCAAAGATAACTTCCAGTTCCATTCGCTGAGTACTCAGACTCCCAAGAAGCTGTTTCAAAAATCTGCAAATCCGTGGGGTGCACAGGGCATATATAAGTGATTAACTCATTGGTCATTGGCTGTTGAACCCAAACTCCTGCTCACTCCTCTCTTTGGGAAGGGGGATTTCCTACCCTCTGACCAAGTGGTCCTTCCTCCAGCAACCAACCTCCATTGTTAGGAGACTCCCCAGGTTACCTTATTACCATAACAACTTTATCATCCTCAATACTTTAGGAATTCCAAGGCTTTGGGAGAACTGTGAGTATGGAACCTTGGTTGAAGACCAAATATGTCATACAAATTACCAAATAAGTTTTTCTTATAAATTATAATATCACAATGAAATAGAAATTCAGCTCAATCAATCAGCTCTTTATGTGTGCAAAGTTTCTAGAATTTTCACACTTCTGTGCAATATTTTATTAATCCATTATGAATAGTCTGATGTTTAATGCTGGAATTTGGCTAAATAATTAAACAAATGTTGTTTTAAATACAGTGAAATGTTTCCAAGGGAGTTCAGTCAAATCTTTTTCGACTTGGCCTGTGATGCTAATGTTTTACTCCTACCTCTCTGCTCAGGGATCATTTCTGTTAGTGCTTGGGGGACTTTATGAGAACCTGGGATCCACTCCAGGTCAGCCATATGCATGGGAAGTGCCCTCCCCTCTACTCTCTTGTTCTACCTAACTGTACACCCTCTCATTTATATACCTTTAAAGGAGGACCTATGGCCTATTCTTCTTGTACTTACAGAATATCAGAAATACAGGAAATTTTCCTCTTTATCTGAGTTCAGTATTACCCTATCAAAGCAGACAGATACGAATTAAAAAGAAAACAATCCCAATACAACAGATATATAAAATGCAAATTGTCACTGTCCTCCCATTGTTCATCGATTTTCTTGAGCGGGCCCAGTAACATCTCCATTGTGAGACTTTGTTGTTACTGTGTTGGGCATATTGAATACGTCACGGGTAGCTTACCAGGCTTTGCCGCGTGGGCAAGATACTCTCAGTAGTTTGCCTGGCTCTCCGAGAGGGGTGGATGATTAGAACTCGGGTTGGCCATGTTGGCTGCATGCAAGGCGAACGCCTTACTCGCTGTGCTATCGCTCCAGCCCATCCTGAATAAAATCTCAGCAAACCCAATTAAATAGCACATCTACATTAAGGATAACATAGTATGAGTAAGTTTAATTTAGGAATGCAAAGTTGGTTCAGTATATTCATCAATTAATATAATACACTATGTCAACAGAAAAGACAAATCATTATCTAGAGATACAAGAAACTTTTGGCAAGATTCAACACCCATTCATGTCAAAACTGTAAATGAGGAACTTCCCTATTATAGTAAACACCATATACAACAAGCTCACAGTTAACATCATACTCTGCAGTGAAAAACAGAAAGCCTTTGTCTATGATCAGGATATGGTAAAGATGCCCTCTTTCACCACTGTTATTAAAATAGGTTTGAAAGTCCTCTCGGGCTGGAGTGATACCATAGCAGGTAGGGCGTTTGCCTTGCACACAGCCGACCCAGGTTCGATTTCTCCACCCCTCTTGGAGAGCCCGGCAAGCTACCAAGAGTATTCCACCCGCACAGCAAAGCCTGGCAAGCTACCCATGACATTTTCAATATGCCAAAAACAGTAACAACAAGTCTCACAATGGAGATATTGCTGATGTCCACTCGAGTAAATCAATGAACAACAGGAGGACAGTGACAGTGGAAGTCCTCACCACAGCAACAGGGCAATAAAAAGAAATCAAAAGAATTCAAATTGCAAAAGAAGTTAAAACTATCAATCACAATTTGCAGATGATGCTAGTACACATAGAATATCTTAGACTCCCCAAAACTTTTTTTTAATTGAATCACCGTGAAAACAGTTACAAAGCTTTCAGTTTATGTCTCAGTCATACAACGATCAAACACCTATCCCTTCACCAGTGCACATTTTCCACCACCAAGTACCCCAGTATACCCCGCATCCCACCCCTCCCTCTGCCTGAGTGGCAGATAATTTCCACTTTACTCTGTTTCTGCTTTGATTCCATTCAATATTTTGGCAGAAGACCGGACATTATTGTTTGGAATTTTCCCCCAACAAACAGACATGCCGAAAAGGCATCCTTTAGATCATTTGTTTTCTATTGCTGATTATGAAGAACATATGATGTCGCACAGGCGCAGTAACGATTTTGGAATTCTGATATTTTAGTAATTAAGTCCAGAGGGATTTCTGCCCAAAGCTGCTGGGTTCTGAGATTGTTTGTGTGCCTCTGGGTTCATGGCCGTTAAGGAGCTCAATAAGTAGCCAGAGGAGCCATTCGTGGGCGGCAACTCTGCTTCTCATTCGGGCAAGGGAAAAGGGCCGGTTCCACCCCCTATCCCATGAGGACCCATGTGTCTCATCACTGCTGGCTCATATCTGACTGTCTAATAGGCTCTGAAATATGGCAGCCACTGTGCTGCCAGGGGAGTAGGCAGAAGGGACAACACAGACTCTCCAAAACTTTTAGAAACAATGCAGTAAAGTAGCATACTACAGTTAGTGCCAAAAAAAAAAGTTGCATTTCTATATATAAGCAACAAGCTAGAAGAAAATATTTTAAAAAATAATTTTATTATGGTGTTTCCAAAAATATAAAGTACGTAGGAATCAACTTTACAGTGGAGGTGAAAGACTTATATGTCAAGGACTCTCACACTATTAAATAGTAGAGGACAGACAGATATAGGAAGTGTTCCATGTTCATGACTTCAGATAACAACATTGTGGATATGACCATCCTATCCAAAACATCATAAGACAATAAATACCCGTCTTCTGGAATTGTCGTACCATATTTGATAGGGTTCAAATATGGTAACACCTACAAGGGTGATTAGAGGTCACCCCAAAAGCCTCTATACCTTTCGGAAAGACTGGCAAGCTACCGAGAGTATTCCGCCCGCACGGAAGAGCCTGGCAAGCTATCCGCTGTGTATTCAATATGCCAAAACCAGTAACTACAACTGGTCTCATTCACCTGACCCTGAAGGCTTCACCGACATGGCAGCACTGAGAAGGATGAGAAAGGAGAGGCCGACAAAATCTCAAGGCCGACCTAGGCTGCCACAACGAAGGAAGACAAAAATGATCGTCTGTACTTTCAATGCACGTACGCTAGCATCAGATGAATCCATCGAGGACCTGATGGTACAAGCGCGAATGATCAAGTACGACATCATTGGTCTGACCGAGACAAGAAGACACGAATCTCACCATGCCGTTTTCGACACTGGAGAAGAATTGTTCCTCGGAACATGCGATAAAAGAGGTGTTGGAGGCGTCGGTGTCCTTGTCAACACAAACTTGGCCAAGAGCATTGATTCATTCGAATGCCTAACAACCCGAATCGGACGTTTACATTTGAATAGATGTGGCTCACTGCCTGCAGTTTCTATCTTCGTTGTCTACGCACCAACATCTCATTATGATGAAAGAGAAATCGAGAAGTTCTACATGGAGCTAGAGAAGTTCTATAAAGAAGACCACACCTTCTACAAGATCATTGTGGGTGATTTTAATGCCAAGATAGGACCGAGAAGATCAGCTGAAGAACTTCACATCGGGACCCATGGCCTAGAATGGAACGAACAGGGTGAGAGACTGTCTGAGTTCATCATGTCGACCAAGACCATTCATGGTAACTCACAGTTCCAGAAGGCAGAATCTAAACGATGGACATGGGAGTCTCCCGGTGGACGATTCCACAACGAAATAGACCACATCATATTCAATCGACGGTTTTGCCTGACTGATGTCGCTGTTGTCCCAAAATTTCGAACGGGATCGGACCACCGTCTCCTTCGTGCAAAATTCTACTTCACAGAGCGGGGAGAAAGGGCTGCAAAGTTCAAAAAGAGAACTCCCAGAACGACCACCAACTGGGAACTCTTTGGTACTATTGCGGCAACATGGGAAGATGCCATTGTTGACAACATTGACAAGGAATACGATCGACTGGTTCAGCATCTCCATGAATGTGCGAGGAACGCCAAGAGAGAGATAGCCACAAAAAGTCGCCTATCTTCGAAAACTCTTGAGCTAATTCGCCAGCGTGGTTTGGCGCATGCCTCAGGCAACCGCAAGCTAACGTCCGAGCTTGCAAAGCAGTGCAGAGATGCGATCAAGGAAGACCTCAAAGAGAGAAGAGCAGAAGTACTGGTAGATGCGGCAGAAGCCGGGAAAAGTATTCGTAACGCCCGCCTGTCCTTCGCCAACTATAAGACCAAGATGACTGCCCTCCGATGTCCTGATGGATCCATCACATCCTCCAGAACGGCAATGGAGAAGATTATCCATGACTTCTACTCAAATCTCTTCGATAGCCATGTCCACTTGCCGACATACCAAATTCCACAGGATGGGTATGCCGTTCCCAACGTTCTCCCTTCCGAAATCCGACACGCCATTTCGTCAGTAAAGAAGCAAACAGCACCCGGCCCAGACAAGGTCAGACCTGAACACCTGAAGAACCTGCCGTCAGTACTCATCAATACACTGGCTCGGCTCTTCACTCGCTACCTGTCTGAATGCAAGGTTCCATCTCAATGGAAAACCAGCAGGACCGTACTACTGTTCAAGAAGGGAGACATCCATGACATTGGCAACTATCGCCCGATCTGCCTATTGTCTGTCATCTACAAGTTGTTCACTCGAGTCATCCTGAATAGGATTGGCAGAACACTAGATGAAGGACAACCATGTGAGCAAGCAGGGTTCCGCAAAGGATTCAGCACCATCGACCATATCCACACGATAACCAAACTCATTGAGGTTTCTCGGGAGTTCAAGATGCCGCTCTGCTTAACGTTCATTGATTTAAAGAAGGCCTTTGATTCTGTTGAGACGGAAGCGGTCATTGAAGCCCTAGCCAATCAGGGCATTCAAGCCCAATACATCAGGATCCTCCGTGAGCTGTATTGCGGATTCACTACCAGGATCTCACCATTCTACAAAGAAGTGATCGTTGATGTCAAGAGAGGGGTGCGGCAGGGTGATACCATTTCACCGAAACTCTTCAGTGCCACCCTCGAGAACATCATGCGACGACTGGAATGGGAAGGAATGGGAGTGAAGATAGATGGTCGGCAACTACACCACCTCCGCTTTGCTGATGACATTGTTTTAATAACACCAAACATCAGCCAAGCGGCACAAATGCTGGCCGACTTTGACCGTGAGTGTGGAAAGGTAGGACTACAGCTGAATCTTACGAAGACTATGAGAAACAGCCTTGTTCCTGACGCCCCATTCGCTCTCAATGGAACGACCATCTCCGAATGCAACAGCTATGTGTACCTAGGTCGAGAGGTCAACATGACAAATGACCTGGCACCCGAGCTGCGCAGGAGGAAGAGAGCGGCTTGGAACGCCTTCAAGAACGTCGAAGAAATAGCTAAGAGGACGAAGAACCTCCGGCTCCGGGCACATCTCTTTGATTCCACTGTTCTTCCTGCATTAACATATGCCTCAGAGACCTGGGCCCTACGCAAACAAGATAAGAACGCCATTCAGGTCTCCCAAAGAAGAATAGAAAGAGCTATGCTTGGAATATCACGTTTCACTCAAATGAGAGAACGAATCCGGAGTTCTGACATCCGTCGACGATCAAGGATCAGGGACGCTGTCTCATTTGCCAAGGTGTCGAAAATCAGATGGGCTGGTCACGTAATGAGATTTAAAGACGACCGTTGGACTAGAGCTGTTACTGATTGGATTCCACGGGATGTCAAGAGACCGCGTGGCCGCCCACCTACCAGATGGTCAGACTTCTTTGTCAAGATCATGAACGATCGGTTTGAGGCCCTCCATGTTCCCGGAGCGAAGAGATGCCATTGGCCTACACTAGCACGCGACAGGGACAAATGGAGACGTTACTGGCGCCCGCTCGAGCAAATCGACGACTAACGGGAAGTTAAGTGATTAAGTAAGTGATCCAAAACATTACACAGATTTAATGTGATCTCTGTCAAAATTCCCTTTTCTTGTTTGTTTGTTTAGCTTTTTTTTTCTTCGCTTTTTGGGTCACACCCAGAGATATTCAGGGATTACTCCTGGCTCTGCACTCAGGAATCACTCCTGGCAGTCTCGGGGGACCATATGGTATGATGGGGATTAAACCCGGGTCAGCCATATGCAAGGCAAATGCCCAACTGCTGTACTCCAGCCCCCATGGTGTTTTTTAAGGACATAGAACAGATACTAAAGTTCATAAGGAACCACAAATGTCTCCAAGTAGCCAAAGTAATTCTGACACAAGGTAGATGGAGGGGCATTGCATTCACTAACTTAAAATTACTATTTATAATTCTGGTAATGAAAACAGACTCTCAGACCAGTGGACTAGAATTGAGACCCCAGAAGTAAACTTACAGATCATGAGGTTAATTTATGACAAAGGAGCTAAGTAACAAGAGCAAAGAATTTCAGTTAATGATACTGGGAAAACCGGAAAGCACATGCACAGAATGAAGAAATAAGACCCTATACACAAAGGTTCATGCTGTTTCATTCATTAAAGAGCTCAAAATTAGAACCAAATCTATCAACTGCTTTAAGGAAAACATCTTGGCAGATCTCTGCATGACAGTGAAGAGATGTCTTCAATTTTTTCGCTCCATTGGCAACAAAATAAACAAGCGAAACTAAACACATAGTTTCGTTTCAAACTAAAAAGTTTTTGCACTGCAAAAAACTTGAAAGCTGAAATAACAGACACTACTGAATGAGAGAAATATTTGCATGCCACACATCTGATATGAGTCATATCCAAGATAATATAAAACTCAAAACAAGGAAATAACTTGCTTAAAATAATGGGAGAAGAGCTGAACAGGCATTTCTCCAAAGAAGACATACAGATCGCTAGTGGACATTGTAGGATAACATTGATTTGTCCTTTCTGCCTTGTCTCAAGGAGCTTAGGTTTGTTGGGTTACACCCATCACAGTGCTCCCAAGGCACTCCCATTTCTCTGTGTTTATCTGTAACTTCTTTCTTTGTGCTCTGCTTTCCCAACCAGTCACCTTTATCTCCTAATCAGACTCTGTTATCTTATAAATATTGCTTTTCTTTTCTCCTTATGTACTTTGCACAGTTACTTGGGAGCACTGTCCTTTTTGTATAGACACAGGAAGACAGTTAATGCTATGTGTTTGTAATTTGGGAGTTAATTGACTCCAAATAATATTCCCTTTGGGGTATCTGTTTTCTCAACTTACGCCTCAGTTGCCCTTACTTCCTAGCACCCAAAAAGCAGAGTCCCAAAGATGAACTGGATGGACCCAAGGCAAGTTGTGAGCTACCCTGGCATCAAAATGGGCCAGGCAAAAGCACCAGTAATACTTTACTATAAGTTAAGAGCATGGACAAATTCTGTCAATGAGGATCCAAAAAGTAACAGCTGGATTAGGACCCTGCTAGGGTTAGGAAAAACTAGCCTGAGTACTATAGTCTGAGATCTAGAGCAAGAAATCCCCAGGAGAGCTACCCAACAAGCTTAAGTGTCCATACTGTGTCTATAGTATGTGTTCATACTCTTATTGTGTCCATACAGAATGACTAATATTATTAAGGAGTAGAATTAAAATGAACGTTTAAATGGCTGTTGTACTGAGGAAAGGCGAAACACACCCTAGGTGGTATTTCACCCTTGAGCAGTTCTCCTGGCTACAGGAGATCAGGAAGGGCTTTCATCTGTTGATTGTGCTACAAGACCTGGGTATGGTTGTTACCACCAAGGTTTGGAGGGTGTGAGAGACTAGCAAGGGGGACAGAAGGAGAAGGATGTAGGGGAAGAATGTAGTAGGGGAGAAGAATGTAGAGGAGAAGAATGTAGGAGCAGGGTCCGGGGAAGAGGAATCAACGAGAATCAGGGGATCAGGGAGGATTAAGGGGAATCCAGGAGAAGGAAAAGAGATTCGGGGAAGGAGACTCAGAGAATGGAAATGAGATTAGAATAAACTGCAATTGTTACCAACCAGTGTGGCCCTCATTTCCTCCTTCATCTGCCCCTCGTATCAGCCTTCCCAGGTGGGGAAGCAGCCCAAGAACACCGATCGCAGGTGGCGAGAGAGAGCCGTGGGTTTCGTATTTGTCTTATATGGAAAAAGTTCTTCCTCATTGCTTATTAAGTGAAATGTGGATGAAAACAAACTTGTGCCAGTGGGAATCTATAAGTCTGGAAATAGCCAATATTGTGTGTTGAAGCCTCATTCATTGTTGATGGAACTGTCTGCTAGTTCAGCATCTGTGGAAAACAATATGGAACTTTTCCCCAGCAATAAGTCAAAAATGGAAAGTCAATGGTCAGATGGTACCATTCATGTGGTCTGTAAAGGAAAAAAGTTAAGGAATTGGAAATGTCCAAGGAAAACCTTAGATTCTCGCGGCAGAACTGGGACTACAAAGTGGAAGTAAAGAGTAGGAGGGAAATAAGGAAAGGGAGAGGAAAAGAAAACAATTTTTTCCCTAGAATTGACTTTATGCTCAGTAATGGGTTTATTTCACTAACTTCTCAAAGGAACTCTGATTCTAAGTATATATTTAATGGCTTTTATTCCACTTTATATTCGGTTTGTTATGCGGTTAAGCATATTTGTGTATAACACATCTGTTTTTGTTTAGAATGATACTTTCGCTGATTTTGATAGCATGACTGACCGCCTTCTGGATGAGATAATACAATATATTCAGATTTACAGTTTAACAGTCTCAAAAATAAGGTAACTGCTATATTACACAACTTAATTTTATGTGTGAATTAGAGAAAAAATAAATACATTTTGTTTTAGGATTGTACTATTCTGAAACAATACCACAACTCTAACTAAAGAGAAAAGACATTAAAATATATTTTAGAAATGAAGCATATACCATCTGATCTGTTTATGTGACTTGCTCAAAATTGACTAATCTGTCGAGACAGAAGTAGGTTAGTGATTGTTTAGGTAGGAATGTCACAGCTAAAGGAGGTGGTGGGAAGATCTAAAATTTCTTAGGATGGTTGTGCAATTCTGTAAGTACACTAAATATCATTGAATTGTACCTTTTAGAGGGATTAATTGTATGTATGTGAATTATATTTTAATAATGCTGATAAAAAGAAAGTTGATAGAAATGGACATGTAGAGAAATGGGTATACCATCTATTCTAAAATAATGATGAGCCCCCCAGAAAAGCTCTTCTAACTTAAAATATTCGTAAATAAAGGTAAAATGTTTTATTAATGTTATTTTCTTTGTGTAAGCTTAGATTTAGAAGTTTCCCTGTGCCGTGAAAAGTGCAGAATCAAAACCCTTTTTTGGAGTAAGACCCAAAAAGAAGAAAAAGATATCTAGTTAATGAATCATCCTACATATATACAAGTTAATGGCTTTGCTTTAAATGACTGACATGTTAAAAACAGAGGTATATGCGTAAGAAGACAAATTTATTATCTAATGTAACATTGCTTTTATATTTTGGGGCCATACCCAGCAATGCTCAATACTCCTAGCTCTGCATTCAGGAATCACTCCTGACATGTTCCAGGGACTGTGTGGGATGCTGGGAATGGAACAAGGGTCTGTTACATGCAAGGCAAGCATCTTACCCACTGTACTACTTCCGGGCCTTACTTTTTATATACATTTATTTTCAAGCAGTTATAAACTACGAATTAAAATTTTTTAGTGTTATCTTTTAAATTCAGATTATATAATAACAGGAATTTTCAACATTCTCATAGTCTTTCTTCAAAATATAGATTATTATAGGGGTCAGGAAGTAGTTCAGTGGATTGGAGCTCATACTCTGTGTGTAGAAGCCCCAAGTTCGGTCCTTGGTATCACTTGGTCCCCCAGGCAGAACTGAGAGTGACTCCCCAAGCACTACTCGGTATAACCTAAAAACAAATTTAAAAAAGAATGGAAAGCAAATTTGGGGTCCAAAGAGGTAGTACAGTGGGTTAAGGCATTTGCCTTACACGCAGCCAATCCAGGTTCAGTCCTTGGCGTCATATATGGTACCTCAGTCCCTGCCAGGAGTGACTCCTGAGCACAGAGCCAGGAGTAAGCCCTGAATACTGTCAGATATGGCCCTAAAACAAAATAAAACAAAGAAATGACTTATTTCAAGATATCAAATTATAATTTTAGAACATTACAAAATTTCAAATTATTAATGTCACTTCATAAAATGTGATAATCGCTGATGTTTTGTGTGTTTCAAATTAATTACATGGAAAACATGTCTTTTTTTTCCCTTTTAAAGCTTTATTGGACATTCATTGGGCAATTTAATAATCCGTTCAGTGCTTACCAGGCCAAGGTTTAAATATTACCTTGATAAACTTCATACCTTTCTTTCACTTTCTGGACCTCACCTTGGTACGCTCTACAATAGCAGTGCTCTTGTTAATACAGGTAAATAGTTTTATTTTTCAGTATAAAAGCCTTGTCATGGAAAGAACATTTAAATACAGATTTACTATTTTCTTGTATTTATTGTAGAACCAGTTTCTTACAACCCTTGCATTTTGTGAAATGAAAGATGTAGTCATTTTTCTAATTTGATATGAATGTAAAGTATCGGATAAAAATGATTTCAAAAAAATATTTTCAGAGATGGAGATGTTACTCAGTGGTAGATAGCATGCTCATATGTGTGAGACCCTCGTTTGGATTCCTCACACCCCAAATCAAACACTAATTCCCTCAGTCCTCCCTTCCCCAAGCTCCTGGTACCAAAAAAAGAATATTCTCAAATGTCACTAGGCCTTTTTTTCCTCAAATAATCTGTCAAGATTTTTAGTAAAGGCTTATAAAGTAGGCAGTTCTTTCATTTAATTAAGCATCTAATATTCTTACTTACTGTACTATAAAGTGATAACATATTTTATGTAGAACATTAATTCTGATTTTGAGTTGATACTAATAAAGGAATTTAATGAGAAAATACTAAAAAATGTTTTAAGAAATTTATTTTAAAGACCCTGATTCTGGTTAGAATAAGTACTTTGCTTAAAAAAGTACTGATATTTGATTTGCCTTTTTTGGCTTTGTTTTTCCCTTACATCTCTCAAATGTATATTATAGTTGTTCCTCATTGTAGGAGTAAACTGATTTTGTTATCTATCTTTCATTCAACCTTGAAACTTGTATTTCAGTGATCTCTTTCACTTCTTTCATAAGCAAAAAAACCACATCATTTTCTTTTGTATCCCATTTCAAATAATGCCATTTAAAATAAGCTAGTTCTCTATTATTATGTTTCAAAAAGAGAGTGAAAGAAAAATAAGATACATAAGTGATAAAAATTCAGAGTTTAGAAGGAGAGCTAACAGATTCAATGTATGCTTAGCATGCATGAGGCCTGGGTTCAGTCCATGGTACCAAATAATTCTCAAAGCATATCTAGAAGTAACCTTCAGCATCACCAGGCATAGCCCAAACAAACAAAAGTATTAATGTAACCTCGTTGGTGTGAAGGTGCACTGGTAGGATTGGTGTTGGAATATAATAAAAGTATGTAATAAATCATGAACAACTTTATCAAAATAAGTAAATAATGTAACCTTGAATTTCCTCTGAAAATTTAGTCTCAGACTTAAATTATTTTATTTAATCAAATATAATATTTTTTGTTCCCTAGTTTTCCTCTAATATCAGAAGTAATTAATGTAGAAATGAATATTCCACATTCTTAAAAACTAATTCCAGAGTAATTGAGATTTCACTTAAAGGAAAGTTACATTTAAATATGGGTAACTGATAATATACAAAATTAAAATTAAATATGAACCTTAAAATTATTTATACCTATAGTGTTAGAAAGCATTAACCAAGTGCTAATTCTGAGAGTTGATCCTAATTTATTAGTCAATCAGTTCAAATGTAATTATCTATTCTGAATACTCAGTAGTTAAGCATTTTGATCTGTTGCTGTTTTAAGATTACACACATGCATTTATTTATAGTATGAACAAATATATCTAACAGTATAATTTTTAAAATTATTTCTTCATAGACCATTTTTTGTTTTATTACCAAATGAGATAGGGACAGCAAATCTTCAAAAAGCACCATTAAACCAGAAATAATCTCCAACGTATGTCTGGTTATTTTAATTATGATTATCAAAATAGAACTGTTTGCCAATATTTTAACCAACAAAATGCTTACCTGAGGTGTTATTTTATGAAGACAAATATATATTAAAATCAACATATGTTGCTACACATTTTCAGCTGTACTCACATATGCTTTATAACCCTCTAGGTCTCTGGTTTATGCAGAAATGGAAAAAATCAGGTTCACTCTTACAGCTGACGTGTCGAGATCATTCAGACCCCCGCCAAACTTTCTTATACAAGCTTAGTAATAAAGCAGGTAAATAAGAATTTAAAGATATTCACAGAAAAATATTTTTTAACTTAAACCTTTAGCATAGAAATGATCATGCCTTTTTGGTTATTAAAAATTATAATCAATTATAATTTTATAATGATCTTTTATGAGCTATACAGTGACTTAGAAATTTTCATAATATTTTTACCATATATACGGCAGTACCAGTTTTAAGTCAGTTTAAGCCTAAACTTGACCGATCCTTCTAGCAGTTTATTCTCTTATCCATTGCTCATTCTATATAGTCCAACAAAAGTTATCTACTTTTCTATGCTTATTAAGCTTTTCTGGACAGTGTCAGAAACTAAAATATTAAGAGTTACTCCTTCTACCGCTTCTTACTGTTGAGTCTTACTACTATTCCTCTCATTAACTGATTATTCCCCATCTTGCACATACATTCCAACCTTTGCCACCTGAAGTCCCAAACTGCTCTTTGACCATTCTCAAAAATCACAGGAGCAGCTGACTAGAAAAGAAAGGCTTACTGGGAAGCTAGTCTCACCAACACAGACTATAGAAGGGAAAAATGAGGCCAGAACAATATTATAGCAGATAGGGCGTTTGCCTTGCACCTGGCCCACCTGGATTTGATCTGCAACATCCTATGTGGTCCCCCCAGCACTGCCAGGAGTAAACCTTGAGCATCCCCGGGTGTAACATAGCACTGTAGCACTCACTGTCGCACTGTCCTCCCGTTGTTCCTTGATTTGCTCGAGCGACTTGTTTGGCATATCGAATACATCACGGGTAGCTTGCCAGGCTTTGCCGTGCGGGGGAGATCCTCTTGGTAGCTTAACGGGCTCTCCGAGAGGGGCAGAGGAATCGAACTGAGGTCGGCCATGTTGGCTGCATGCAAGGCACACGCCCTACCGCTGTGCTATCGCTCCAGGTGTAACATAAACAGACCAAAAACAGAGGGCAAAGAGTCTGATTTTATGCTAAAAAAGAGATAAGGTATTGTTCCTCGTCTGTTATATTTAGAATTTTCCAGTTAAAAGAACATACAAATTTATGGGAGGGGACAGTGGCTTGTGCAGTTAAGAAACAGACAGTGGACATTAATTAATTATATATCACATGCAGAAAATGTTCGTGATATAAGTACATGAGGACATAGGTCAGATGGCTTCCCCGGACCTTTCCCACTGATGAGTTTTATCATAGATATGCAACTCACTGACACCCGAAGTCCGTGGATCCTCATCTAGTTATCTCTAAGTACCTCTCTCCATTCTCTTAAAAGTTCTCAGATGTGGGACTGGGAGGAGTGCAACCGTAGATTCAGTACAGTAGGTAAAGTGCTTGTCTTGTACACAGCTGATCTGGCCTCCATCCCCTTCAACCTGTGTGATCTTCCAAGCCCCAACAGGCGTTATCCCTGAGTATAGATTCTGAGCACCAATGATATGGCCCAAAAACAGATCCAAAAAAAGTTTGTCCAGGACCAGAGATAGTTCAGAGGGGTGAAATGTATCCCTGGCTTGCAGAGGTCCTGGGTTTAATTTAAAAAAAAAAAAAAACATGGCACCCTATTGGAAATCTAGCTTACCTTCTTTAAGGGAATAGAAAGTTCATCCTATCTTGTAATTGCACTTAAGGTTACAACTAACCTCCCCACCCCAGTCGTCCATCACACCCTGGGGGGTGGTCTTGCTCACTCTGGAAAACACTGACCTGGGAAAGTTTTGTTTAAGGCTTTTCTAATTTCCCTCTCTTCTTAGTCTTTGAACCACTACTTCCACCTTCATTCCACAAATGATCTCCTACTTTACATATGAAATTCAAAGGGCATCATGAAAAGACCGTTTATATTCTGATTTTTAACCTGCAAATGTTAGTATACCTGTGTTTTCCTTCTCAGTAAAAGTTATACTTTCCCAAATATATGGTATTCCACTTTCATGTTACATTGATACTCTCTTAACTACTGACTTGGTAGTTGACCTATTTATTTTTTTCCGTCAATGAAGCCTCTTGAAAATTAAGTCATTTTTCCTACTTCCTGACCTTCTACTTCACTTTTCAGTCTATTTCAATCTTATTTCTGTCTTCAGCATTCCATTTAAGCTTGCCAAGTCTAGTGATCTCTGTTCATTCTTTCGTTTCATTTTCAATTACTAGCATTTAAAACTATTGAAAACATCTTTCATCTTGGAGTGGAGTTCTTGCCTTGCACACAGCCAACCCAGTTTCAATCCCTGACTACAAAGCCAGAAGTTACTCCTGAGCATTGTCAGGTGTGACTAAAAATACAGAACTAGAAAACACCTTTCATCTTGAAGTTACTTTCTGTCCACCAGTCCCATAACATCAATCTCTTCAGACTTTTTCCTTTTCTTGCCTTCTGTTTTCAATGTGGACTCATGTTCATCTTCTCTTTTCCCTCTCAGCTTTGTTCTTTGATAGCGTTCTTCTATGTACACCCTTCTTTTAAAATTAAGGAAAACTTAAAATTTTTTAAGTGCTTAAAATTTTTGTGTTTGTTTTTTGGGCCAGCTGTGCTCCTGGCTTACTCCTGGCTTGTGCGTGGCAAGCACCTTCCCACTGTACTATCTCTCTAGTGCCAAATACTTTAAATAATTTAAGTGATTTCATAAGTAATTCAGAAATGTTATATATTTTATTTAATGTTTTATACTTTCAGTTACCCTTTCAGTTTGTGACGTTGGGAATACACACACACACACACACACACACACACACACACACGTGTGCACGATTATGCTATTTAAACATTTTAAATTTTTTATTTAATCGCTGTGAAATACACAGTTACAAAGTTGTACATGATCCAGTTTCAGTCATACAGTGTTCTAATACCCATGTGTTCCAGTGGACATTTCCTACCATCAGTATCCCAAGTTTCCCTCCTGCTGCTCCCCTCACCCCACGCCCACCCCAGCCTTCCTCAATGGCAGGTACTTTTCTTCTTTTTTTTCCTTTTCCTCTTAGGCACTGTGGTTTGCAAATTGTTACTTAAAGGGTATCATGCCTATCATTTTATCTCCTTTCAACACCAAGTTCTTATCCAGAATGACCATTTCTTACTGTCATTGTCAGTGGTTGCCTCTCTATCCTAACCACACTCCCACTCCACTTTATAGCATGCTTTTACCATGAATCAGCCCTCCTACCCATAGTTTGTGTTTTCTTTGGGTGTCCCACAAATGAGTGTAATCATTCCGTCTTTTCCTCTCCTGACTCATTTCACTCAGCATGATACTTTCCGTGTCCATGGTTAAGCATGTTTCATTACTTCATTTTTCCTAATAGCTTGCATGTGTTCCATTGTGTAGATACACCAGTTTCTTTATCCACTGATCTGCTCTTGAGCACTTAGGCCGTTTTTAACATTTTGATTATTATAAATAGTGCTGCGTGAATAGGAGTGCAAATACCTCATGAATTTTTCTGTTGGTATATTTCCTTGATGTATATTTCAGGAGTGGAATTGCTGAGTCTTATGGAAGCTCAATTCTATTTTTTTGAGGAATGTCCTTATTGTGTACAAAAAGGCTGGACCAGTTGACATTCCCACCAGCAATGGATGAGGTTCCCTTTTTCCCCCATATCAATGCCAACACTGGTTGTTGTTCTTTGTGATAAATACCATTCTCTTTGATGTAAGGTTATATCTCATTTTTTATATTTGTATTTCCCTGATGATTAGTAATATAGAGCATTTCTTCATATGCCTTTTGGCCATTTGAATTTCTTGTTTGAGAAAGTTTTGGTCTTCCCCATTTTTTTGATGGGGTTGAATATTTTTTTCTTATAAAATTCTACCAGTTTTTTTTATATTTTCAATATTCACCCTTTATCAGATGAACAGTGGGCAACTAATTTCTCTTAATTTGAGGCCTTTCTTTGTATTCGGTTTTTGTTTCCTTTGAGGTGCAGAAGCTTTTTAATTCAGTATGATCCCATTTGTTTATGTTTGCTTCCACTTGATTGGGCAGTGATATTTCATCTTTAAAGATGTCTCTAGTTTCAACATCATCAAGAGATCATCCTGTTTTTCTCTATGAACCAGGTGATATGATATCAGGTCTGATACAGAGGTCTTTAATCCATTTTGATTTAACTTTTGTGCATGGTATCAGGAAGTGGTCTAAGTTCATTTTTCTGACCAGTTTTTGTAGCGCCACTTGTTAAAGAGACTTTTCCACTTCATATTTTTTGTTTCTTTATCAAAGTTTAACTGATCATACATGTGAGAGTCTGTCACTAAATTTTCAGTTCTATTACGTTGATCTGAAGCTCTTTATTCCAGTACCATGCTGTCTTAATTACTACTGCTTTACAGTATAGTTTGTAGTTGGCGAGTTATATCTCCTCCTTTTTCCCAAGGATTGTTTTTGGCTGTTCAAGAAGTGGGGCGATATTTCCATATGAATTTCAGTAGAGTTTGATCTGTTTCTTTGAAAAATGCCAAGGGTATCCTTACAGAGACTGCTTTGAATCTGTATAATACTTTGGGGAATATTGCCATTTTGATTATGTTAATCCTCCCAATCCATGAGCAGGGAATGTGTTTCCATTTCCTTGTGTCCTCTTTTATTTCTTGAAGTAGTGTTTTGTAGAGTTTGTTTTTCCCCTTGGTGTGTGTGTTGGTGGGGGGGGAGGTCTTTCACCTCTTTGGGTAAGCTCAATCCTCGGTATTTGACTTTCTGAGACATAATTGTGAATGGGATTTTTTATTTTTCTCTCTTGTGTATAGGAAAGTCATAGACTTGTTCATATTAATTTTGTAGCCTGCCACTGTACTTTACAAATCTATTGTTTCTCAGAGCTATTTTGTAAAGTCTTTAGGCTTTTCTAAATATAGTATTATGTCATCTGCAAATAGTGAGGACTTTGATTTTTTTCCTTTCCAATATAGAAGTTTTCAATGTATTTTTCTTGCCTAAATGCTATGGTAAGTACTTCCAGTACTATATTGCATAGAAGTGATCATAGTGGGCAAGCTTGTCTTTTGTCTGATCTTAGCAGGAAGAATTTTAGTTTTTTCCCCCATTGAATGTAATGTGGATTTATGATAATGGCTTTGACTATATATGTTGAGGAAAAT
Source organism: Sorex fumeus (assembly GCF_029834395.1). Lineage (NCBI taxonomy): Eukaryota > Metazoa > Chordata > Mammalia > Eulipotyphla > Soricidae > Sorex > Sorex fumeus. The sequence goes on along the minus strand of NW_026606065.1, from coordinate 14,032,186 downwards.
CCCTTCAATCCCATTCTGTTGAAAGGTTTTTTTCAATCATAAATATGTGCTGGATCATGTCAAATGGTTTGTTTCTTTTTATCTACTAAAACAATCCCATGATTTTTATTTTTTGTCACACTGATATGATGTATTACATTGATTGGCTTGCATATGTTAAACCATCTTTGCATCCCCAGCATGAATCCCACTTGGTCATGTTATATGATCTTTTTGATGAGTTGTTGGATTGTATTTGGTAGTATTTTGTTGAGGATATCTGCATCTGTGGTCATCAAGGATATTAATATGTAAAAAAAAATATTTTTGGTGGTGGTGTTTTTATCTCCATTTGGTATCAGGGTAATGATTGCTATGATTGCTTCATAGAAACTGTTCAGGAATGTTTCTGTTTCTTCTGTTTTCTGAAAGAGACTGAAAGGATTGGAAGTAGATCTTCTGTAAAGGTTTGAAAGAATTCACTGGAGAATCCATCTGGACCTGTGCTTCTCTTTTGGGGGATATTTTGATTACCATTTCAATTGCTTCAATAGGGATAGATCTGTTTAGGTGTTCCATGCCTTTTTGGTTTAGCCTTGGGTAGGTTATAAAAGTTCAAAAACTTATCCATATCTTCTAGGTTCTCATTTCATGGCATAGAGGGTTTTGTTTTCTTGCTTTTTGGGTCACACCCGGTGATGCTCAGGGGTTACTCCTGGTTCTGCACTCAGGAATTACTCCTGGCAGTGCTCAGGGGACCATATGGGATGCTGGGAATCGAACACAGGTCGGCCACATGCAAGGCAAATGTTTACCCCTGCACTATTGCTCCAGCCCCAAGAGATTGTTAAAGTAATCTCTGATGATCCTTTGGGTTTCCATTGTATGTGTTGTGATATCTCCCCTATCATTTGTCATTCAGTTTAGTAGGACCATCCCGCTCTCCTTATCTTTGTTAGTCTTTTTTGGTTTGTTTTCATTTTTTATAATTTTATTTATTGAATCACCGTGAGAGCAATTATAAGGCTTTGGATTTAAGTCACGGTACCTTCACCAGTGTCCATTCTCCACCACCAAAAACCCCAGTCTACCCCCATCTCAAACCCTCCCCCTAACTGTGGGGCAGATGATTTCCACATTACTCTCTCTCTCTCTCTACTTTGATTACATTCAATATTTCAACACCAGACCCACCATTATTTTTTGGGATTTTACCCCAACACTCAGATCTGCCAAAAAGGCAACAGTGGACAATTTGTTTTCTATTGCTGGTTATGAATAACATATGATGTTGTACAGCCGCAGTAGTGGCCGCACAATTCTGAAATTCTGAAATTTTAACAATTAAATCTGGAGGGATTTCTGCCAAAACCTGCTAGGTTCCAAGATTTGTTCCTGAGTCTCTTGTATCATTGCCGTTAAGCAGCTTGATCAAGAGCCAGAGAGGCCATTCATGGGCGGCAACTTAGGGACTCCTTGGGACAGGGAGGAAAGGGCCGGCTCCACCCCAGTCCCATGAGGCCCAGCATGTCACATCACTGAGGGCCCAAACCTGAGTGTCCGGTGACCTCTGGAGGATGGCAGCCACCAGGTCGCCAGAGGAAACAGGCCAAGGTATGAAACCTGTTCCCACCTGGGGTGGCCCTGCGCCAGTAACCTACTGCAGGGACCAGACACATTTCTGCCAAAAGCTGCTGGGTTTCAAGATTTGTTTCTGAGCCTCTGGGATCATGGCCATTGAGCAGCTTGATGAGCCAGAGAGGCCATTCGTGGATGGCAGCTCTGGGTCTCGTTGGGGTGGGGAGGAAAGGGCCGCCTCCACCCCCATGCTGTGAGGCTCAGTGTGTCTTCGTCAAACCTGACAGTCCAATGGCCTCTGGAAGATAGCAGCCACCTAGCCGCCTAGGGGGAGGTCTGGCGCTGGTAACCCATTGCAGGGACCAGACGCATCTCTGCCGTTGGGTTCCGAGATTTGTTTCTGAGTTTCTGGGATCATGGCCATTAAGCAGTTCTATCAAGAACCAGAGAGGCCTTGCCTCCAATTATATAGCTGAGCCAGAGGTGGTTTGTGGGTGTGTCTCCCACATATCTAACTTTTGGCCATTTACTTTCTTGATAAACTTTGCCCCAAGTTTTTGGGTTCTGACCAAAGGCACAGCAGCAATTTGGGGATATCTGGAAGTCTGAAGGCGCCATCAGGCTGCTGATGCACTCGCCTCACAGATACAGATTGACCTGTTGGTGGCCCTACCCGCATCTTAGTTAGTCTTGCTAGTGGCTTATCAATTCTGGATTGTTGGGGTTTTTCCTGACATAATTGAGTATCTCTTTTTTTTTTTCAATTGAGTCAGCATACAATGTACAATTACAAAGTTGTTCCTGATTGAGTTTCAGTCATACAGCATTTCAACACCCATCCCCTTCACCAGTGCACATTTCCCACCATCATTGTCCCCAGATTCTGTTTGAATAAATATATATGTGTACATGTATGTTACATTTGTATGTACACACACAAACACACTCTCACACACACACACACACACACACATCTCTCCTCCATTTCTACCTTCAAAGCCAGTATTCTCTTGCTGAGTTTTTAGTCTTGTTGGTCTGTCCAGAGATGACAGCAGTGTTGAGGTCTCCAACTACTATTGTGTTGCTATCAATATCCTTCTTGAAATTCATTAGCTGTAAAAAACTATGCACGCAGAAAGTTGTGTTTGCGGGCTCTTCGGTTGGCTCTGTCTCGCAGCCCAGGTTCAGTGCTCTTGAGCCGCTGTGTGTGGCCTGGATCAGCCAAGGACAGACGAAGGAAGAGATGAGGGTCAGGCCGGTTGATCTTAGTAGCAGTGTATTACAAGGAAGTTTATCCCATAGAAGAAATTTATGTTATGGAGGGCCCAGGTTCTCTCAAGCACATGTTCCTCTTGCTAGTCTCTCCGTGGTCCATCTTGCAGCCGTGCTCTCTCTCTCTCTCTCTCTCTAGCTCCCCTTGTCTCTCCAACTCCCTAGCAGTCTTGGCTGACACTCCACCCAGTCAGGTAGCCAAATCAACATAAGAAAGCCCTTCCTGAGGGCCCACCTAAAAGGTAATTCTAAAGCCTTTCCTGACTTCCTAAGTGCAAAATACCTCTTATGGTGTTTTTCTCTTTTCCTCAGTCCAGTAAACTGTCAACTTCAACTATTCCTGAGGTTATGCAGGAAGGACAGAACAGTGTTATCCGATAGCAGTTATTTTAAATATTTTGTTGGTCCATCATTTGGTGCATATATATTTAGGAATATGATTTCTTACTGGTGTACATATCCCTTGATCATTAAGAAATGAACCTCTGTTCTCTCATGACCTTTTTGAACCTGAAGTCTGTCATCTGATACTAGCACGGCCACCCTGCCTTTTTGAGGCAGCCTTTTGCTTGAAGAATGGTACTTAGACATTTCAGTTGTGCTTGCTCGGAGACACATACCAAGTTTCGGTGCTTTCACACTTACATCCTTGCCGAAGGTGACACTCTTTCAGTTGTAGCACTTGCACATGCTTGTCAGGGGTTACAGTGCTTGAACACACATACTTTCAGTGAAACTGGAAATCACTTCAGGTTACCAGGAATTTTATATAGCTGCCCGGCACAAACAGCAAGAGATGTCAGAATGTGCTTGGCACATTGTGTAGCACCGTGTACCAAGATCTGAGTCTCACACTTACAAGGTAGGTCCTCTAGCCACTGAGCCATCTCCCAACTCTATAAAATTGTATTTTTATTACATCCTTTTTAATTTTGTGGTAAAGAGCTACATAAATGTTACTTTTAAGAGTAAGAGAAAACTTATTTTTAAAAGTAACTGTTATGTAGCCCTTTACCAGATCTTTTGGGGCAGGGAGATGACTCAAAGGACTGAGCATATGCAACAGGCCTTCGTTCAGTCACTGGCACCACATATTCTGCCAGACACTGTCAAGTCTGAACATAGCACCACATTCACAAGCATGCCAGTTTATATCCAAATTCCCCTGCCAAAAATGGAGTAAGCTCATTGAGTAAGACATTAGAATTAAGCATTCGTTAAATTTTACAACAACTTTTAACCCCCCAAAAAAATCTATAACATTTTTTAAATTGTTGTTAAACTTTATAATATAACATTTAAGCCACGAGTTGCCACTGCAAGGGCTGAATGACATCCTAACCCAAAAACCCATTGGCTAGGTCATCACTGAGTGGTAAAATCCATGTAAGGGCAGAGAATTGTCTCCCAAATAAAGTCTTCTGAAATTTTCATTAGCAGAACTTTAACTCAGATGAATTGCTTCTGTAATTTCTACCCAGTGTTGTGATTCTGGGGATCACCATGTTTCATTTTGAGTTTCTGCCCTTGCTAGCCAGGACAGCTAGACAAGAAATTGAAACCCAAAAGTGCAAAGAATCATAATCTATTAAGTTACCTTGCCTAATACAAGAAGTAAACCATCATGCAAAAGCATTGTATTAAAATTAATACATTTTTGTTAACAATTATTAATGTTCAGTAATCTTTACATGGCCGACCCGAGTTCGAGTCCTCCGCCCCTCTTGGAGAGCCCGGCAAGCTACCGAGAGTATTCGATATGCCAGACACAGTAACAACAAAGTCTCCAATGGAGACGTTACTGGGCCCGCTCGAGCAAATCGACGATCAACGGGAGGGCCTAATAGATTATAGAGGTGTTTAATAACTGGTTTCACTTGATTTATAAATAACATCGATATTTTATTTCTGAATATGTGGCAAAGAATCAGCATCACCTAACATTTTAGGAAGCAAATACTCTCAGATATATTTAAAACAAATGAGTGCATTTATAAAGGAGATACCAGATTTTAAAAACAGGAGTTTCTTATTGTCATCACTATTGGCATTCTGGGCTGGATAATGCTATATTATCAGGGGTTGTCTAGTGCATTGTACCACATCCCTGGATTTCAGTCACTAAGTGTCAATAGAGTGCACACCCCTCCATAACAGAAATGTCTATACTGCGAACTTCATCTGTAAAATACAAGTTTAGAGCTATTGCTTTAGTCAGTTCCAGAGAGTAAATATAAAAGCTATATATATATATATATATAGTTATGTGTATATATAGTTATATATATATTGTTTAACTCATTACAATTCTTGTAAAAAGAATTGTAAAATTCTTAAAATTGTAAAATTGTAAAATTTTCAGGAAGTGGAATATAACAAAATCAGCAGGAGAAGATAATAGAGATGAAAGTGGCCTTTACAATGTTCAAAAAATCATATTGTATAAGTTCAGAAAAATATTAAAATACTTAGAAACTTATTTTTTCAGATGAGGGGTGTCTTGTTACTTTCCCAACTTTGAAATAACATTTAAGCCATGAGTTGCCACTGCAAGGGCTGAATGACATCCTAACCCAAAAACCCATTGGCTAGGTCATCACTGAGTGGTAAAATCCATGTAAGGGCAGAGAATTGTCTCCCAAATAAAGTCTTCTGAAATTTTCATTAGCAGAACTTTAACTCAGATGAATTGCTTCTGTAATTTCCACCCAGTGTTGTGATTCTGGGATCACCATGTTTCATTTTGAGTTTCTGCCCTTGCTAGCCAGGACAGCTAGATAAGAAATTGAAACCCAAAAGTGCAAAGAATCATAATCTATTAAGTTACCTTGCCTAATACAAGAAGTAAACCATCATGCAAAAGCATTGTATTAAAATTAATACATTTTTGTTAACAATTATTAATGTTCAGTAATCTTTAAGGATCTAAGTTTAATAGCACTGATTCTCAACCTGAGTGTAATTTTTCTATAGGCGCACAATATAACTTTTGCAGAGGGCTGTTGTTTTGAAATAACAGCATTTAGTGTACTTTTAATGTAATAGTCTTTTCCATAGAAGCCATAAAGAATGCCAAGAAATAGAATTGCAGAGGTTTTAGAAATCCAGATATAGATTTATTAACTTTTTAAGATGGGAGAGAATATAATATTCTGTATATTAATCATCATGATACAAAAAAATAAAACTGACCATGTATGAAAGAGAAACAGACATCTACTAAATCCATGTCCTTTAAAAGGCAGAAGAAATTGGAGTCCAGCATGCAAGTAAAAAGGTTCACTGAAGTGCAAGTAGTCAGTTCATTTCAGGTCAAGAGCAAAGGCAAAACCTGAAGGTGGAGGTATACCAAATTATGGGAGTGTGTGGTAGTTCTCTTTAAGAGTAAGACCATAATGTATGATTGAAGATGGGTTAGAAGATACACACAGCTTAAGGGAAAGTGGAAATCATTTTAGAAAGTGAAAAATGAAAGTTGGTTTTTAAAGGTCATTTAGGAAAGTACAAAAATGAACATTTGTTGAGCCACATGTTCTGAACTAATCAGCCCATGGACTCTGAGGCTTACCGCTTGTAACTGTTCTGTTTTTATTTGGAACGTGGTTAAGTACATTCTATCTGATTTAAGTAGAGATAGAATTTATTGAAAGGACAAAAGACTAAAGAAGCCCATATTCTCTCTTGAGCACACACTTCTCCTTTTATCTTCCCTCACATTTTTCAATAAAAACTACCTTGCTGCAGTGTAAAAAAATAATAAGCAATTTTAAATAATTTCATGAAATGTTTATGTTTATGGAAAAGTGTCCTTTTGTTTCTTTGAGAAATATTTCTGAATATTGAATAAACTTTGTAAAGAATACCATGTAATAATACTTGCTTTTTTGTTCACTTCATCCCACCCTTATCTTCACACTTAACTCTGATTTATCATATTAATTTATAAGCAACATATGAAGTTAGGGGAACTTCAAAAGAGAATATTTAGAAATTTGGAGAAAAAATTATCAGGATTATAAAAGCATTAAAATTAGCATTAAGCTGAAAGTAGACTGGAGACTGACCACAATGGCCACTCAATACCTCTATTGCAAACCACAACACTCTAAAGGAAAGAGAGAGCAAAAGGGAATGCCCTGCCACAGAGGCGGGATAGGATGGGGGGATAGGGGTGGGAGGGCTACTGGGATCATTGGTGGTGGAGAATGGGCACTGGTGGAGGATGGGTACTCAATCATTGTATAACAAAAACTCAAGCACGAAAGTTTGTAAGTCTACCACTGTACCTCATGGTGTTTCACTAGTAAATAAATAAAAATAAAATTAGCATTAAAACTTTAATTTCTTGGGGGGCTTTTTGGGGGGTTTTTTTGTTGTTTTTTGCTTTTTGGGTCGCACAGGAGTAATTCCTGGTTCTGCACTCAGGAATCACCCCTGGCAGTGCTCAGGGGACCATATGGGATGCTGGGAATCGAACCCGGGTCGGCCGTGTGCAAGACAAACGCCCTACCCACTGTGCTATTGCTCCAGCCCATCTTGGTCATTTAAATACTGTTTTAAATCTGGTTAAATGTTGCATTGTAAATCAGTGCTTTCTCTTTGCAGGGCTTCATTATTTCAAAAATGTCGTACTTGTGGGATCTCTACAGGATCGCTATGTTCCTTATCACTCTGCCCGAATTGAAATGTGTAAAACAGCTTTAAAGGACAAACAGTCAGGTAACAACATAACTTGGAATTATTCCAAGGAGCTATTAACTTTTCCCCCCAATTTTTCTTGTAGTCACATTCTTGCATCTTCATACATCCTTTTCTCTCTTTTTTTTTTCACTACCCCAAAAATTAGCCTTCCTTTGCCTTCCTCTAAATGATTGGGATTTGTGGTTGTGGTAATGTTCATGCTGCATATTCTACTGTAACTTAATTAAAGATAATCAAATATGTCTAATCAAAGACAGCTTTTGCTATTTTTAAAAAACAGAAGAAATTTAAACCATAGCTATTTGGAGCCAGAGGAGGCTTCAGTCTTGTTTGTTTTTATTTTGGGGTCACACCCAGTGGTCATCAGAATGACTCTGTGCTCAAGGATCACTCCTGGCAAAGAGCCATATAGGGTGCTGGGTATTGAACACCAGTCAGCCACATACAACATTCTCTATTGTACTATAGCTTCTGCCCTCATTTGGTATTTCTTAATTAAAGCTCAGAGGTGCTAATAAGTGGATTGCCCAAAGCTTTTGCTGGTTATTTAAAGGCTTAGGGCAAGAACCTGAGTGTCCACCTCCCAGTGTTGACCCAGTTCTGTTTTTGGAATGTGACTGCTTTTAAACTCTTAATCTTCAGCCTTTTCCGCATTCTGACTCTACAGCTTACTCAGGCTGGAACTTACATATATGTGTGTGTTGGTATTGGGATTGCCTAGCATGACCCTTGGCATGGTGCCACAGTATTTGGTAGGTATTCTGCAGCTTGAAACAAATTTTTTTTATTTTATTTTTTTCAAATACCCATCCGTCCACCAGTGCCCATTTCCCACCACCACGGATCCCAGTATCCCTCCCACCCCCCATCCCCCCCCATCCCACCCTGCCTCTGTGACAGGGCATTCCCCTTTGTTCTCTCTCTCCTCTTGGGTGTTGTGGTTTGCAAAAGAGTCAAGCCTGATTTTCAGGGAGAAATGTTGGATGATTTACTTTCCATTGATCACTTTGTATATAAGGAGATGTTGCGCGGCCACACGGTTCGGAAAAAATGTCCTGGTACCCACATGCAAGAGCTATGCTTGTAGGAGCTCATGGTCACCGGGGTTCCCTCTGGAGAAGGCGGGACGGCAGCACCTACCTTATCTGGAACCTCCCGGTGACATTGGCTCAGTTTGGTACCTGGAGCATTCTCTGGGAGCTGTGGGGCCCTCCAGCCGGTTTTCTTCTATGTTGCTGTGTGCTGTCAGACAAATTTTTTGAGCATTTGTGTCATAAAAATAACTTTTGTGGGACTGGAACCATAGCACAGCGGGTAGGGCATTTGCCCTGCACGCGGCAGACCCAGGTTCAATTCCCAGCATCCCATATGGTCTCCTGAGCACCGCCAGGAGTGATTTCTGAGTGCAAAGCCAGGAGTAACCCCTGAGCATCGCCAGGTGTGACCCAAAAAAAAAAAAAAAACAACTTTTGTGGGCCAAAGATGTAGTCCCAGGGGTAAGTTGCTTGCCCTGTTTGGTCCCATCCTTCCCACCCTATCCCATTAGCAGCCAACCCTGTTCTGTAGGCAGACTAAAAGTTGACTGCTTTATATGAGATGAATCATTCTATGTTTGGCGGGGAGGGGCTGAAAGTTTTGTTATAGTTTAGGTAATGCTAAGTTTCAAGGTATTAATATATAAGATTATTACACCCCACTACTACCAAAATGCCCACAATTCTTTGCCACTCTCCCTACATCTCTCTCTTCTGGTCTCTTCTTCTTTCCTCCCTTTCCCCTATCCCCACTATGTGGTATAATTGCTTCTGTATTCTTTTAAAAAAAAAGTTTTGGGGGGGGAATTAGGTGGGGGGCCCACACCTGGCAGTAAGCCAGGGATTACTCCTGACTCTGCCCTCAGGGATCACTTCTGGTGTTGCGTGGGAGAACATTTGGGCTGCTGGGGATTGAACCAGGGTCAGCCACATGCAAGGCAAGCACCCTACTCGCTGTACTACTGTTCTAGCCCTTTGATATATTCCAAATGATATACATTTATAAGATTTTTATCGGCTACTCGAGTGAATTAATATGCCATTTTTTATTTGTTTGTTCCAAGGACAAATATATTCAGAAATGATCCACAACTTGCTTCGTCCAGTTCTGCAAAGCAAGGACTGCAATTTGGTTCGCTATAATGTCATCAATACATTGCCCAACACAGCTGATTCACTCATTGGCAGAGCTGCACATATAGCTGTTCTTGATTCAGAAATATTTTTAGAGAAATTCTTTCTGGTTGCTGCCCTCAAATATTTCCAGTAGGATAAAACATTAAGAGACTTAACAATTACCTCATTCAACAGTGATTCAAATAATGTGTTATAGTAAACTGTAGATGCTGATAAGTTCTATGAAATATTTATATCTTTTTATATGGGAGATAATTTATATCATCCATGTTTAGAGCTTTTTAAACATCTACTTTACTTTCTAGGTAATGTGGCTGTGCAATATTTTTTTAATTTTATCTTTTTACTTTTCTATTCTTTTTCATATATTTTGCTACTTAACGTATTTCAGTGAAACTTTCAGCCCAGGCTATATGTATGTCTAATTGTTTATTGGCTTTCCACAATTTTTACATCAGACACGTCATATTAGAGGCCATTATCGCGATATTAGCATGCGTTTTTAATTTTATAGCATTGGGATATTATTTAGTAAATTATAAATTTTACTTTCAACATTTTACTATGTTTTAACTGGAAATAAAATTATGGCTGCTAAAATATATTTTTTGAAATCAACTTCTTTAGTCCAGTCAAACCAAGTAGTTCATATATGACAATGTTACAGAAGTTTTCTATAAACAGTCATAATGTTGTTGCTATTAAACATGTCATGCCTATTAAAATATATTTTCTACTGGTGATTCAACATTATTTCTCATAATGACTTTTACTACTGGAACTTTTCATGTTCGTGTTAGCAGCATCTAGAGATTTTTGAATGTTTGAATGCCTTCTGCCTTGATTTAGTTGGAATTTTGCTATATTTGGTAATACTGCTTGAACTTTTTGAATACATTTCTTTAACTTTTTCATGGACTTCCTGATATGAACATAATAATTACATGTTGAAATTTATGAAGTGTTTTTATGAATTTAGATAATTTTTAAATATTGTTAACATTTGTTGAACTTCAGAGTAATGTAAATAAAATTATTCATGTTAAAATGGAACAAAATAATTTACATGTTTGGTGATACAGCCGCAAATGTTTTTGATATATGGAAATGTCAAGTCTTGACTTTACTAAAGGTGCTGAGTAGCATTTAAATTCACTATTTTCCTTTTCTGTTTTATTTTTGAAAATAATAATGCACTAAGGGTGGATAGAAGGTTTGTCTGCATTCACCAATTGTGATGGACAGAGGTTTTTGTATGTATTGTATAATTGATGCATGTTTATTTTTAGAATTGTGTTATTGCCTCTGGTGTTAATAAATGGACAAATGACTCTATGGAAGAACAGCTAAATGCTTGTTTGTTTTCAGAATACTAGAGGTTATATATTTATTTATAATTGAAGCAACTATTACCTCTGTAGACCAGCATGATTGTATAAGTCATTTCCTTTGTAAGTTTGATTTTTGCATATAATATTTTGCATAGTATTTCATTGATTGCTCTTCATAATTCTTTACATTTTAAAAAGTACTTGAAAATTCATTGTATTAACTAAGCAATAACGTTGCCAAATGAATCATAACTAGTAGATGCATGTATATGCATTATCCACTACATATTTTGCCACACAAATTTTTCTCTTAACATACTTTGGGTCTGCATTGGAAGTATGCTAATTCTAAGTTTAAAGTAATCTTCCAGATTGATCAAATCAGTGATTGTTCCTAAAAAGCTTACAAATAGGATTTAAGAGTAAATTACTCAAATCATCGTGATTGGTTGATTATTGGTTATTTAATACAGTTTTTAAGTCACATGAAAAATCTTCATGGTTTAAAAATTTAGCAAACTTAGGGAACTCGTGTCATTGATCAAAAGAGGTCAAGTTCATCCCTTCATGCACAGACCCTAGGATTAATTCCCTAGCACTTCATTTCTAACACCCTAATCTCCAAGTACCATTATGTGTGGCCCTGATGGTCCCCAGCACAGCTGAATCCTCGTAACACTACCTTGCTGATGTTTAATCATCCTACCCTCTTATCTAAGTATTGTTACCAAAAGTGGCCCCCAGGCCCTTGAGCATTGCTTTGGAGGTTCCCACCCGTGCACCCCCAGACAAGAAGGATATGTATCAATAAGAATTTTTAGTTGCAAAGAACAATAATGATAAATTTAAACAGAAAAAGCTTTGAAAGAATATTAGGTAGCTTAGGGGTGATGAGATAGTACAGGGGTTGAGGTTATTACGCCTTGCATGTAGTCAACTCAGGTTTGAAATCCCTGTCACTACATATGTTCTCTCAACACCGCCAGGAGTGATCCTGGAGTGAGGAGTAAACCCTGAATACCATCAGATATAGCCCAAATAGAACAGAAAAACAAGATTAATAAGTAGCTCACAGAATTGATAGAAAGGCTAGATGATAAAAGAAATTAAATGACCAAAATAAAGGAAGTTTTGACCTCAAGAACTGGAAGTTGGTATGTGTTTTTGCTGCCATTGATCCCTAAAATAGAATTCCAAATACTTTTCTTTGTTTCATTCATTCCACATTCCAAGACTCCTCATGTCCAAGCTGAGTTTTGTGCCAGCATTTAGGCAGTCAGGCATCAAGTCAGTATCAAACTCTGCCCTTTCCAACTTGCTCAGTAAAAGACTGGATTATTTCTCCTTCGAAGAGTCATCAGACATGACTCAGATGTGATGAGCACCAAATATAGCAATATATCAGAGGTCAACTATCTTTACCTCGGGGCTGGAGCGACAGCGTAGCAGATAGAACATTTGCCTTGAACGCGGCCGACCCAGGTTCAATTCCCAGCATCTCATATGATACCCCGAGCACCGCTAGGAGTAATTTCTGAGTGCATGAGCCAGGAGTAACCCCTCAGCATCGCCGGGTGTGACCCAAAAAAACAACAACAACAAAAACCACTATCATTTATCTCTACCTAACAACAACATAATAACAATTCTTCCCATTTCACCCATTTCACATTTAAAGTGTTTCCTCAATAAGCTATCCATTGTGATATTTCTCCTGTTTCTATAATCTCACTAATTTGAAACCCATTGATGAAATTGTAGGCTAGCCACCACCACCCCATATACAATAACAGCATATGATGAGAAAGAAAAGGAAAACTTACTACGTACATAAAGCATAAGTCAGAAAGAAAATCAGTTGTGGTAAATACAGTTTTCCATTTCTGTCACTGGTCAGGAGGATAGAGGTAATGATTTGTCAAAATTACCACTAAATCCCTATTTGCTTTGCTTTTCAAACTTTGTAACCCTGCTCTTATTTTTGCTTCTTGTTGCACTGACCAGGAGATCACACACAGGTAGTCACTGGACCAAATGCTAACCAGATACCTCACACTTTTTATTTGTGGTGCTTGCATGTTTTTGCCAGGAATTGCATACTTGGTCACATTGCTTGCACGTTTTAGTTGTGATGCCAGGGATTGTGCTCTAGTTACACACACACACACACACATACACACACACACATACACACACTCTTGCGTGCTTATAAACTTTGCTACAGTAACCCAACACATGTTGTTGCAATGCAAGGGGTCCCAAACAACAGAGCTGCAGGACCATGCTTGGTGTCTGTGGGTGGCATCTGGAATCAGACTCAAGAGTTCTATACTTGCAGGGCAACACTTGCCACTGAGCAATTTCTGAACCCCTCCCTGTTGGCTTTATTTGGCAAGGAGCCATACCCAGCAGTACTTAGGACTTAACTGCTGGATCTGTGCTCAGGGATCACAGAGTGTCAGGGATTGAACACTTCGGTCAGCCAGATATAAGGCAAGGGCCCTGTCTGCTATGCCTGCTGTACCTCTGTTGGCTTTATGTTTAACCAACACTCAATCCAGTAACAGTGTAGGAGTTGGAAATCTGATGCTTGAGTAGGCTTATTTTTACATGGTTGCAATAATGTTTGCTTTATGTTTACATTCAAAGTGGTATTATAAGGAGGTATTGCAGGAGGTCCAGTCAGACTTCTCTCCATACTCCTAACGGTAAACAGGCATCCTCCCCAACTATGAGGGAGAAATAATCACCAGGGTTTCTCACTTCAGTTGGCACCATAACCACCTTCTCAAATAGTTCTAGGGGGATGATTTAACATAGCTACATGATAATCCCAACTTCCAGGAGACCAAATGCCTGAGTAAGAGAATATTACAGCAAAGTACTGGTGACCAATGTATCAGCATAATTGTACTATTACTGGAGGCTTAATTCCCACAGTGATGCAGAGAGGCAGGGAAATATCTATATACACAGTAGATTGTTTTAGAGGACCAAATGCTAGAAAAATTTTGAGCAAGGAATAAACAAGCAGTCTTTTGGGAAGAAGCAATTAAATGGTGATATTGTTCTTAACAAAATCCATTTCTGTGTTTCTATGACTAAACTATAGGAATAGCTCAAGATTGGGAGATGAATTACCCAGCCTTGCACCTGGCATGCTCAGCAATTACATCAGGGATATTCAGGACACATGGCAGATTCTTTCCCCATGAGAAAATAAAATAGAAGGACAACATGTCAGATGTAAGAACAGATGTTACTCTCTCTGCTATTCTTTGGAACCATCACTGAAAATGGTTAGCTTGCTTGGAGCATTTGTCAAATCCCTTACTATAGCATCCCAAAGTATTTTATCACCTGAGTCTAAAAATAACCACTAGGTAGGGTGGTACATTACTCTCTAAGACCAGTTGCTTCTGGTCTGATGGTTTAATTGATAAGACTGGTTAATCCCACTGGCATCAGTACATTGCTTTTCATCTTTCACAGGAAAAGAAGTCCTCTGGCAAGAATGTACTGTATGCTTTATAAAGCATAAATTATAAGTATTGATGCTTTATAAGATGTTTGGAGTATAAAGTGTCACTACATTCACAGATGGCAACATAAAAGAAGCACTTTGGGGAAAGCAATCTAAAACCATAATAAGTACTTATATACAACAAATTACTAGCTCCCTTATGACAGTAATATTCCATTACAGTGAAATCTGCTACCATGCTAGATAATATATCAGAGAATTCAATTGATCACTGTAATTAGTAGTCTGACTAATTAGTCTTGGCAAGGGAAAAATACTAGGTTAAATATATCTGGGACAGGGTAGAGGAGAGGTGGAAAGATTGAGTGCATATTTTTCATGCTTGAAGACTCTTTTTACATACCTAGCACTCGACCATTCTCTGAGCATCACCAAGTAAAACTCTGATGGTCCTCAGTACCATCAGACCCAGGCAGTGTATCATTGAACTCACGCATCATACTATCAGGTCTTGCCCCACTAGGCTGAGTCCTGCCTGGAGAGTCCCATGAGCCCCTAAGTACCACTGGGGAGGATAAAAAAAAATTATAATTGTTTTGGGCACAAGGGATGGCTCAGTAGCAAAGTTTGTCTTGAGAGAATGAGGTCAGGAACTCAATTCCTGTGGCTGTATATATGCAGGTAGCAAGGTCCCAGCACCTCAATTCAGTTTATTAAATCTCAAAGTACTAAAAACCCCAGGAATACTAAAACTCTAAATATGTGAGCACCATGGCCAAGAGTTCAACTCACAACAAGTGCTGCAACTGAGAATGCAACACCCACTGCCTTCGATGCAAATATTACAGAAAAAGGTAGGCGAGCACTATGGCCAAATGTCTGAGCATCACAAGGTGTGTGACCTGGCAACACAAATAGACTTCATTGGCCTCTAATTATTGCCACAACAAAAACAAAGGGAAAGGAAGGAGGAAAAGGATATTTCTCCAAGTTCCCATAACAGCCTTGATAGTGGGTCTTCTAAACAAAGAGCTATGGTGAGTAGAGGAGGTTTACCAATATTTCCAGAGTAGATTGTATCCTCTAAATTGTTAGTCTTCAAGGACAATCCTTCCCCTCCAAAGTATAAAAGAAGGTTATGCTTTCTATAACCCCTTCCCTCTGGGCCTGTTGATTAACTTCTAATGATAGAAAACAAAAATTATAGGATGTCACTTCTGAAATTAGGTTATAAGAAGATGGTGGCTTTGTCTTGAGTATCATCTGTCATACTCTCCTTTTTTATCCTTAAGTAGGCAGGTAGACCTGGAATGCTGTGTAGGGATATATTGAATTCTTGGAACATAATAAAAGCAAGAAATGATTTACGAAAGTTATTCATCAATAGCCCTAAAGTTAACAGAAAGCATTAAGGACAAATTTTGCTTCCTAGACACTCAAAATGAAGCCCAATAAGATCTATTTGGCACCAGCCCAAAGAGGGCTGGACCTCTTCCAGAGATCTCCAGCAGGACCAAAGAGTTGTAATAAAGACATGAAGGTGGACACCAAAAGTTCCTTGCTCTTTCCATTGACAATATCCTAGCAAAGGCACTTATCTCCACAGAAAGCCCCATGTTGGGGAGAGCTTGGAAGAAACACTGTAAAACCTACTCTGCAAAGGCAAACAGGGATGCTTCCCTGTTTGGTGGGGCAAAGGGATGGCCCCATCACCTGAAATGTGTACTCTCAGCTCTCTGAAGAAGCCCGTGTTCTCTCTTTAATGTGTTGCCCTTTTCCTCTTAATCTATAAATAAAACTTTATCCATCTACTCCTAAAATTCTTTTCTGTGTGTATAAGGGGATAGAGGAAAGGCTAGCAGATGAGGCTCCTGCAGAAGCCTGGGTAAGATTCAGGACTGACTTTCCTTCCCCGGAAAATTGCAATTCCTCACCCTTCCTGGGTTCCATGGTCTTCCAAGAAATCGAGTTGCAAGGATCATTTCCCACGCAAGGCAGAACAAGTGAAACCCAGGTACAGCTTGACAACCATCTTGTGGGGCTGGTGAGACATGAGGTCTGTACCTGCAGGTGTTCATTGCAGACTTTCATCATTCCTAAACTTTTCCCCAGGCTCTTCCCTGGGTCACCAAGGTGAAGTGAGACTCCCCTATCCAGGTTGCCACCTTTGTTGTCCCCACAACAGGTCAATCATCTGCAATAATTCTGTGGAGAACCAGCTGCTAGGTTTTTAAAAGACTGTTGAAGCCTCCTGTCCAAAAGCCCACAAGGAACTAAGTTCTGCCAATTCTGCACAAGAATTTAGAAGCAAATTCTCCCTGAACTGTGCTTCTGTACGTGACTAGAAACACACTCATTAACTGCAGTCTCATTTATGCCTAGAACAAAATATTCTGCCTCTTGGATTCCTGACCTACAAAAATATAAAATAAATCTTTATCATTTTAAGTCACATTTTTTTTAAGTTATACATTGGATAGTGGCTGGAGTGATAGCACAGAGGGTAGGGTGTTTACCTTACACCAGGTCGACTCAGTTTCAATTCCTCTGCCCCTCTCTGAGAGTCCGGCAAACTACCGAAAGTATCCCACCCACACAGCAGAGCCGGCAAGCTCCCTGTGGTGTATTCGATATGCAAAAAACAGTAACAACAAGTCTCACAACGGAGATGTTACTGGTGCCCGCTAGAGCAAATCGATGAACAATGGGAGGACAGTGCAACAGTGCTACATTGAATAGCATAAATAGCTAATATCTTTTTTTCATAACCCTTCTACAAAACCCCCACTTTTTAAAAAATATTGGGATCCCAAATGTTCTTAGGTTTTGGAATCAATTTAATAGTTCCTGTTCCAAAATACTATTAAAAATCTTTATATTCCCAATCCATGACCACTTGACTAAGCCAGGGCCCATGAAATAATTTAAAGCTTTATCTCAAGTCAAACCTTATTCCAAACAACTTTCTTTTCCTGAGTGTTTCTTGTGGGCTGGAGCCATAGCACAGCGGGTAGGGCATTTGCCTTGCACTCAGCTGACCTGTTCGGCCCAGATTCGATTCCTCTGCCCCTGTCAGAGAGCCCTGCAAGCTACCGAGAGTATCTCACCTGCGCAGCAAAGCCTGGCAAGCTCCCCGTGACGTATTTGATATGCCAAACACAGTAACAAGTGTCACAGTGGAGACGTTACTGTGCCCGCTTGAGCAAATTGATGAACAACGGAAAGACAGTGACAGTGAATGTTCCTTGCAAGCTTAGTAGCCAAAGACACTCGGGATATGCTGATTAACTGAAAACATCTAAATGAAAACCAGCAGATCCAAAAATGATGTGCCTAATGTGGCAAGGGGAGGGGGGGCCACATTAAAAAGAAAAAAAGAATGATGTGCCTAATTAACACACCCCCACTCCCACCTCCCACCCCCCACCCGCCTTGATTTCTTTCTCTCCAGTTTCACTCAGTCAACATAAATTGTTGTCTTTCTAAAGAGTCTTGAAGGCAAGAAACACTTATCACTTTAGACTAAGATTAGCAAAATCATTTCCAATGCATATGTAGATTAACCCTTCACAATTCCTTATTTCTTAATTTCTAAAGCTTTTTGTTTTGTCTTTCCTAAATTTATTATCTTTCCAAAACTATAAGCTCACTGAAACAACCAGAATGAGTTAATATTCTTATAGATCTCCCCCTATGCACATAACTAAAGCTGGCATTTACTTTTGCTAGCCTCTCATGCCAATTTACCAATAGGTCAGCCAAAATGAACCAACAGAGCAAAATTTTCCTCTGCAAATTTCCTCACATGGACCTGTTAAATTGAATTCAAAATACCAAAGTAGCCCTCTTAAAGATGTTATATGTATATTGGGGAAAGTCATTCATAATTCAGTTTTTTCCTCAATGGCTATAAGGAATGCATCATAAATGATGCCTGGAATGTGTGAGTTACGCTGTGACCTTCTCTATTACCACTTACTCTTAAAGGACTCCTTCCCTAGTAGGATCAGGTAACTTCTAGCTCATGATGAGACACTCAGATTCCATAGCTTCTAGATGTCACCCAGACTTCAGAACCATTTCAACCTGTCAAGAACTGTTTTTTTTTCCTTTGCAGAGGGTTGAACCCAGGATCTCATGCCTCATGTATGCACAGCTTGCATTTTAACAGTCAATCCCAAGAATGTTCTTTTTTTTAAATTTTTTTTTCTTAAATTTGTATTAGTGAAACACCATCAGGTACAGTTGTAGACTTACAAATTTTTGTGCTTGGGTTTCACATACAATGATCGAATACCCATCCCTCCAAGCATGTTCTCTTAAAAATGAAAATTTTCCAATGGTGGTAGGGTGAAATGAAGAGCTGATTAATATAGATAGTAGTGGAGTCATGGGAATTTGGGTAGTAGAATGCAGCAACTGCACAGCAAAACCATAAACTTTAAACAGTATTGCATCCATATTACCGTATATATGCATATATATGTATGTGTGTGTGTATATATATATATATATACACACACATATATATGTTTTTAACCTCCACTATGATTCTGTGAAGACTTCTGCAAGTTACACAAAACATGCTGATCAACTACATATGCTCTGGATACTAGAGCCCTTGGAACTTAAGGACTATTTGGCAGCTACGGTATCGCCTAGAAGAGTAAACCGCCTCTTGTTTGGCTCTTCACTCAAAAGTATCTCTCAGTGGGGTGGACAGATAGTGCCCCGGGAAGGCAGTGCGGCTGGCCTGGTTCCATCCCAGCACCACATGCAGTGCCCTGAGCGCCACCAGGAGTGATCCCTGAGCACAGAGCCAGAGGTAAACCCTAAATAGCAGGTGTGGCCTAAATACAAAACAAAATGATAAATAATCCTTCAGATCATCTGGTCAATGAGTCAGTTCTGATCAATTAGAAGTTCTTGGCAAAAATAATTCTTAAAACTGAAGAGGTTTGGGGCTGGAAAGATAGCACAGCAGGTAGGGCGTTTGCCTTGCAGGCGGCCAACCCAGGTTCCATTCCCAGCATCCCATATGGTCCCCTGAGCACCGCCAGGGGTGATTCCTGAGTGCAGAGCCAGGAGTAACCCCTGTGCATTGCCGGGTGTGACCCAAAAAGCAAAAAATAAAACAAAAAACTGAAGAGGTTTGATCCTGACAAGAGTAAAAGGTCAATCTTTATGGACTAAAAAAGCGATCTTCTGAGAGTCTTGGCTTCAAGTCGAGACTGGAAAATAAAATTGTTTCCTCGTCCAGCTTCAAGCACGATTAGGGGTTTTGATCAACTGGGGCTCCCAAGAGAAAGCTGACCGCTTCTCGGCTCTTCCTCCTGACAAGCCAGGGTCGGCGACGGTCTATTCCAGGCAGTTCCTAGGCCCCCCGCTAATCGCGCAAACCCCAGTTTCTCCGCCTCTACCCACGCAGGACCGTGTCCTCGCCTGGTCTCCCGCGGTCCCGCCCTGTACGGCCTCACACAGGCTCCGCCCCTTCCTCCAGTTGACTCCGCCCAGTCCCGCCTCAAGCCGGTCTCACACAAACCCCGCCCCGTCCTCCTCCAGCCGACTCCGCCCAGTCCCGCCTCACGCAGGCCCCGCCCAGTCCCGCCTCACGCACGTCTCGCCCAGGCGACCTCACACAGGCTCCGCCCCATCCTCCAGCTGACTCCGCCCAGTCCTGCCTCAAGCCGGACTCAGCCAGGCGGTCTCACACAGGCTCCGCCCCGTCCTCTAGATCACTCCGCCCACTCCCGCCTCAAGCCGGTCTCACCCAGGCCCCGCCCCGTCCTCCTCTAGCCGACTCCGCCCAGTCCCGCCTCACGCAGACCCCGCCCAGTCCCGCCTCACACAGGCTCCGCCCCGTCCTCCTCAAGCCCACCCCACTCAGTCCCGCCTCACACTGGCCCCGCCGCATACTCCATCAGACCCCGCCCAGTCCTGCCTCCGCAGGCCTCGCCCTGACAGCCTCACACAGGCCCCGCCCCTTCGGGTCCAAGAGACCCCGCCCAGTTCCGCCCCACGCAGGCCTGGCCCCGTCCTTATTGCTCAGATTCCCTCCCTGTCCCGCCTCCCTCAGGCCCCGCCCCTTCCGCTCTAGCGGGCCCCGCCCCGGCGCCCTCACGGAGGCCCCGCCTCGCTAAAGGACCCGCCTCTCCCCGGGTCCCGGGAAACTCCGCTGGTCGTCGCGGCCCTTCCCCCGCTCCCGGTGCAGATTCTGCCGGTGCCAAGGCCATGGCGGTGTCGCGGCTCGCCTGGCTGCTAGGCCGCGAACCGGACGCCGCGTGGAGAGCGGCAAGTAAGAAGGCACCCGGCCCTGGGGCTCTAGGTGGCGGGCGGGAGCGTGAAGGCCCGGTCGCCGCCGCCGCGAGCGAAGCCTCCTGAGCTGGACCATTCATGCAGCTTGTGTCCCGGGTGTCGGAGGGCGCCGGGGCGACCGGGTTGTGCACGGGGAGTGACCCCGCAGCGTTCTGGAGGTCAAGGGCGAGACCGGGGAGCTCGGGCCGAGCCCTTCCCGCGGGTCCGGCCCCGAGGCAGCCGCTTCACGGGGCTTTTAGGCATTTGCGGGCGCGCTGCGCTTTGGTGCCCTGGAGCGGAACCCGAAGTCGCTTTTTTTTTTTTTAATTTGACATTAAAAAGGATTTGGCAGTTTACACTGTAAAAAAAAGAGAAGCCGACTTTAGACCAAGGGCCAGAAGTATAGTAAAACTTAGATAAGCCAAGAATTGCTCATACAAAATACGATGCTCCCTGTACAAACCGTGTTTTAGTTCATTTTCATCAGATATCTTTCCACTGGTGTATTGCAGTCTTTGTTTTTTTCAGTTTTCATTTATTTTTTTGCTTTTTAGGGGTCACACCTGACGATGCGCAGGGGTTATTCCTGGCTCTGCACTCAGGAGTTACTCCTGGCGGTGCTCAGGGGACCATATGGGTTGCTGGGAATTGAACCCGGGTCTGGCATGTGCAAGCCAAGTGCCCTACCCGCTGTGCTATCTTTCCAGCCCCTGTATTGCAGTCTTTACCCGCAATGTTTATTAAACCTATTAAACATAGTTTAATAAACTGGAGACGTTCTGTAAGTTGGAAAGAATTAACTGTCCTCATCAGTCATTGACCCCCAGATTTCTATATCGTTTATCGTTCTATAATCATTTTCACCCACACACACAAATATTAACTTGGTTAATTGTAAAAAAAATTGAGTAGTTTGGACTCTAGAAATGAGTAGTGTATAAAATACAAAATACAAGTACATATTCTCTAAACCGCAGACATTAACTTTAAAAATAAGTTTTTCTTGTGTGTAAGTACCTTTTTTTATCCGTTAAGAACTTAGAATTTAAAAAAAAAAAAACTTAAGAATTAGGAATTTGATGCCCAAAGTTTATATAGCATGATTGCCCTCCAATCTTTTTAAATATTTTTCTAACTCAGAAGTTTATTGTGTTGCGCCAAACCTGTATGTGCAGTCTTGGGTATATATTAAACATTTGCTGATTTTTAGGATTCAGCTTGTTATGTAATTTATAATAAAGTAGACTTGATTGCCAAAATTCAATTTTAAGTATTAAAATTCTCCTTAATTTTTCTTTTCTTTCTTTTTTTTTGGGGGGGGGGGAACAGGGGCTATACCAGGCTGTGCTTAGGGCTTACTTCTGACTCTTCTCAGGGATCACTCCTGGCCGGCTTGGGAGACCATATGGGTGTCAGGGATCAAATCCAGTCCCTATTGGGATTTTGATTGGAATTGCATTAAATCATACCAGAATTTTGCAAGAATTATAATGTGAAGTCTTGACTCACCAGCTGTCCTATTAGATTTGTAATTTATTTTTCAGAATTTATAGTTTCTATATATAGACCTTTCTCATGGCCTTTCTCAGTTTTATCCTTGACTATTTCATAATTTTATGCTCTGGGAAATTATATTGTTTTACCAATTTAAATATTTATTGTTTATTGCTCATCTTCAGAAATACACTTGATTTTTTTTAATGTGTTGATTTTAATATTAGTGTTGCTAGGTGTGGTAGGTCAGGTAAGGTGTTTTTGTTTTGTTTTGTTTTGTTTTTGAGTGGGAACCTTCACCTCTCGCAGAAAAATAGCTGTTTTGTTTGTTTGGGTTTTGGCTCTAGTAGCTTTTTCAGGTTTCCAATGAATTTCCTACATAAATGACAATACAGCATGCAAATACAGTTTTATTTCTTCATTTCCAATCTATGAGCTTTTTTTTTTCCTCCTATTTTACTGGCCAGAACTTCCAATGGTATTTTTGTTGTTTTTCATTTAGGGGGTCATACCTGGCACTCCTTAGGCTACTCCAACTGGCTCAGTGCTCAGGGGTCGTTCATGGAAGTCAGGGGATTCTGCAGTGTCTGATCAAACCCTGGACTCACACATGCAAAGAAAGCATTTGCTCCTACGCCTTTCGCTATGTCTCTAGAAAGCATTTGCTCCTACGCCTTTCGCTATGTCTCTGGTTCCCTTATTTTATATCAAAGAGTGAACGTTTGAGGCTAGAGTGACAGTGGAGCAGAAGTGCCTTCCATGTGGCTGACCTCGGTTTGATCCCCGCACCCCATATGGCTCCTGAGCCTGCCAGGAGTGATCATCCATGAGCACAGAGCCAGGAGTAACCCCTTAGCACCCAAAACAAAAACACAAAAGCAAAAGAGTGAGTGGACAGTCTTGGCCTGTTCTGATATAGAGAAAACTTTTTTTCATCATTGTTTATGTTACCTATATGCTTCTCAGAGATACCCTTTATCAAGCTAATGAAGTTTTCTTTATTCATAATTTGCTGAAATTTTTGTTGAGTGACAGAATTTAGCAAATGCTTTTTCTGCACCTTTTGATTTTATCATGTTAATACAATGAATTATTTTAATTTTTCAAGTACTAAGCCAATTTTGCATTCATGGGATAAGTAGTATTTGGTTTTTATATATTTATTATTCTTTTAGGGCTGGAGCAATAGCACAGAGGGTAGGGTGTTTGCCTTGCACGCGACCAACCCAGGTTCGATTCCTCCATCACTCCCGGAAAACCGGGCAAGCTACCAAGAGTATCCTGCCTGCACAGCAGAGCCTGGCAAGCTCCCCGTGGCGTATTCGATATGCCAAAAACAGTAACAACAAGTCTCACAATGGAGACATTACTGGTGCCCGCTGGAGCAAATTGATGAACAACATTGTCGTAACTTACCAAACAGCATCTCAAGCTTTATAGTTTGGTGGTAGATCATTGATGTATAATTGTACATCCAATGATGGATATAAGTTCCTCTGTGGAGGCTGGCTGAGCTTGCTAAATTGAGATATAAAGTGTCAAATTGTAAAGAGTTCCTACATTTTTTACAGCAGATGTCTGATAAAACAATCTTGGGTTTGGGATTGAGAAAGAAGTCATGGTTTATGTTCTCCAAAATTTACAATGTGCTATTACAAATTGCTATAGTCAACCAAGATCAAATTTTTATGTGAAACATCAGTACCATTAGAATTTAGATTTCCATTTAATTTTTCATCATGTTTTTCATTACATTTCTAAATGTAATTTCCACCTTATAAAATATTATTGAGGTTTTTCTTTCTTAACTTTTTTATATGTTTTAGTGAAGTAAAATAGTTTTCTTTAAATAAATTTACTTAGTGAAGGTAAGTGGAGAAGAAGAGAGAGACACATGTTCAAGAGAACATAGGCTTCTCCAGAAGTGAAAAAGCCTATGTAAGTATTTTTATGAGGACTTAAGAAATAAAATATGTCCTTACATACTGAAGTATAGGAGGTTGAAGACATAATGGTCTGCACTTGGGGTCGACAAATGGAAAATTTAAATAGATAAATGTTTTTATATTAGTATATATTTAAGTTTTGGTTGATCCACTGAAATTTTCTCAGTTTCAAAATATAAAATATATTAATAAGCATATATGTGGTATATCATTTTAATAGTGTTATTTAAACATTAACTTTTTATATGTGTGTTGTGTATATATACATATACATGTGTATATGTATATATATACACACATATACATGTGTGTGTATATATATATACACAATATATATATACACATAGCTGGAACGATAGCACAGAGGTAGGGCATTTGCCTTGCGCGCAGCTGGCCTGGCCGAGCCAGATTCGATTCCTCCACCCCTCTTGGAGAGCCCAGCAAGCTACCAAGAGTATCTTGCCTGCGCAGCAAAGGCTGGCAAGCTACCCATGACATATTCGATATGCCAAACACAGTAACAACAAGTCTCACGATGGAGATATTACTGGGCTCACTCAAGCAAATTGATGTACAACAGGAGGACCGTGACCATGATATATATATATATATATATATATATATATATATATATATATTTGTTGTTTTGTGACCACACCTGGTGATGCTCAGGACTTATTCCTATCTCTGCAGTCAGGGACCACTCCTGTTGGTGCTTGGGGATAGTTCTGGGATGAAGCCAAGTTAGCTGCAGCCAAGACAAACACCTTACCCACTGTACTGTCTCTCCAGCCCCTAAAACAAATTTGTCAAAAGTTTTGCAACCCATGGTTTAAGAAACTTGAATTTAGACAGTAAACAGCTTTGCTCATTACTGAGCTGTATGTAGTAGATGTACAAATGAGCCTGGGTTTTTTTTTTTGGTTTTGGTTTTTTGCTTTTTTGGGTCACACCCGGCAATGCCCAGGGGTTACTCCTTGCTCTGCACTCAGGAATCACTCCTGGCGGTGCTCAGGGTACCATACGGGATGCTGGCCACGTGTTGGCCACGTGCAAGGCAAACACCCTGCCCGCTGTGCTATCACTCCAGCCCCACAAATGGACGGTTTGATGTGCAGTTTTGAGATTGTTAAAGTACTTTGTAATATTAACTTTATATAATCTTACAAACGAGTCCTATGCAAATTCCACATTGATTATAGAAGATATGTATAGACACTTATGTACATACATTTACATGTGTGTGTTAACTTTTTTAAGCAAGGGTAGAGTTATTTAGGGATGGGTAGAATATGGCTATGTAGTGAGAGATTATTATATGAAATGCTGTCAAGAGCTTTCAGATCATTTTATAATAACAATAGATAAGATTTGTCACGGTGCTATATGCTTTGCATGAACTGTCCTGCTTAATATCTATTTAGTAACCTCATGAAATAATTACTGTTACCTTCAATTTAGAGGGGAAAAAACAGACTTTCAAAGGATGTGATAAAGGTCAAAGTGCTAGTGTTTGTATTTGTTTCTTATTGATGTTGTTGTAAATTACCACAAACATAGTAAAACATTTTATAATTCTAGAGGTCTGATGTCTGAATTGGGTCTCTTGGGCATTATTAAGGCATTAGGGCTGTCTCTCTTCCAGAGCCCCAAGGGGAATAGTTTCCTAACTTTTTAAACTAGAAGAGGATGTCCATATGTCTCATTCATCGCCTCTCTTACTCACTTTCAAAGCTGGGGCATCAGTCATATCTGTCTTGAGCTGTTATGTCTCTGGTTCTCTTTTTTCTTTTGGTTCTTGGACCACACCCAGCAATACTCAGGACTCACCCATTCTACTTCCAAACCATTCCTTTAGAGGAAAACTCAACTGTCAGGTCATTTCATGATGACGTTGCCCTGATGGAACATTTATCTCAGCAGAGGTTGGATAACTGTCATAGTGTTGAAAGCTTAGTGTTCTCTTACTAATCTAGAAAAAACTGTTTTCTTATTTATACATCAGAGAGACCCTGTTCATTTTTAAATACTCAGTTGTTAGAAGAATAAGTCTATGTTAGGATTTGAGTAGAAGTATACCAAGTATAGTCCCACATAGCTTCTAGAAATTTAAATGATTATTTGTCATTGAAAAAATTGTCTTAGTTAATCTTAGTAATCAAGATTTCTGGCATTTTTTACATCACTTCAGAGAGTGACTAGTAGTAAGTTCTTACAGTTTTGCTACCAATTAACTATGTTATTTTATAGCTCTTTCAAGCTTTAATAATGTAATACTAGTTGCCTCCAAGAAGGGGAGCATCTGTCAAGAAGACAGCCAGTGGGAAGGATTTTCATTGTATATACTCTTGTAATATTTCAACTTTAATAAACGTGTTTAAACTTAAAATTATTAAAAATTTTAGAGTAATATAAATGAGCATCCTATTTTTTCACTATCTCCCCTCCGCTAGGATTACCCGTTCTTTGCCATTCTTTGAGGAAAATGTGCTCTCAAGGAGGAAAGCCTGAACTCAGCAAACAATCCCTTAAGAAGCCAAAGTTACCAGAAGGTCGCTTTGATGCACCAGAAGATTCCACTGTAGAGAAAGAACCATTGACAAGTGAGTATAGTAAAGCGTCTCTCTTAATTTTTCAGGTATCAATGAAAGTGTTTCAGTTATTGAGAAGAAACACATTGTTATTTCTTATTTATTTCTTGATTACTAAGAAAGCATACTTCAGCAAGGAAAAGAATTACCATATTGCCTATCACTGTATGTGGGTTTAAGTATATTTTTCCCAGCTCCTGGCAGTTGTTGACTATGTTTGTTTTATTTATATTCCCATGGCAAAACATGTGAATTGAAACTGTTCTGATGCAAGCAACAAATGCACTTGAAAAACTTAAGCAGAAGATAGGTCACAGACCAAAAAGACCTGGACTTGGGAACCAAACGCCATATGTAAATGACAACACTCTGCCTCCTCTTGTCACTTCTCTTCATTGATTCCCTTCATTGGGCAAAAAAGAACTGTTCCAAGTAGCTACTCACTCTCTAAAAGCAGCTAGATTTACACTAGAATTTCTTAGTCTTAATTCCAAATTCCTTATAAGACAATTCTATTGGTCAGCCTTGAATCAGGTGAGTCATCAGAGAGACCAGTAACTTGGGTCACACATGAAGATGGTCATTCTCACTGTAATGAAGTGATTGGGGACAAAAGGTAGAAGAGTGTTTTTTGTTTTTTTGGTTTTGTTTTTTTTGGGGGGGTCACACCCGGCAATGCCTAAGGGTTACTCCTGGCTCATGCACTCAGGAATCACTCCTGGCGGTGCTCAGGGACCATATGAGATGCTGGGAATCGAACCTATGTCGGCCATGTTGGCTGCGTGTAAGACAAACGCCCTACCCGCTGTGCTATTGCTCCAGCCCAAGAGTTTGAAAAATAAAGATTTATTTTAAATAAAGATTTATTTTGTTGAGGGAGGTAGGGTGATAAAATTAATTTTTGTATTCAGTATGTTCAGATTTTTTCCCGTCTCTGTTGGCTGCTTTAATCACATCTCTATCTTTCTTTAGAATTCCCAGATGATATTAATCCTGTTACCAAAGAAAAAGGCGGACCCAGGGGCCCAGAACCGACCCGATACGGGGACTGGGAACGAAAAGGACGCTGTATTGACTTTTAAGCCATATGTTTGTTTTTTTCAGTATCTTTTTCAAAATATGTATATCTACATTAAATTATTTCCGATTATCTCCTTATTTGTAGCATTTGACTCACATATGTAATAACTTTGGAAGAAAATATGCTGCTGTAAATTAGGAAAATATTTTTATATTCACACACAGTTTTAATTTAAATGTCTTGAGCTATATGAGTCTCTGCCCCCGCGCCTCGGTGTTCCTTCCCGGAGTCCCTTGGAGGGGAGCGGGTTGAGCTTTCCTCCCCGCCCCGGCCAGGGCTACGGCAGCCAGAGACCTCCAGGACCAGCCACCACCATGCTGAGACCACTCTCCGCACACCTGAAGGTACTGGCAGAGGGACAAAGCCACGCGGGTTCTGGGGCCGAGACCTCCCAGCCTACTCGAATTGGAGTCGAACATCTTCCACCCAGATCCTCCAAATTCCAGTAGGCGGGGGTCACACCCACCACCTGGCCCCCTGGCGCCGTGTAATCCCATCAGCAGCCAAGACTCAGAGACTATAAAATCCAGATCCCGGACGAGAGCAGTGCAGTCTCTGCCCCCGCGCCTCGGTGTTCCTTCCCGGAGTCCCTTGGAGGGGAGCGGGTTGAGCTTTCCTCCCCGCCCCGGCCAGGGCTACGGCAGCCGGAGACCTCCAGGACCAGCCACCACCATGCTGAGACCACTCTCCGCACACCTGAAGGTACTGGCAGAGGGACAAAGCCACGCGGGTTCTGGGGCCGAGACCTCCCAGCCTACTCGAATTGGAGTCGAACATCTTCCACCCAGATCCTCCAAATTCCAGTAGGCGGGGGTCACACCCACCACCTGGCCCCCTGGCGCCGTGTAATCCCATCAGCGGCCAAGACTCAGAGACTATAAAATCCAGATCCCGGACGAGAGCAGTGCAGTCTCTGCCCCCGCGCCTCGGTGTTCCTTCCCGGAGTCCCTTGGAGGGGAGCGGGTTGAGCTTTCCTCCCCGCCCCGGCCAGGGCTACGGCAGCCGGAGACCTCCAGGACCAGCCACCACCATGCTGAGACCACTCTCCGCACACCTGAAGGTACTGGCAGAGGGACAAAGCCACGCGGGTTCTGGGGCCGAGACCTCCCAGCCTACTCGAATTGGAGTCGAACATCTTCCACCCAGATCCTCCAAATTCCAGTAGGCGGGGGTCACACCCACCACCTGGCCCCCTGGCGCCGTGTAATCCCATCAGCGGCCAAGACTCAGAGACTATAAAATTCAGATCCCGGAACCGCGCGGCCGCATTCGCAGCCGCGCGACATCTTATTATCTCATTCCTACTTTGGACAAACTTGCAGGCTGTCGAATGTAGCCTGCCCACAGGGCAGAGTCTGGCAAACTCCCCGTGGCCTACCAAATATGCCAAATACCAGTAACAATGATGGGTCTCATTCTCCTAAAGAGCCCTGAATATAATCTCAGGGCTAGGATGAAAGAGACGTTACTGGGGCCTGCTCGAGGCAATCGACGATTAACAGGATGATGAGCTATATGAGTGGTAGTTAGAGCTACAAACATTATGATCCAGTTTAACCTGTTGCTTATAAAATTCAGATGTAAATAAAACAATATTTTTTCATGATTATGTTGCTAGATAATGATGACTTTGGGGGCGGGGTGGGGGATTGATGGCCACTCCTGGGTCTGTGCTTGGGGGTTGCTTCTGACAGTGCTTGAAGGACAATGCGGTGCTGGAGATTGAACCGGAGTCAACTGCATGCAATGCCCTTTACTGTCTGTCAGGCCCCAGTAATAACGTCTTTAAATGTGAGCTAAATAGTACATTTCCGGCCATAGTGACAATAGAAAATCTTGAAGAAAAACTTGAAGACAGATTTCTTGGGTTTAAATCTAGTAGTAGAAATACTTACTAGGTATGTAAGTAATAGAACCTTGGGTAAATAATTTAATCTCTGTATCATATTTTACTTCATAAGGCAGTGAAAATATTAAATAAATATTGTCGATTGTTTGAATTACTGCAGAAAACATAACTTCTCACTAAATATTGGCTATTCTTAAATCATAAATGTATTTTTTTGATTCCCGAGGCTTTCATAAAGGTAAGGTAACGGTAAAGGCCCTCCCGTTGATCATCAATTTGCTCGAGCGGGCCCAGTAACGTCTCCATTGGAGACTTTGTTGTTACTGTGTTCGGCATATCGAATACGTCACTAGGAGCTTGCCAGGCTCTGCCGTGTGGGCGAGATACTCTCGGTAGCTTGCCAGGCTCCCCGAGAGGGGCGGAGGAATCGAACTCGGGTCGGCCATGTTGGCCGCGTGTAAGGCAAACGCCCTACCGCTTGTGCTATCGCTCCAGCTTTCATAGAGGAAAATATTAAGAAAAAAATTTTAATAACTGAAATCGATAGTTAATATTGATGGCTAATGATAGACATTATTAACTAATATAATTTGTATATAAGTACATGCGCTAACCACTTGTGCCACTGGCTGGAGCGATAGCACAGCAGTAAGGCATTTGCCTTGCAAGCTGTCAGCCCGGCCAAGCCGGGTTCGATTTCTCCTCCCCTCTCGGAGAGCCCAGCAAGCTATCTCGCCGGCACGGCAAAGCCTAGCAAGTTACCCGTGACGTATTTGATATGCCAAACACAGTAACAACAAGTCCCACAATGGAGATGTTACTACTGGGCCTGCTTGAGCAAATCGATGAATGACGTTAGGACAGTGCTACAGTTTGCATACTTGATTTTAAAATAAAATTTAGTTATAAAGAGAAAATATGAGAAAGTCAAAGGATGGCATGGACAAGCTTCCTTTTGATTTAGGAATTCAGAAGTTCTTACCAGGTTGCCCTTGTCTAACTGGATCTGGAAAAAATCAAGTCCAGTTTATAGATCTTGAATAAAGGAAGGATGGGGACTGCTAGGCTTCTCAGTCTTACTGTGGTCTAACCTCAGTCACAGAGATTGGACCTTCAGCTCCATGGTTACTCTTAAATTACTTAAAAAGGGTTTTCAGAGCCTATAGAAACAAAATGCAATAGGCTTTAAAAATGGAATATGAATTATGTGTGCATTTTTTGAGAAAATTGTAGTGAGACTTATTTAAAATAATACTCTTGTGAATTCTCAGAAGCAAGCTAGTATGATCATTGGAACTATTCATTCAGTCTTTATACCGGCTCTCTCTCCTCATCACCATTTGTTCTAAAATTTCAGTTACTGTATATGCTGCTAAACATAACTGAATTCCTCCTTTTTTTTTTTTTTTGGCTTTTTGGGTCACACCCGGCGATGCACAGGGGTTCCTCCTGGCTTTTCACTCAGGAATCACTCCTGGCGGTGCTTGGGGGACCATATGGGATGCTGGGAATCCAACCCGGGTCGGCCGCGTGCAAGGCAAACGCCCTACCCACTGTGCTATCACTCCAGCCCCTGAATTCCTCTTTTAAATATTTTGTGGTTTATTTACGCTTCAGTTTGCCGAAATTAGTGAAGGTTTTAAATAAATATTCCAAAAATAATGTGTTGAATTTTTATGTAGTATAGTTTGGCTTATATCAATAGGTGATAATATGTAACTTGTTTCATTTCTAAAACTGAAATACTATCTACAACCACCAAAATGTTATATTATGATCATGGAATCCATAACTTCTTTTAATAGTTCCATAAAAACTATCAAATATAAAATTTAGTGACCTGAAAATATTTACAGGCTGTCAAATGTTAAGAAAAAACCTGAAGAATTAGAAAAGATGTCATGATAGCCATGCAAATGCCATGCAAATGCATCACTGACTCACATCTGCTCCTATGAGAATCACAGTAGATTGAAACTCCAGTTGCACATGCTTGCGAGGGGGGTGGGGGGGGATCCATTACTGTGCTCTTGCTGAGGTCAATATTTCTCCCAGGCCATCAGCCTAGAAATGGTAATGGGATACTGTGTATGAGAAGCTTGACCAACATCCCCATGAGTGACTGTCTTAAGGATTTCCAGTTGGCCTGCAGAATGTTCTTATCCTGGTGCAGCTAACCAAGACTAGTTGTACCCTTTCCTCCATTTCTCTTTTTCCTTTCACAGGTGTCAGACTCACTTTTCATCCCCTTTAT
This sequence comes from Sorex fumeus, assembly GCF_029834395.1. Classification (NCBI taxonomy): domain Eukaryota; kingdom Metazoa; phylum Chordata; class Mammalia; order Eulipotyphla; family Soricidae; genus Sorex; species Sorex fumeus. The sequence goes on along the minus strand of NW_026606065.1, from coordinate 14,000,161 downwards.
GATTCACAGATGTCTCCCCTGTAAATCTTTCCCATTTAATTCTATTTTAGCATGTTTTACAAAGAAATCAAATTAGCATGGATCACTTTTGTTCTGTTTTGTTTTTTTGCGGGGGAAAGATCAGAAGGCAGGGAGGGCCACAGCTGGCTCTGCACTCAGAAACCATTCCTGGCAGTGTTTAGGGGACCATAGGGTGCCAGAAGTTGAACCCAGGGCGGCCATGTGCAAGGCAAGGTCCCTACCCACTTTACCATCTCTCCAGTCCCAGATGGATCACTTTTTTGTTTGTTTTTGGGTTTTTTTGCTTTTTGTGTCACAGCTAGCAATGCTCAGGTGTTACTCCTGGCTCTGCACTCAGGAATTACTCTTGGAGGTTCTTGGGGAACCATATGGAATGCTGGGGATTGAACCCGGGTTGGCCGCATGCAAGGCAAATGCCTTACCCGTTGTCCTATCGTTCCAGCTCCCAGGTTGGTCCTTTCTAAAAGAAAAACTTAAGAGGGCTCTGGGAATGACTCAGTGACTAACAGTGCCCACCTTGCAAGCATGAGGTCATGAGTTCAGTTTTTGCTGCCGCCCAAATGTGTTGTTGCACTGCATGTTCTGATCTCCTTAGTACTAACACTGTATGTGCAGTCTCTTGAGTGCATAGCTCGATGCAGTGAACACTGCAACTAAAAACGTGTGAGCACAGTCACTAGGACTGCAACCCCTAGCAAACATTGCAACTCAAATATGCACAAGCCCAGCTGAGTATGACACTAGTAAGCACATGTTCAAGCGCCACAACCCAAGAAGCTCAACCCTCAGGGAGCATCATGACTGACTCTGTGAGTATAACAACACCTGTGCCCCAGAAAGCACTACAACCAAGATTACACAACCCATAGTCATCACAACAGTAGCCACAACGGAAAGGAAAGTGGGGGAAAGCTAAATAAGTACATAAAACATAGAATAGAGATATTTTTAAAAATAAGCACGGGGGCTGGAGCAATAGCATAAGCAGGCAGGGCATTTGCCTTGCACGCAGCCAACCTAGGTTCGATTCCCAGCATCCCATATGGTCCCCCGAACACCGCCAGGAGTGATTGCTGAGTGTACGAACCAGGAGTAACTCCTGTGCATCGCCGGGTGTGACCCAAAAAGAAAAAACGAAATAAGCACGGTTTTTCAGAAATGGCAAAACTTGGGACTTTCCCCAGCATAATCATAGTTTAATGCAATGATAAATAAAAATGAGTAAATGTAAAAAGTATAATCAGAGTCAGAAAGCTGAATGGGCTGGAGCACTTGAGTTTCTTGCAAGAGGCTTGGTTTGCTCCATAGCAATTCATGATCCTTTGAGCAACTCCAGGAACAACCCTCATGCACAGAGCAAGAAGTAGCTCCCAACATGACTGAGTAGATTAAAAACTGAAAGAACTGACTAGTGAAAATATGGGCCATGGAGATTGTACAGGGGTCAAGGCATGTCTTGCATATGTATGGCCTCAGTTTGACCCTCTGCACTATACAGAACTCCCCTCCACTGCCAGCCCCAGCACCTTCGGGTCTGCACACCTCTGGGTGGTCCCAGATAATGTCAGGTCTGAGCAGTGCTACTGAATCCTCAAGACCCTAGCATTAAGCCATCTGGCTCAGTTGACCAAGAATCACTAGGAGTGGTTCTCAGGAACATTTTGAGCACTGCTTGGAAGCCTCCACCACTCCCCCCAAGCCCCATGGTTTAAACACATTAATTCTATTTTGCTTTAGTACTTTGGAGAAATTATAGGCTGAGCTTTATGTGCAAGGCGTTGGAATTATTTTGTTGGAATTGAACTTTGTCCAACAATTTTTCTTTGATTAGTTTCTGTGACCTACCATGAATAAAAATACAATGTTACCTATTATTAAACTTAGAAGAACAGCCAGAAGCCATGTTCTGTTAGTGAATAGCACAGGCTGGGAGAGTAAAATAGTTTACAGTAAGTTAAAGTATGCCAGCAATTTTAATCATTTTAAAACAGGATGGTAATTATTATAAATACAGGATATTAATTGCAGTGGGCCATTAGTTAACCAATACTGATTGATCATAATGGAAGAAAAGCAAATAAAGACTCATCAGGAAGATGAGCTCATCCATTCAGGTAATTCTTTCATTTAATCAGTGTTTATATCACCTGACAGTGCCTCTACTGGGCTCTTCTGTTTGGTGATGGATGTATCAGAGTCTGCCATTCTGGCATAGTCTAGTGGGGTATGAAACCAGTTTCAAAGGACAACAACTGAAGAGTCAATAGCTGTACTCAGTGACTGTACTTCACCCCAGTCAAGCCAGTGGGACGTTCTAGATTTGCTAAGACTTAACCTTTTAGATCTTTTATATTAAGTGACTCCTCATATCTGAATTTTCACGTTTTAGAATGATAGCACAGCAGGTAGGATAGCTTGCCTTGATGCAGCTGATCTATTTCAGTCCCTGGCATCCCATATGTCTCCCCAGCGCCGCCCCTGCCAGCTTGCCAGGCATGATCCCTGAGTACAAAGGTAGGAATAAGTCCTTATCACTGCTGGAAATGACCCCCAAACCCATAAATAAATTTTAAAAAGTAAAAGAATAGTTAAAAAATATATAAACTCTGGGTTTTGAGTGTTTTTTTCTTTTTAACCAAAATTAAATATGTGTTTTATATTCAAATATGTTCTAACCTTGCTGTATATTAGCCTTTGGAGACATTGGCCAAGAAAATAAGGAGTTTATGATCTAATTAAAATTTTTGGACATAAAAAGATTCCTCAAATCATTCCTGGCCTGAGGAGAACATTTTTGGGTATCAGCCCAGTTACTGACAAGAAAACTGCCTCAGACTTCCCTAAGCTAGGACTAACTTCCATTAATTACAAACATTTTTGAGTTATGATGAATATGAGGGTATATATAAATGTTAAATATTTTTTATTTTTAAAAAATACTCGATTATATATAACTCAGTGGTAAAATAGATGCATTGCATGTATCAATGGGTTCAATGCCTGATGTACCCCCCTAAAATAATTTATAATTATGTTAAATATTCAGTATCAGTTCTGCATCTCCTGGGCACTTTGTCCTGTCTTCCTTCTTAAAATCTTTCATTTGTAAAATTCACAGCCCTTTGTAACTCCTGTTGACATTTCTTTCCCTGCATATAAGATTAGTACTTGATTTTTTTTATTGAATCACCATGAGATATGCAAACTGTTCATGATTGCTTTTCTGTCATACAATGTTCCGACACCCATCCCTCCATCAGTTTAATTTCCCAGCACCAGTGTCCCCAGTTTCCCTCCCACCCCTTCAAGACACCTCCCACCTCTCCCTGCCTCTAGCAGGCCTCTTTCTCTCTCTCTCTTTCTCTCTCTCTCTTTCTCTCTCTCTCTCTCTCTCTCTCTCTCTCTCTCTCTCTCTCTCTCTCTCTCTCGTATTAGGCATTATGGTTTCCAATTCCTACTGACTTTTGATCTTGGTTCTAACATTCTGCGTTTTGCAACTTCCACCTACCAGTTCTTCAGATATTTTCTTTATATTTTCTCTCTAAACCATAGATTCTTATGTGATTTATACCATATGTTCTCTCTAAAACAACTTTTTTAAATATATTCTCCTTATACCATATGTTCTCTTGAAGCCAGCTTCTCTTATAATCACCAAAGAATTCAGGAAATTTCTAATAATCAGTGAATTTTAAAATGTAGCCTCATGAATTACGGTTCCTAAAACAAACCAAAGGTTTGTAAAAAAATTAAAAAGAAAATTTTTTTAATTTAATCTTTTTAAATTTTTATTAATGAGACATCATGAGGTACAGTTGTAGACTTACAAATTTTTGTGCTTGGGTTTCAATTATACAGTGATCAAATACCCATCCCTCCACCAGAGCCCATTTCCCACCACCACGGATCCCAGTATCCCTCCCACCCTCATCCCCCCCATCCCACCCTGCCTCTGTGGCAGGGCATTCCCTTTTGTTCTCTAAAAAAGAAAATTTTAAACCAAAAAAACATTATAAAATTCTGTTGTAAAATGTTTTGCTAATAAAAGTTCCCAAACTATAAAAGTTTTTTTTAAATTTGTTTATTGAATCACTGTGAGAACAATTACAAAGGTTTCAGGTTTAAATCTCGGTCATACAATGATCAAACACCCATCCCTTCACCAGTGCCAAACTATAAAACAATCATAGCCTCTGTAATTCAAGGTTTTTAGGAAATGATTACAAATGTCTTTCAATGGCTAGTAAACATTTTTGTCTAAGTGCCCTTTTATACTCTTAAAAATATTTTTTAGTTTTTAATTTTTTTTTTTAACTTCTGGCCCACATTCACTAGGGGCCTGGAACTACTCCTGTTTCCACAGTCAAGTATTACATAAACTGTACCTCTTTACTATCTCTCCAGCCCCTCTTATCAATCTTTTAGGATTCCTAAATTGTTCAGGGCCCCAAAGAATATTCATTTTTGTATTATGGGAATATACTTAGTGGAGCAATAGCACAGCGGTAGGGCGTTTGCCTTGCATGCCTGGCGACCTGAGTTCGATTCCTCTGCCCCTCTCAGAGAGCACGGCAAGCTACCGAGAGTATCTCGCCCGCATGGCAAAGCCTGGCAAGCTCCCTGTGACATATTCAATATGCCAAACACAGTAACAACAAGTCTCACAATGGAGACGTTACTGGACCCACTCGAGCAAATCGATGAACAGTGCCACAGTGCTACAGTGCATTATATTGTATACTGTGTTATATTGTAAAGTATTGTGAATATTTTAAGGTTACTAAATCATTTATGGTCCCAAATAATGTTTATTTATGTGTGATAGGCATATATTTAGTATTACATTGTATACTGCATTATATATACTGTATTATGGATGAAAGCAAATGAGCATGTATAATATTTTAACCCCATAATAAACATATTCTGTGTTAGAATGGCATTTTTTCCTCTTTTGATCATAGTTTAGATAACCTGGTTACGATGGTGTTGACGTTTACGGTTTTGATGTACAAGTTACTGCACCTCTCCCCCATCCAAGTGCCCAAGACCCTTCACCACTGTCCCTATGTAACCCCTATTCTGACTCTTCATTAACTCTCTGTTTCCACTGCTTGATAATCTCAGCTTTGTAATATGAGACCAGAGTTTCGCCATCATCTGATACTGTCTCTGTCACTCTGTACACCACAAATGAGTGAAATCCTCTGTTTTGCCCTCCTTCTGACTGATTTCACTTAAACATGATCCACATTACAGTAAACTGCATGATTTTGTTTGCTTTTGCACCATACCTGGCTGTTTCCAAGACTTCTCTGTACTCAGATCCCTCCTGGCAATGCTCAGGGTGCCAGTGATCAAACTTGGATTGGTAAGCACCTTACTTGCTGTACTTTCTCCAGCCCCTTTATTTTTATTTATTTATTTATTTCCTCATTGGGTTTTGGGCCACACCTGGAAGTGCTCAGGGCCTCGACCTACTCCTGGCTCCTACTCCTAATCCCAACTCTGCTGTTAGGCTTCAGTCCTGGAAGGGCTCGGGGGACCATATGGGGTGCTGGGAATTGAATCCAGGTTGGCCACATGAAAGGCAAGTGTCCTACTCACTATACTGTCTCTCCAGCCCCTTATTTATATTTTCACACAATAAATTTTAAATCAGTTTTAGGGATTAAAAATTAAATTGTGTAAAAATAAAATTTAGACTTGAAACATCTTATGCATCAGTGCTGAACTGTATGAAGAAAGCATCCCTATATATGAGCCTATGATTTATCTTTATGCCTTTTCTATTGCCTTAGCAAATATGTAAATTAGCTCTGTGAAAGTTGCTTGAAAGTCTTTAACAGCAACCTGTATCCCCTTTTATTTTTTGCTTTTTTGGGGGGTGGGGCTCACACCCAGCAATGCACAGGAGTTACTCCTGGTTCATACACTCAGTAAATCACTCCTGGTGGTGCTCGGGGGACCATATGGGATGCTGAGAATCGAACCTGGGTCGGCCGTGTGCAAGGCAAATGCCCTATCCGCTGTGCTATTGCTCCAGCCCCAACCTGTATCCCTTTAATTTTCAGTTGAGCTTCACGCCCTGCCGAGGCCACGAGTTGCCCCCCACTAGCGGCTCTCCGGCACGGCTATGGCACCAGAGGCACACAAACCGATCTCATAATTATCCGGCTTTTGTCAGAAATGCCTCCAGACTTAATTAGTAAAATATCAGAAATCCAAAATCATGCAGCTGCTATTGCAGCCATGCGACATCATATGGTCTTCATAGCCAGCAATAGAAAACAAACTATTTCACAATGCCTTTTCAGCAGTTCTGATTGTTGGGGGGAATTCCAAATAATAATGGTGCATCTTTTGTCGAAATAATGAATGTAATCAAAGTAGAGAGAGAGTTAAGTAAAATCATCTGCCTCACAGGCATCGGGAGGGGTGAGAAGGGGGGTATATTGGGGTTTTTGGTGGTGAAAAATATGCACTGGTGAAGGGGTGGGTGTTTGATCATTGTATGACCGAGACTTAAACCTGAAAGCTTTGTAACTTTTCTCATGGTGATTCAATAAATAAATTTAACAACAGCAACAAAAAAAGAATAAAAAAAATAATAATAAAGCCTATTACTCTATGGAAAATTCATTTCTCATTGTCTCTGGCTGTTCAGAGTGCCAGAGCCCAGAAATTATCTAATTTATTGCTTTGAATTTATGCTTTCTTTCTGCATCAAATAAATGTATATTTTAGTCTTTACAAAAAAATAAAATAAAATTCAGTTGAGATATATTTAGGACCTGTGTTTCTAACTTAGCAAGTGGAATCTCATCTCAAGTCTTGAAACCACAAGTACTCTTAATTAGTTGTTGCTAGTAAAAAGGAATCATGGACAGTATGATAAGGGAATTTGTTGGTGCAGGTGTGAGATAGAGATGAACATTAAACAAAGAAGCTTTTAGAAGCATCTTATTTAAAATCTGCGGGGGGGGGGGGGACACAGGAGAATAGAGCTCTATCTGCAGATTTGTTTTTAAGTAACCCCTTTGTAAAAATTTACATTTATGAAGAAACCAGACTGCACCCTAGACATATGCTCCTTAACACAGGAGGTTAGAGTATCCAAACTGGTAACCACAACTTTACATAAAATTCAGATTCTTTGGCTTACTTGAAGAGCTTCCTGTTAGGTCTCTTTTCAAAATCAGTGATTTCAGTAGCTTCCTCATTTTAAGACTCACAACTCTCCCCCCAAAGCATCAGATAATTATTATCTTATTTTTATTCTGCTGGACTGGAGCGATAGCACAGCAGTAGGGTGTTTGCCTTGCGCGCAGCCAGCCCGGCTGAGCCGAGTTTGATTCCTCCGCCCCTCTCGGAGAGCCTGGCAAACTACTGAGAGTATCTTGCCTGCACGGCAAAGCCTGGCAAGCTCCCCGTGACGTATTCAATATGCCAAACACAGTAACAGCAAGTCTCAAAAAGTGGAGACGTTACTGGGCCCGCTCGAGCAAATAGATGAAAAACGGGAGGACAGTGTGTTTGTTTGTTTGTTTTATTCTGCTGGTCAGAACTGTCAGGAACACTGAGTGGGTTGTGTCCTATCCAATCTGAATCTTCAATTATGAGTCACAGCACTCTCCTGAGGTGTGTACCGACTTACTAAGTTTCAACTGAACAAAACAACCCAAAACTTTTTTTTTCATTTCAGAGCTTTACATAGATAGATTCATGTTAACTTGAATGCCCCCTGCATTCTTCTGCCAACACATATCTCTTCTTTTCCCCCAGATTCTTTGTAGGATGAGACTAGTATAAGTCTCTTTCCACAAAGAATTCATGACACAACCTCTCCTGTAATTCTAAAAGCAATGGTATGACCGAGACTTAGACCCGAAAGCTTTGCAACTGCTCTCACGGTGATGCAATAAATAAAATTATAAAAAAAAATAGAAAAAAAAAGTAAGGTGGAGTTCATGCACAATTAATCAGCTAATCAGTGGCTGAATAAATAGCAGTACTCCTACATAAAAATAAGGTAAAGGTAAAGGTAAAGGCCCTCCCGTTGATCGTCGATTTGCTCGAGCGGGCCCAGTAACGTCTCCATTGGAGACTTTGTTGTTACTGTGTCTGGCATATCGAATACTCTCGGTAGCTTGCCGGGCTCTCCGAGAGGGGCGGAGGAATCGAACTCGTGTCGGCCATGTTGGCCGCTTGTAAGGCGAACGCCCTACCCGCTGTGCTATCGCTCCAGCAATGGTATGCAAGTACTGGCAACATTTCTGAGAAATGTTGGAACATTGTCTGACAGAAACTCAATCATGAACAGCTCTGTAACTGTGTATCTCACAGTGATTCAATTAAAAAAGAATTTTTTTAAACAAGAAAGACTAGGTATAAATTAGGTAGGTGAAATGACCTTTACTTGAAAAAGTATGACTCATGGCAAACCTGAGTGCCTTTCCAGCTAGGTATTCCTACCCACTGTGCCATCAGTGTGGTGGCAGCAGGCCTTCCTGTCAGTTTGTGGACACTGCCCTTCTGCAACTCCATACTCCTTACTGCTGAGGGCTCTAAAGATTTCACCTGTTTCCTCTACACAAATATTCGGTGGAATTTTTCTGTCCACCATTCGAAGTGAGGGTGTGAAGTCTGCCCCACTTCTGATGTGGGGCGGGCCATGTCTGTCTGTAGTCTCTCATTTGCCTGCCACAGCATGCCACATCTAGTGACAAGCCTTGTGGAGTCAGGCAGTCATGTTGTGACATCCAAGACTTCTAATCTCTAGTTTGCTGTTAGATTAGGGTAACAGCAAACCTTCTGAATAGTCCCACCCAGGGACCGCAGGTAGCCCACCTTTCTCTTTGTGGAGACTACAGCGTCTACCCACTCACCAGCATCATCTTGGCTATCCAGCTTAGAAGCTGCGCACTAGTCAAGCCGGAAATGCTGCCAGCACTTGCATACCATTCCTTCTAGAATTACGAGAGAGGTTGTGTCATGCCCTTTCTGACTCCAAGACTGAATACTCATGTTACTCTCTAAACTGGAACTACTTAACCCACACCCGTATGGCAGTCCCTACCTCAGCTGACTAATAGTAGAGAATTTAAGGTAGGGCAGGAGGAAGGGAGGAAGGCAGGAAAGGAGGAAGGGAGGGAGGGAAGCAAATTATAGAGATTCAATATAAAATTTTTCCGGGATCATATAAGTGCTGGAGCCATAGCACAGAGGATAAGGCGTTTGCCTTGCACGTGGCCAACTCAGGTTCGATTTCTCTGTCCCCTTCAGAGAGCCCGGCAAGCTACTGAGAGTATCCCACCTGCAGGGCAAAGCCTGGCAAGCTCCCCGTGAGGTATTCGGTATGATAAAAACAGTAACAAGTTTCAAAATTTGTTGTGAGACGTTATTGGTGCCCACTCAAGCAAATTGATGAATAACGGGAGGACAGTGCTACAGTCCTACATATAAGTGCAGGGACTGAAGTGATAGTACCGTGGGTGGGGCATTTCCACTGATCTGGACTTGATTCTCGGCATCCCACCTGGTCCCCTGAGTACTGCTAGGAGTGATTCCTGAGTGCAGAGCCAGGAGTGAGCCCTAAGCATCAAAGTCTGCAGTACAGAAGAACAAATATAATACCAAAGCCAGAGGCCCACCAATTCAAAGTCATCACAAAATTGGAGATTAAAAAGATATAGATAACATCAGAAAAATTTAATGAAAAAAGTTTCAGAAAAAAAATACTGCTAACTTTTCCAATAGGACAATAGAAAATAGCAAAGCAATCTAGTCCAAATTTTGAGGATAAGTTATTTGGAAAACAATATAACCAATATATCCTGAGAAGCAAGCATAAAAGCATAGAATAAAAATATTTCAGATAGTAAGGAATCGGAGAGAGAAACAACTTCCTTGAATCTCATTTTAAGAGATTACTGATGGACGTATTTTACTGAAATGGCTCAAAACAAATAAGAATTTATGGAATCCAGGAAGAAAGAGATGCAACCAGGACTCATGAAAGGGAGTTCCCAGAGACAGTCAAGCATGCCCTAGAGAATGACCACTCCAGACAGGAATAAAAGGGAAAGAGGTGTTATGGGAGTAGAGGGTGACAGCAAATGGTGTGAGCTTTAAAAATATTATGTAGGGGCTGGAGCAATTGCACAGCGGGTAGGGCGTTTGCCATGCACACGGCCGACCTGAGTTCGACTCCCAGCATCTCATATGGTCCCCTGAGCACCGCCAGGAGTAATTCCTGAGTGCAGAGCCAGGAATAATCCCTGTGCATTGCCGGGTGTGACTCAAAAAGCAAAATAAATAAAAATATTATGTATTTGATTAATGATGGAGACCTGAACATTTTAAAGGGTACCTAGAAAAAAATATATAATATAATAAATAAATAAATAAATAAATGGTACCTAGAAATCTATGCTAGTAAAAAGAGAGAATTAGTAAATTGTTATTTTTAGGAGAAACAAAACTTTGTAAAAGAAAGGACACCCGGGGCTGGAACAATAGCACAGCGGGTAGGGCGTTTGCCTTGCACGCTTGTGGCAGATCTGAGTTCGATTCCCAGCATCCCATATGGTCCTCTGAGCACCACCAGGAGTAATTCCTGAGTGCAGAGCCAGGAATAACCCCTGTGCATTGCCGGGTGTGATCCAAAAAGAAAAAAAGAAAGAAAGAAAGGACACCCGTGACGTATTTGATATGCCAAAAACAGTAACAACAAGTCTCACAATGGAGGCGTTACTGGTGCCTGCTCGAGCAAATCAATGAACAACGACGGGAGGAGAGTGCAACAGTGCTACCTCATCTAACACACTATAAATTGCATTTCTTTGATCTAGGATTGTCCTGTATAGAGAAGAGGAGAGAGGAATTGGAGCTTAGATAGTAAGGTCTGAGAGCAGAATGCACAATTCCACATGAGTAGGAGATCAACAGATAATAGCTGAAACTGATAATTTAGGGATGTAGACATACTTAGAAAAATGTCTACTTAGAAATAAAGCAAATACAAGAATCTTCCAGAACCAACTGAAAGAACTGTAAGTGGTTAACTCTGGGGCTGAATTAGCTGGGCAGGAACAGCTGTTTTTCATTAGAAGCTCTGTTTCTTGGGCTACAGAGATAACGCAGAAGTTAAGGCAGATGCCTTGTTTGTATCTGGTGCCAGTTCTTCGGTAATCCCCAAGAATTACCCACTTGGCTGTGATCCCTCTCCCCATCCCTCCCCCACATCCCTCCGTGGGCCTTCTGAGCGTTGCTTGGAAAGGTTCCCCCAAAATAAATACATATATATATATATAATTGTTAAAGAAGCTCCACTTCTCTTTTTTGTTTCTGAGGCATACCCAATGTTTCTCAGGTGCTGCTCCAGCTTGGTGCACAGGGGTCTCTGCACTCAGTGCTCAGGGGGCCATGCAGTGCTAGGGATCAAAGCATATGCTCTAACCCATTTGAAGCTGTTTTTTTTTCTTTTCCTTTTTTTTTCCTTTTTGAGTCACACCCAGAGATGCTCAGGGGTTACTCCTGGCTCTGCACTCGGGAATTACGTCTGGCAGTGCTGGGGGGACCATGTGAGATGCCGGGGATCAAACCCCTGTCAGCTGTGTGCATGGCAAACACCCTAGCTGCTGTACTATTGCTCTGTCTTGAAGCTCAGTATCTTAAACTAGTATATTGTTTACCTTAACCTTACAGAGCTTCTCTGAGAAGAACTTTAAATCAAATTATAAAGAGGAAAGTATGAAATTTTTGCACATTCAAAATTTTGGTACTTTCCTTCCTTAAATCCTTTATTTGAATGAGCTTTCCTGGTCTTTCCTTTAGCAATGACCTCCATAACCATGTATAGATCTTGATATAACATGTCTGAATTTTTTAATTAAATTTTACTGATCTCCCGCTGGTTTACAATTTTCAATTGGTTTAAAATTTCAGAGCAAATCTTTAACACCATGTTAGTAATCCCTCATAGAAGGGCTTAATGGCCCCTAAGTGAATTACAACAATCTTCACACACTCTCCTCTAAGGAAACTTTTTTGGAGCATTTTCAGCAGTTCAGAACAAACAATACAAAATAAATTATTTTAGTTCTGCTTTGGGTCTCAGGAGTTGAGACTCGAGATGGAAACATCCAAAATATGGTGATGGGAAGGTATAATGGTGATGGAATCGGTGTTCGAAAATAAAATGTAATCAAATATCGTGAAGCACTTCATACAAATAAAATAGAATTTAAAAAAAAATCAAAGCAATGGGAGCCAGAGCAACAGTACAGCAGGTAGGGAATTTGTCTTCCACACAGCTGACCCAAGTTCGATCCCAGCTTTCCATATGTTCCCCAAGCATCACCAGGAGTAATTCCTGGGTGCATAGCAAGGAGTAACCACTGAGCATTGCCCACAAGGGACCAAAAACCAAAATAAATAAAATTTCTGGGCAAGAGAAATAGTACAGTGAGTAGGGCACTTGCCTTGGCACGTGGCCGACCTGAGTTTGATGCCTGGCACCATAAACAGTCCACTGAATCCTTCCAGGATTGACCCCTGAATTCAGTCAGGTGTGACCTCACACCAAAATTAATAAAAGTCAGAAGAACTTAACATCTGTGTTTAAGATACTGCTCTGACCACTTCGCCCCAGCTCATCATACCGTCAAAGAGAACCACCTGCCAGTGTCTCCTGCCACCTTCCCCTCTCCTTTTGGAAACCACTGTGGTTTTCAGAATCCAAGTGTTATTTTTATTGTGTTTTGCCAGTTCTTTGATTTCATTATTTATGTTGCATATATGGTTGAAACCATTTGGTAACTGCCTTTCCTTCTTGACTTCCTTTAGCAAGTCACCTCAAGTTCCCTCCATGTGATCATGAAAGGTGTGGATTCATCTCTTTATTAGCTTAATATTTCATAAAGTAGATGTACCTCGACTTCTTTATCCACTCATCTGCCTGTGGGCATTTAGGATGATTCCATTTCTCCACCTAACCCTGCCACCCTTGCACTGTTGGAAATATTGGCATAAGAGCAGAAATTGGTCCTTTGTTCTTAGGAAGATTTCTTGTTGGTTTCAATTAGTGTTTTTGTAACTTTCATATAAATAAGAGTGGTATTTCTAATTGCTAGATCATATGGAATTTCTATTTTTAGTGTTTTAAAGACTTCCCCATACTGTTGCCCAGAGACTGCGCCAATTTACATTCCTGCCAATAGTACCTAAGAATTCTTTCTAAGCCTCACCAGCATGTGTTATTTCCTGTTTTGATATATATCATTCTCATCAGTGTGAGATGGTGTCTCACTGTTGTTTTAATTTGCATTTCCCTAATAATAAGTTAAGTATGGCATTTTTTCAGCTATCTATGGGACATCTTATTATCTCATTCCTACTTTGGACAAACTTGCAGGCTGTCGAATGTAGCCTGCCCACAGGGCAGAGTCTGGCAAACTCCCCGTGGCGTACCAAATATGCCAAATACCAGTAACAATGATGGGTCTCATTCTCCTAAATAGCCTTGAATATAATCTCAGGGCTAGGATGAAAGAGACGTTACTGGGGCCTGCTCGAGGCAATCGACGATTAACAGGATGATGAAATGAAAAAAAATGAAAATCTATGGGTCATCTGTGCGCTTTCTTTGGAGAAGGTCTATTTGGATTCTTTGCTTTTTTGTTAATTTGTGTCAGTTTTTTTTAGTATTTTGGATGCCACCCCCTTGTCAAATATATGTAGCACTGTACCACTGTCTTCCCGTCCTTCATCGATTTGCTCGGGCGGGCCCAGTAACATCTCCATTGTGAGACTTGTTGGTGCTGTGTTTGGCATATTGAATGCGCCACGGGGAGCTTGCCAGGCTCTGCCGTGTGGGCGAGATACTCTCAGTAGCTTTCCGGGCTCTCCGAGAGGGGCAGAGGAATCGAACCTGGCTCGGCCTGGCCGGCTGCACGCAAGGCAAATGCCCTACCGCTGTGCTATCTCTCCAGCCTTTCATATCGGATATATGATATGAAAATATTGTCTCCTAATACTAACTAGATTGTCTACTAATTTATTTTAGTTTTGTTTTATGGAAAGGAAAGAGAAAGATGAGGTCAGTTGTTTTGAAAGTTATTTATTGGCTCAAACAAGTTGGAATCTACTCTTTGCTATACATAATTGGTTGCTGATTCTATCCTCAGGGCAAAGGTTAGAATCGGAATGACATGACAAACAGTTGTTTGCTTGATGACTTCCCAAAACAATTGTAGTTTAGTCCTGTTCAAAGTTTCAGGAGAAACTTTGGGACATTTCTCTGTTCTAAATTTTCATTTCTTCTAAAGTTGGGACTGGGGAAGTAGTACAGTGGGTAGGGCGCTCTCTTAGCATGCAGCTGACCTGGGTTCAATTCCTGGCATCCCTTATGGTCTCCCAAACTCGCCAGGAGTGGTTCCTGAGTGCAGAGCCAAGGAGTTAACCCCTGAACATCACCAAGTGTGGCCCCTCTCCGAATTTTTATTTTCCTCAACATTGTCCTTCTTTCATTATTGATGATGGGGGTGGGGTGTGTGTGTGTGTGTGTGTGTGTGTGTGTGTGTGTGTGTGTGTGTGTGTGAAGGGGTGAGTGTCGCATGCCTGGCTGTGGTCCTGTTGTGTTCAAACACATTTTGCCGTAGTGCTTACTGAGGTTGTACATAAGGTTGACATGCTGGCACTCTTGACCTCTGTGCTCCCTCACTGAGGCTAACTGCAAGGTTTGCTCTTCCTGGGTCACAGTGCTTGCACACTCTTTAGTTGAGACATGCAGGTCACAGTGATGTGCCCACCAGGGGTCGCTTCATTCATAACACATAATCACTAGGGGATCTCCCTTCCTTTCTGTGGTCCACATTGGTTTTTTAATTGTGATGCTTGCCAGAATTTGCACTTCTTTATGATGCATGTGGCCTGGCTGCTGTGTAGTCTGAAATTTCTTGTAGTGGCAGGATCACAGAGAGCAGAGTTCCCAGGGTAATATTCAGCTATGTGGTGACAATGGGGTTTTGAACTAATGACCGTATGCTCTCCAAGGCAAGCATGCTAAGCCACTAGGGCTCTGGTAGCATTTTAAATAGTTGCTCGGGTGGGAGGGAGGGAATTAAATAGAATCTTCGCTACTTATAGAGTATGACAACCGTATAATTAATTCCCCTACCTCTCCCGGGTTGTGCTGGAGCGATAGCACAGAAGGTAGGGTGTTTGCCTTGTATGTTACTGACCCAAGTTCAATTCCTCCGCCCCTCTTGGAGAGCTTGGCAAGCTACCGAGAGTATCCCACCCGCATGGCAGAGCCTGGCAAGCTGCCCATGGCGTATTTGATATCCCTAAAACAGTAATAACAAGTCTGACAATTTGTTGTGAGATGTTACTGGTGCCCGCTCGAGCAAATCGATGAACAATGGGAGGACAGTGATACAGTGTAGTGCTACCTCCCCTGGGTGAATGAGATCTGTGAATATAAGAAAGTCGTTCTGTTCATTGTTATATGGAAAAAATGATAGGATATTCATTCTAATAGCCATATTTTCTTTATAAGACTCCACCATAGTCAGTGGAAGGAGGATTTTCCTCTAGGTATTTTCCTAGATGCCAAGTTTCAGAGTATCATTGTCAGGGACCTTAGATAGCTTTTAGGAACTGAGAGTTATGCCCAGTTGACACCTAGTAAGAAAAACAAGGCCCCCAGTTGTTCACCAGCTACAAGACTCTGAATTCTAACCACCCAAATAAGATGGGAAGAACCATCTATGTACCAGCTCTAGTTAACATCTTGATTTCAGACTGGTGGAACCTTGAGCCAAGAAACCAGCTAACTGGCACCAAGATTTATTTCTAATGCCAGAAAGCTGTGATTAATAAATTAGTTTTGTTTTAAGCCACAAAGTTTATGGTAATTTCTTTGGG
The DNA here is from genome assembly GCF_029834395.1 of Sorex fumeus. Lineage (NCBI taxonomy): Eukaryota > Metazoa > Chordata > Mammalia > Eulipotyphla > Soricidae > Sorex > Sorex fumeus. The sequence continues at coordinate 13,984,210 of NW_026606065.1, read as the reverse complement.
GAGAGAGGAGTTTGGGCCACACCTGGAGATGCTTGGAGGCTGCTGGAAGAACTCATGATGTTGGGGATCAAACCAGAGTCAGACATATGCAAGGCATATGCCTTGACCCCTGACGATCTTATCAGTCCTTTGGTAGTAACTTATGCAGTGACAGAAAACTAATATCCAGGCTGCTAATAATAGAGCATTGACTTTAAATCTTAGGAGCAATGACTGGTCTGGTTTTAAAATCTTATAACTTGGACTATGGATACATGTTCTTGTTTATTTTTTGTCTACAAAATTTCCTAGGAAAAGCTCTTATTTTCTCTCTTAAGAAAACCAAAATCCTATCAACTGTAGATACTTTTCTTCTTGCAGTTCAAAGTTGGCCCACAATAAAGTTTAAATAGTTACTGTACTTTGATCCCTAATTGTTATTTTCTGTATGTAAACGAACTGGAACAATAGCACAGCAGGTAGGGCATTTGCCTTGGACATAGCCGACCTGGGTTTGATTCCTCCGCCCTTCTTGGAGAGCCCAGCAAGCTACCAAGAGTATTCCACCCACACAGCAGAGCCTGGCAAGCTCCCCATGGCATATTCGATATGCCAAAAACAGTAGCAACAAGTTTCACAATGGAGACGTTACTGGTGCCCACTTGAGCAAATCAATCAACAATGGGAGAACAGTGCTATATGTAAATAATATCACTACTATTACTTTATAGTGGATCCCTCTTATATAAATGTGAATACTTATTTATCTGGTATACTGCATGCATGAGCCTTCTGTGCTTCAGTAGCTTTCAGCTTTTATCATTTATTGCCCCAAAGGTCAACCTGTCCTTGGTTTTACCCTCTAATAATAATTCCGAGCCCAGTAGTCTAGAATTGGACTCACTTAAGGTCCTCAGGTGATCAAAAATAATTCCAAATCAAAGATCATTTAGATATGACATACAATGCTATTTCCTTCATTTAGAAAGCACAAGGAGAAATATTTGGTTTTGGTTGTTGTGTGTTTGAGGGTTACACAGTGATACTCAGGGGATACTCCTGGCTATACGCTCAGAAACTGTTCCTGGCAGTGCTCAGGGGACCACGTGAGCAGTGCCAAGGATCAAACCCAGGTTGGCTAGGTACAAGGTAAGTGCCCTACTCACTATACTAGCATTCTAACCCTGAGAAATATTTTTAAACTTTATTTTTAAATGCCCCAAAGTTCTAAGAATTGAGTTATTATATTTAAAATTTTTAATCAGTCAAATACCCAAAGATTTGAAATTTTCTGCAATTTCTAATGTCAATCTAAGCAAGACAGCAACAAGTTCCACATTAGTTGTGGCCAGGGCAAATGGTGGGTGACCTATCTTCTAAGGAAAACAAATATGAAGTAATTAAGTACGCAAGATCTACTTGAGGGGAAAGAGGGTTTGACAAAGTGCCAATATAAGAAGTATTTAACCCAGGAACAAAGTTTGCCTCCGGTCTGTGACTGGTCTAGGATATAAATCGAGCTGCAAGGCATTTGCCTATATTTTTCTCTAAGTGAAAAAAAAAAAAACTCAAACTCTGTAGGGCTGAAGCTGAGAGATATTTCAGGGATAATTTCTGCCTTGTATGTGATTGACCCTGCATAACCCCTCACATTGAGGGATCTCTGAGCACAGAGCCAGGAGTAAGGTGTGGTCCAAACACAAAACCCAAAAAACATGAACAAGTAAGCAAAATCCCTCAAAAGACTCAAAACCCCTCAAAATTAATCTCTCAAAATTCACCTAACTACCCATATTATTTGCGTTTAATTTTTATTAAGAAAAGATAAAAATCATTTGTCATTAGTGGCCATCGATATATAAATATTGCAAATGTAAAAATAACAATATGCTTTACCATACTCAGATAATTTCCAAAGAGTAGAATAAATGAGATATGCAAGGCAGAAATAGTTTCCAAAAAGAATCATGCTGACATTTTCAGACACTCTGCCAAGGAGAGCTCCTCTCCTGGAGTGTAGCAGACTGTCTTAGATGATCAGCAGAGGGGGAGTGAGGTGCTGCTGATTTCCTGCCAAGCTCCCTCTCAGCCTGCACACACACACACACACACACACACACACACACGGACACACACGGACACACACCAACGCGTGCCATTCCCAATGCAGCAATCAAGTAGGCCTTGTCACCAAACTATGGTCAGATCACTAGAAAGATGCTTAGGCGTGAAATGCCACCGCTATTTCTGTAATTGAAGCACAAGCTAGTTCCTATTTTACCCTTCAAAATGTGAGTCTAGAGAAAACGTTCAAGACATTCTCAGAATTAGCCCAAGTCCTACACATCATGAATGAATTTAAACCCTCTCAGAAAACTTCTTATCTAAAAAACTTTCCCCACTCTATAATAGTTCTCACATTAGAGTCAGCCTCAAATGGCCCTCCAGAAACTTATTTGTCACAGCTTAAGGTAATATGGTGTACGTTTACATGTGTAACTCATTAGAATGTGTTAATTACTTTTGATATATTCATTACTACTTGACAGTAAGCAATCTCCTGTGGAAAGAAGCCAGACATGATCTCTTTGGTATTTCTTGAGCACTGTTACGGAAAATTTTAAGTATACAAAGGTAGCACTGTAGCACTGTCCTCCCATTGTTCATCGATTTGCTCGAGCGGGCCCAGTAACATCTCCATTGTGAGACTTGTTTGGCATATTGAACAGTTTGCCATAACAACTGTGTTTGGCATATCAAATGTGCCACGGGGAGCTTGCCGGGCTTTGCCGTGCGGGCGAAATACTCTCCATAGCTTGCTGGGCTCTCCGAGAGGTGTGGAGGAATCAAACCTGGCTCGGCCAGGCCAGCTGCACGCAAGGCAAACGCCCTACCACTGTGCTATCCCTCCTACAAAGGTAAAAAGAATAATATCAGGGACTGGAGCGATAGCACAGAGGGAAGGGCATTTGCCTTGCATGCAGCTGACCAGAGTTCTATTTCCAGCATCCCATATGGTCCTCGAGCACCGCCAGGAATAATTTCTGAGTGCAAGAGCCAGGAGTAACCTCTGTGCATTGCTGGGTGTGACCCAAAAAGCAAAAAAAAAAAAAAAAGAAGAAGAAGAAGATGATGATGATGATGATGATAGATTCCCCCAAATGCCCATAAGCAAAGATGAAGTTACCAATATTTATCAAGTTATTAATCTTATTTTCTTTACCCCCTTACACATACTTTTTCTCCCCTTTGATATATTTATCCATGTAATTTTTTAACATTTGGGTGCTGGGGAGAGAACCCAGGTCAACTGCATGAGAAGCAAAGATATCACCCACTGTACTATCTCTCCAAACCCGATTCAATAAACTTTTGAAATGGGTATTTTCTGAGAGGAAATAAGTGACCTTGACTACAAATCAAAACTATTTTTTACTTTTAAGGTTTTGTTTCATCTTTAGTATAGGAAGATTGACCTATATACCCCTTCCAAGGCATTGACTTAAAGTACTCATAATTACATTGAATTTAAACATCCTGTTTGGAAGCAGAACACTAGCCCACTAGTTGGTTAACCTTTGGCAAGATGGTGATTAAAGTCTTTTGTAGAGCAATCCACCTAAAGTCAGTGGACTGTTCTACTCTTTAAACAAATCTTTATTTCCAAATATTTCGCAGTCAGCCTCTTGTCTGTCTTCAAATATAAATGGAAGCTTCCTGAATGCCTTCTTTTGCCACGAGCATGTTTGGGGGAGGTGTCTGTCACAAGACAGTGTGTGAACTAGTCCTCATTGCAAAGCATCATCCCTGCCCTTTGGTGGTTTGTAACCCTGCCCATACCTCCTTTGGGTGGGGCAATGAGGTTGCCACCATGGCCACGTGGAGAAGAACAATAAGACAAGGGCCACACTACTTTGTACTAGTGTGTTCCTGTCCTCTATTGCTCCTGCCAGCCTCTCACCAGAAGTTTGGGGGAACTGAGATAGTGTTCGATGTAGCACAAAACATGTAACAACTATACCCTAGCACTGTAGCACTGTCCTCCCATTGTTCATCGATTTGCTGGAGCAGGCACCAGTAATGTCTCCATTGTGAGACTTGTTCCTACTGTTTTTGGCATATTGAATACGCCATGGGGAGATTGCCAGGTTCTGCTTGTGTGGGCGGGATACTCTCCATAGCTTGCCCAGCTCTCTGAGGGGGATGGAGGAATCGAACCCGGGTCGGCCATATGCATGGCAAACGCCCTACCCACTGTGCTATAGCTCCAACAACTATACCCTAACACATTAAAATCAGTTACTGAGAAAAAAAAATCACTGGGATATCTTTTTTTTTTTTTTTTTTTTTTTGCTTTTTGGGTCACACCCGGCGATGCATAGGGTTTACTCCAGGCTCCACACTCAGGAATTATCCCTGGCGGTGTTCAGGGGACCACATGGGATTCTGGGAATCAAACCCAGGTCGTCCGTATGCAAAGCAAACACCCTACCCGCTGTGCTATCGCTCCAGTCCCTGGGATATCTTTTTCTTGTGGTATCTGTTCCCTTTCGTTACTGTGACCTCACCAGAAAGACTGATTTTTCTCTTCCTTTCAGCAATCCAAGAATAGGAGGCTACCATTTCTGCTTTTGAAGTCTTAGTTCTTTTTATGTCATTTTTACTCCACGAAGGAAGTAAATATCAATGTGTTTCAGGTCCTTTGAGGGGTACTAAGCTAGACAACCTGGGAAGCAGAGTGGGTAAGGCCCACGATTTAACTTAAAGAGGGTGTTGGGCACATTTGGACCCTACCACAAGCAGCACTTGTAGTGTGAACAAGCCTCTTAGAGGCTCAAGTGGGGAAGCCCAGGAACTAAAAACTGAATGCAGCAGCCTTGAAAGCAGAATCTCTTCCTAGAATGGCCCTAACGAGCACCACACTCTGACAATTTTGGAAGTCTAAATTCAAACTGTGGAGTCTCTGAAACCAGTGGGAGAGAATTCGTTCTGGCTTCTTCCTAGCTTCTGCTGGAATGTTGGAAATCCTTGGAGTTTCCTGGTTTGCCGAGAGAATACACATTTCTGCCTTCTTAATTACATGTTCTTCTCACGATCTGCTTCCATTCTTCCTATAAGGACACCATTCACATTCAAGGGTGAGCCCAATCGACTCTGGCATGATCTCTGTAGCACTGTAGCACTGTCCTACCGCTGTTCATTGATTTGTTGGAGCGGCCCCAGTAACGTCTCCATTGTGAGACTTCTTATTACTGTGTTTGGCATATCAAATACATCACGAGTAGCTTGCCAGGCTTGCCGTGCGGGCGAGATACTCTCAGTAGATTGCCGGGCTCTCCGAGAGGGGCAGAGGAATCGGACCCAGCTCTGCCAGTCAGCTGGCCGGGCCAGCCAAGCGCAAGGTAAATGCCCTACCGCTGTGCTATTGCTCCAGCCCAGGCATGATCTCATCTTAGCAAAAGTCGTCCTCAAGGATCCTATTTCCAAACAAGGCCGCATTCAATTATGGGTGGTGGAGTCTCAAAATAACCTTTTTTAAAAAATATATATTTATTTATAAGATAACCTTTTTGTGGGAAGACATAGTTCAACAAGAAGAAACACCTTAGTAGAAAATATCTGTACCAAGTCTGGCTTGGGGAAGGCAGCCCCTGGCATTTGAAAACCTTATAGGTTTCAAAAATGACTCTTTCTCAAATACCAGAGGCTCTCCTAAATTTTCTGAGCTCTGTAGGCTTTTAGAGACTCTTATACAATCCCAAAAGAAGATTCTTTTCTGCTCCATCTCCACTAACCCAAATAATATGTCTGAGCTTGCATTTTCTCAGAAGAAAAAGATGAGACTCTGCACCTGCATGCAAGGGATCTTATTCAGATGTTCACACTTAAAAAAAAATGAAATGAAATAACCGTGCATTATATGATTACGTAAGCTTCAGGTGTGCGTCATTGAACGTTAACATGTGTGTCTGTGGGCCATTTTGAATCATGGGCTTATTTTTCTCTCCACGTGTCTCATAGTTTCATTGCTTTCTATATATGCTAGTCTCTAGCTTTAGAATGTGTTCCCTTTATATAACTAGGCAAAATTTTTATTGCCTCTATATGTAATAAATGTCTTTGTAGTTGAAACTACCTCCTTCTCTTTGTTGGCAAGATTACTATTAAGATTTTGCAGTTAGAATTTTTCTTTAATACATCCTATATAAGCATGTTGGAAGAATTTAGTCCCTTACCAGATCCTAAAACAGCAGGCAAAGTACAGAGAACTATATTCCTCTTATACAGTCCACCTCTAGGGACTGAGAATATGCAAGGCTAGATTTTTTTTTCTTTCAGTTATATAAAAATCAAAGAAATGCCCTATTTCTGCTCAAATTCATTTGAGTTGCCGCCACTCTTTTTTTTCCTTCAGTTTTAACACTAAAATCTGTCTATATTTTTGTAAATCCATAAAAAGGAACCTCCTACTCAGAGACAAAATGGAAACCTCTATACACTGCTCTGTCATCAAAATATCTTCATACAGTTGCACAGAAGAAAAGATCCAAGAAATAAGACAACAGGAAATCTATATTTGTAAAATAATACAAATGTTATGAATAGGTATTTTTATTACATTTGATAAATAGAACTATAATTTACCATCAATAAGATTGCTAAACCATTTTATGGAGTGCTTCTCAAAAATTTCCCTTTAATTAGGAAGTAGAAGTAAGCAATTGTCCTTCTCCGGTAATAGAAAATCATGAAGACAGTGTTAGCAATTCTTTTTTTTTACGTTTATGATCATTTTACAGGAAGAAAGGTTATTTTAAGTTTATATTATATGTATCTATATAATTTTTATTCGAGGTTAGGAGCATGAGCATTTTTGATTCAATGCCTGAAGACATACATTACTAGCCCGGGGATAAATTGCTATGATTTATCATCTCATTTGTCTAAATAAACCTTTTAGCTGTAACCTGTTGAAATATAAAAGAGGAAAAGGAGGGGGCAGGAACTGGCAGGTGAGGTGTGAATTCCTTTGTTTAATGCTGACAGCAGCACCAGAAGTCCACCTCTGCTTGGCCGACCTAGGTTACATTCCCAGCATCCTATATGGTCCCCCGAGCACCGCCAGGAGTAATTCCTGAGTGCATGAACCAGGAGGAACTCCTGTGCATCGCCAGGTGTGACCCAAAAAGAAAAAAAAAAAGAATGGGATTTGGACATAGGTAATCTATTCAGTAAAGAGATTTTGAGGAAGGATGCTTGGTCAGGGGGATATATTAGGATGGAACTTATTCTTAGCTATTAGATCCTATTGATATGTTTTCAATTGAAAAGATTTAGAGATTATCTAGCGTTCAGAGGAGTAAACAGGTGCTGAGATGAGGAAGTGGTTTGGAGAAAATGGCCTCTCTGCTTAGGGGCTCTTAGGCTAGTATCTGGTTTCCTGTCATGATCTCCAGGACAAAGTTCTTAGCCCTCAGCAACTTGCCAGTTGTACTCACCCAGCCCATTCCTGCGTTTGCTTCTCTTAATAACTAATTTTAAAAGGTCACTAACTGGAGCTAGAGAGATAGGATACGAGGTAAGATGCTTGCCTTGCGAAAGGCCAACCCCGGTTTGATCCTTGTCACCATATGTGTTCCCCAGGAGTGACCCCTGAGCACAGAGCCAGGTGTAAGACTTGAGAATTGGATATACCCCCACGCCCATAAATAAAAAATTAAGTGTTTCTAACTTAAAATTTGCACTATTGTATATATGTATATATCTAGGATAATAGGTTTCTCTAAGCTAACCATTTCAAAGTATAAAATATTGAAAAATGCAATTGCTAGTCAAATATCCTTTTTTTTTTCTTTATTTACTCTGTAGCCATTCCTGGCGGTACTTGGGAAATGCTGGGCATTGGACAGGGGGCTGCTGAAAGCAAAACATGAAGTCTAGTTCTGAGAGCCACTTCTCCAATCATCCCTATCTTTTTTTGCTTTTTTTTGGGGGGGTCACATCTGGCAATGCTCCGGGATTGCTCAGGGGACCATATGGGATGCTGGGAATCGAACCTAGGTCGGCTGAGTGCAATGCCCTACCTGCTGTGCTATTGCTACAGCCCCAGCCCCCATTTTTTTTTCAATTTTACAAGTCAAAAATTCTCAGCAAGCCTTTCTCATCTGCTTATTGAACTCATCAACAATAGCATTCTCTACATATTTGCTCAAGTACTGAGTAACACTTGTCACTATTACTTTACTACTTCCGCTGCTTCTTTGCCCCAGCAACTAGAGCCTGGGTACATTCCCCCAGACAGCAAATCAGCCTCAGAAAGGCATTCAGCAACGTGTGATACTCTAACAAGCACAAGCATTTATGGCTTGGTGTCCTAAGTATAGATTGTTTTCACAAATTTTGCCAGTTTTTTACATTGTTTTAAATGTATTAATATGAGTCAAATTACATTTTGATGTTTGTAATGAAACCACCTATTTTCCTAGTCTACATAAAAGCAAAAACCAAAACCACTACATTTTTTTTCTGAAGAAAGCTTGGGGAAGAGTCACTATACAAAGAATTCAATGAAAATTATATGAAACCAATATAAAAAACTACTTGTTTAAATCCATTTGTCATATATGCTCTTGAAAATAACTAGTGACTAGTGAAACTCAACGATCAACTTTTCATCTACTGCCTTTATTTTTACAGTGACTAGATTTTGTAAATAATTGTTTGTTTCTTTGTTTTGGGCCGGAGTGATAGCACAGCAGGTAGGTTGTTTGCCTTGCAAGCAGCCAACCCAGGTTCTATTCCTCTGTCCCTCTTAGAGAGCCCGTCAAGCTACCGAGAGTATCCTGCCCGCCTGGCAGAGCCTGGCAAGCTCCCCGTGGCGTATTTGATATGCCAAACACAATAACAAGTCTCACAATGGAGACAACACTGGTGCCGGCTCGAGCAGATCAATGAACAACGGGAGGACAGTGCAAGTTATGGGAATGTCAAGAACTCACAGATTCTATGCAAATGTGCCAAAACATCTCTGAGAAAATTCTCATTTCAAAGATTGGGCAAGAAGAATAAGGAAAAATGATCCTATCAAAAGACAATTGTAACTTTTAATAACTCAGACAAACAGCTGAGAATGCCTTTTGCATTCATATGTGTTCATTTGTGTTCATGTGTTTTCAAAGAAAAGAAATGAATTTTTCCTAAAGTCAAACTGAAGGTGGAACTCAACTGGGTGGTTCTTGAGGCCTCATTCAGAAGCATAAATAGGAACAAGGTGTATGTGCCACCACATAACACAGATACACACATGTACTTACATCTCAGAGATGAGCTAATACAGATGCTGGAGTATTTACCTTGCATGCAGTTGATACAGGTTGAATCAGCCCCAGCAACAAATACAGTTCCCTGAACTTACCAGGAGTGATCCTTGAGCACAGAGCCAAGAGTATCACTGAGTATTGCTGAGTGTGGCCTAAAATCAAACCAACAAAAACTAATAAATTTATGCATTAAAGAGGTATTTGTATGGTTAGTAGATATTGCTTAATAATTCAGCACATGCATTAATTTTAAAAGGCTTAAAAGTCATTTTTTTGAATGAACATTTTATTGTTAGCTTATATCCACTTGGTAAGTTTATGCCAAAAGTTATAATTTTCTTCTACATATGATTTAATATTCAATGAAACATTTAATAAATAATGAATATTATTTCTTAATACTTTTTAGTTTTTTTCACATCTCTGAATAGTCTTTGACATTATGTTTTCTCTTGGAGTAAATAGTAGAATTTCCTCAAAAACAAGAAATTAAACAGAGTTTCCAAAAAAAAAAAAAACCAAAATGAAACATCTCTTATCTGATACAGACTTGGTACTAGAATAAGGATTTATGTTAAAAAGAAAATAGAGACTTTTAATAACAGCAGTGAGCTTAATATGCATAGCAGAATGATAGATATTTAAGAAAAACAAAGACAAAATTAAGTTGGGTTCCATATATGGAAGTAAAATGCACTGGCGCACTGGAAAGTAGTAATGGTTCTGTTTTCTACTGATGAGACCACGTGGAGATAAACAATTCAATTTGGGTGAATATCACTTAATCACTTAACTTCCCGTTAGTCGGCGATTTGCTCAAGCGGGCGCCAGTAACGTCTCCATTTGTCCCTGTCGTGTGCTAGTGTAGCCCAATGGCATCTCTTCGCTCCGGGAACATGGAGGGCCTCAAACCGATCGTTCATGATCTTGACAAAGAAGTCAAGTGACCAAAAGTCTTGGGTGAATATAATCTAGGAAAAATACGGAGGAGGGCCACCAGAACACAATCTGAAAATGGTCAAAGAAGGAAACACAGAAGGAATTCAAGATTAGTGAAGCAGAGAACAAAAGGAAATGGGACACTGATTTGAAAATAGGTTTAAAAAAAGTTTTAAGTGAAAGAAATTAGGAACTAATTTTACAGAGCTAGGATTCTTATGCAGAAAGGAATGGAAGTACATTCTGGATAAAATAAACATGATTTGAAATTATGTTTATTTGCCAAATAAACCTGTCTACATATTGAACATTCTGTCTTGCAAAGTGACTGTTTATCTACCATTGGAATCAGAGATAAACAGGTTCTACCAGGAATTCTAGAGAATGTCTCTTTTGCACAGTTATGGAATGTCCTAGATATGTCCTGTCCATACTGGAGCCACTTGCCATATGGGCAAAGAGCACTTGGAATATGACTACAGTGACCAAAATTCAGATGATTTTAAGTAATTGCTATCTAAATTTCAATAGCTACATAAGCATAGTAGTTACCATATTGAAGAGTACAACTGTGAAGTTTTTTTTTCCTTTTTCTTTTTGGGTCACACCTGGCAATGCACAGGGGTAACTCCTGGCTCTGCACTCAGGAGTTACTCCTGGCAGTGCTCAGGGGATCATATGGGATGCTGGGAATCGAACCTGGGTCAGCTGCGTGCAAGGCAAACACCCTACCCACTGTGCTATCTCTCCAGCCCCAACAGCTGTGGTTTTTAAGAAATTCCTACACCTACAGAAATCTGTTAGAAAAATAAAAACCCACATCTTGAAGGGCTGATCTCACTATCCAATGCTTTCCCCTCCCCCCTTTTCTTCCCTCCACACCTCACACTAATAATATTAAATTACTTTTATTTGCTGAATACACAATCTGAGCTCATATATTTAAGTGTCTCCTTTGTATGAAATGTTCCCTCTTATGTATTCTACTTTTACTCATTTTTCCTAACATTTTCAAATATTCTCCCTCTGTAAAATATTTTCTGATACCATGACACTTGTCTGTATCTTGATACCTCTTCCTAAGTGCATCCTAATGTATTCTATCAATTTGTTTACATTTTCCTCTCACCCACTCTTTTGATTTTCTCTTTTCCTTTTTTTTTTTTTTTTTTTGTGCATCTTGGGTCATACCCAATGATGCACAGGGGTTACTTACTCCTGGCTCTGCACTCAGGAATTACTCCTGATGGTGCTCAGGGGGCTGGAGTGATAGCACAGCAGTAGGGCGTTTGCCTTGCATGCAGCCAGCCTGGCCGAGCCAGATTTGATTCCTCCGCCCCTCTCAGAGAGCCTAGCAAGCTATTGAGAGTATTCAGTATACCAAACACAGTAACAAGAAGTCTCACAATGGTGACAGAGACGTTACTGGGCCCGCTCGAGCAAATTGATGAACAACGGAAGGACAGGTGCTCAGGGGAATATATAGGATGCTGGAAATCTAACCTGGGTTGGCCACGTGTAAGGCAAGCGCCCTATCTGCTGTGCTATGGCTCCAGCCCCCCGCCAAACATTTTTTGCTTGGTTGCATGATCAGGGTCTGTCTGTGGAAAGAGAAAGGGAATTTCATCTTAGATTGGTTGCTATCTGGGAGTAGGATACTTCCGTGATTGAGTAGTTCAAATATTATTTATAAAATAGACAAAATAAGGACAACAGTATAGTTTTTTTTTGTTTGTTTGTTTCTGTTTGCTTTGCGGGTCACACTCAGCAATGGTCAATGATTACTCCTGACTCTACACTCAGGAATTAATCCTGATGGTGTTCGGGGAACCCTATGGAATGCTGGGGATTGAAACTGGGTCAGCCGCATATAAAGCAGACACACTACCCATTATACTATCCCTCTGGTCCCCTAATGTTCCAGCTTTTAAGGAAGAGGCAACCCTTCACTTGGAGATAGACAGCAGGAAGGTGAGTTCTGAGGTTGGTTCTGCTGAGAGCTCTGTTGTTTGTTTTAGTGCTTGCAGGCTGCTTCTGGTGTGGTGCTTTGTTTAGGGGTCTTGCAGAGCTAGAGACTGAACCTGGGACTCCTGCATGCAAATCATGTGCTCCAGTCCTTCAAGTTATTGCCTTTTCCCTTTGGTGAGAGTTTTATAGGTTTAAAATTGTGCATTGGGGAATCAGTAAGGACATATAGCACTTATGAATGAGAATTTTTAAGTACTTTCAATATAATAATTTCCATAAACTTTTTTATTGCCACATTTATAATAAAGATTTTATGATCGTGCATAAAGAAAATTACATCTGGGAATTACCGTATTTGTACCAAAACATTTGCTGGGTTTAGCATCATGGTGTAAAAAGTGGAATACAATTAGCATGACTTGATATAACAAAGGGTGTGCTAAGGTCTCCAATGTTATGGTTGATAGAGAATAAATGCAATAGTGACATGTAAACTGTAAAGTATTATGGCGATTAAATTTAATGGTAAACGAGCTATAAAATGGGTTTTAAACCTTGTATTTTTGCTTGCTTTTTAAAATGAAATTTTTTAGAGTGTAAAATTGGGAAATGCTTTTTGTTGAAAATTTGTTATATACAGAAAAAATTTACTCACCTGGATCTTTTTTTCAAAGACTGTTATCATTTTGATATATTTCCTTCCAGATTTTTCCTCAGCAAACTAGAGTATAATTATTTCCATATAGTTAAATATTTTATAAGTTCTCAGTTCAAATCATTGAAATATTTACATGGTTGTCATTATAAAGCTCTGACACAAATATTTTATCTAGTTACCTACTACTATTAGGCATTTGATTATTCCCAACACCTTTTACAGTTTTATGAACTACATGAAAATTCCTCATTGAACTTATTTCCAGATGAAATAGTTCTAAAATTAAACTAAATTTGATCAACTTCTCTATCATCACCTCCTTCCCCTCTTTTTAATAAACACACATAAAATGTGAGTCCATGATATCTTTTTGTTTAATTTTTAAAATTTTTTTTCTGAGGCTACACCCGATGATGTTCAGAGGTCATTCCGGGCTCTGCACTCACGGATTTTTCCTGACAGAGCTCAGGGGACCAAATGGGATGCTGGCGATCAAACCCAGGTCGTCCATGAGCAAGGTAAGCACCTTACCAGCTGAATTATCTCTCTGGTCCCTTGATCTCTTTTTATATTTGTTACTCAAACCATTGTGCTATTTTAATTTTGAAAAATAAAAAAAAAACTTTAAGGCTGCCCTCACAGAAAATTACCTTGTGGACTTACTTTCTGTTCTATGGCTTCACAGTTGAAATATCTGAAGACTTATTCACAGTGGGAAAAGACAAAGATTCAGCTATTGCACGATTATCATTGCAAGAGAGAACTTATGCAGGAGACAGGCTGAAGATTCCGGACAGATAAATAATACGCTGTTTAGTGTCACTTCTAAACTGTTGAAATGTAAATAGGTCACTTGGGAACACATTTAGATTTTCCCAAATGCTTGCTGTAACTAGAAATGCCTCACTTGCCCGCTGTTCAATTCAATGCAACTACAGCTGACTGTTACAGGATATGTATTTCGTGGTCAGGAGACTTAAAAGAGTTAAAACACTATGCAGATGTCTTAGTTGTATTTGGGACTAATTTACTCCCACAGCAGGATCTGGTTTATTAGAGCTTCAGATATGTCTAAAGAAAATTCTATGTTAGACGCATCACTGAAATGCTTGCTGTCTCACAGGGATCCCACAGAGAAACAGCTTGGTAGAATAAACTTATTTTGGTCTTTTTATCCCCAGGGGTTTTCACTCTACAGCTGGCCTTTTCTAAAATGAGGTTGACTAACCATTTACAAGATTTGAAAGAAGACTAATTATTATTGTGGGTTGATTGGGGGATTGTATCTATTTTTATTTTTTAAAAATAACATACAGAGAAGCATTTCTCTAAAGATTTGCTTTTAAAAGTACTTTTCATGAACCGCAGTGTTTCAGTGTGCCTGCTGTGTAGAAACAAAGCCAGTGGTGCTTCCCCAAGGTCTGACACTTGGGCTTGTCCTAATCTGGATTACTCAATTACAAGACTTTACAGTTTTGCAGGTAGAAAATAGAGATTAGAGATGCTGACCTCTTGTTTTCACAAATGTCATCAATTAAGGTCTAGAACTAAACATCCCATGGTAGGCCTTCTGTTTGACAGAAATAGCATCGAGGAAGGAATCTTGCAGGTGAGGGATCAGTGGCCATGAAGGTCTCATCTCAACTTCTCTGCCTGCTTCTGATGTCTGATGGGGAGGCTCTTTCAATGCACTATCAGCCCTTGCTTGCAGGGAATAAAAGAGGCATCATAAATAACACAGGAATATGGAGAGAGTTTTAGCAGGGCACAATACCCTAGTTGCAAATCTCACTGTTGATTTTTCACTGTTTGTCAACAGGATTAACTTCACAGATTACCTATTCTAGATTCATTCAAGGACCAAGACCTCTTTTATTTCTTTCTCTACATTCTTGTAAAAACTCTCTCACATTACCTTTTTCTTGCCAAATGTACCTTTGTCTGGCTTAGCATATTTAGTGTTTCAGCCTAGAGTTCAGTTTCTCGTGCCATACTTTGCCTCTTTTTATAAAATATGAAAAAAAACCCCCAAAAGATAGTACAACTTTCCGCACAGCATCCAGCGCTTAAGATTTAAATAGCACGACCCCTCCCCCGCCCTGGAAGATTTAATTAATAGCCACACTCACTTCTTTATTTAAGTGGGGGGGGTTCCCCTATTAGGCACAAATTTTCCGAGGAGACTATTTTTGTTTTCTTTATTGCTATGTTATGTTATGTTATGTTATGTTGGTAAAGAAATAGTTCCTTTGATCTCACAATTTGCAATCAAATTGTGAAAAATGGTAAATTTTGTGAAGCAAAAAAAGTAAAACAAATACATATTTTCATTCAAAGCTTTTTGCTTTATTTATTATATAAATGGATTTTTATAGGCATGTCTGACCCATGAAGAGAGCACAAAATATTTACCAAGAGCAATAAGTAGTTTAGTGTGTTTAGAAGTCATTTGGTTGAGGGGCTGGAGTGATAGCACAGCAGGTAGGGCATTTGCCTTGCATGCGGCCGACCCAGGTTCAATTCCCAGCATCCCATATGGTCTACTGAGCATGGCTGGGTGTGACCCAAAAAGAAAAAAAAACAGAAGTCATTTAGTTGGGAACCAATGGGCAATACAGAACATTTTTTCTTATCATTAAAGCCTCCTAAAATGTAGAATTACTGTGGTAGTTTATTATCATATACACTATATTCACAGTTACCTTTATGCAAAGATTTTCTACTATCCTTCACACTGACTCTGTGGTTAGACATGAGATTTAGAACATGGTGATTTTGTCCTTTGAAAATGCTGTCTTTTCTGTAAGTAAGCCCAGACTAGCCTACATGAAAATGAGAGACCATGGGTTGGGGATATTAAGAGGTGTATAAAGAGTGAGGGAGGAGAAAGAGGGAGGGAGAGAGAGAGAGGAATGCTGAGACCATATTGCCATCTTGTTGGATATTGGACAATCCAGATCTATCTGCTGCCAGAAATGTTTGTTTCTCAAAAGATATATCCAAATGTGTCAAATATTACTGCCAGAAATAATTTTTTCAAAACAGTAATCTGAACATGTCACATAATATTTTTGAGACTCATCTATGGTGTTCTGTAGTTTATTCCTTTGATTTCCAACATATGAGCAAAGCATGTGCTCATGATTATCTCTCTGGTCTGGATTAATGCGTTTTATGTCATAAAAAATCTCTGGGAGCTGGCGTGTAAGTGCTGCAGGTAGGGTGTTGCTTTGCATGCGGCTGACCCGGGTTTGATACCTGGCTTCCTTTATGATTCCCCATGCCTGCCAGGAGTGATTGGTGAGTGCAAAGCTAGGAGTAACTCCTGAGCATTGTCAGTTGTCCCCGCCGGACCCCCTTGTAAAATATCGGAATATTCGTAGTTGTTTAAACTAACCCTAAGGACAACGCTGGTGTCATTGCGATTTCATGATTTGATCTGACACCAGCCCCTCGAGACATCATGGTGGCCTACTGGCGAAAGGATGGCCTCATCTACATCCCCCAATACCAGACCTGCACCAAAGCAGGGACGTTCTGAAGATGGATTTCAAGGCCAATGCTACCTTATGTAGCAAGAAAACTTTGGGTAGCAGGGTGAAGATCATGAAAGTAAAAAAATAAAAAAAGAATGAGCTACCCTGACAAGAGCTTGAAAAGCTGCAGTTTTCCAGGTGAAGATGTGTGGGCATGTGTTATGACAGAGTGAAAGCAATCTCCTTTCTTTAAAAGAAAAGAAAAATGCCTTCTCGTTTACAGATTGACAATGACAATACATTGAACATGGTTCTCTCTCTCAAAAAGAAAATAAAATATCTTTTTAAACAATTTAAGATATATCTACACTTATTTTCTTTCATGTCTTTTTTTTTAAAGAAGGAATCAGTTTAAAATTACTGAGAAGATAGTACCTTTCTGTTAAGAACATCAAGTGCAGAAGTGGCAGGAAATTTCATGGATAAAATATCTCATTCTGCAAAGTTTACCAACATTCAAAGACCTAGGAAGAGAGAATTTTTAAAAAAAGAAATGACCAGAAGAACTAAATTCTAGGAGAATATGCCCTCTCTACATCCATCAAATAGTATACAGCTCATTAATCACATATCACCAAAATTAGTAATTTTGGTGCCTTTCATAAATCAGTATCAGCTTTACTTTTTGTATCTAACAAACAAAGGTGAAAAGCATCAGAACACTTGCTGGGGTAGTCCGGGAGCCTGAAGTAGCTAAAAGGCCATCTTCAAAAAGGATGGGAGCTATAGTAGTTGTGAGATTCAAAGGAGCAGGATCAAAGGGATGAATAGATTTCCTTTATTGGAAGAATGTTCTCCAGCTGTTTCTGTCTTTGTGTTACTCTTCTCAAGTTTAAGTTCCAAGAGGAAAGTATCTGAAATAACTAACTTTGGTCAAATGCTCAAAGGGCCATTGGCTGATAGTTCCTCTTTCAAAATTGGATTCAGAATAAGAAGGGGATAGTTCCCCAGTGGAAAACCAGGGAATATATACTAAAAGGAAGGATCGATTCTGGGAGAGCAAAACAAAATAAACAAAACAAAGCCCCCAAATGCCCTTTAAAAGGGCAATGCGGTATGGGGATAGCTCAGTGGCAGGATACTTACTGTGAAGGTATAAAGTCTTGAGTTGGGTCCTGGAAATCACTCCATTTGCACTGAATGTAATTTTGGTAATACTGCCATTTGGAATTCCCAGCAGTACCACAAAATGTGTGATTTCTTTAGCAAGCACATGACTTGAACGTGTGAAGTCAATCCCTCACATTGCATGCCACATTCTACTCCCAGTACTGCTGGATGTGGTCCCAAAGTTCCCCTGAGCACTGCTGGGCTAGAGCTATTTGATAGTTTGATGTTGAAGTTCTTTTTATATTTATATATTTGGAAATAATTCACTTCTGAAGAAGGTTAAGAAAGAAGTGTGTTGAAGTCACATCTGCAATAGAGATGACAGTCTCCCCACACAAAGAACTAAGTGGTGTTTAAGCAGAGGTGAAAAAAAAGTCATTGTATGGCCGAGATTTAAACCTGAAAGCTTAGTAACTTTTCCCACAGCGATTCAATAAATAAATATAAGAAGAAAAACAAACAAATAAATAAAACTATGAAAAAAAAAAAGTAAGGTGGAGTTCATGCCCAAATCAATCAGCTAATCAGTGGCTGAATAAATAGCATACTCTTACATAAAAAAAAAAGTCACACCATTGGAAGCCTGTTTGAGTTTTTAGGAATCACAAACATACTAACATTCTGGTGTTACTTTAATAAAATAAAGCAAAATTAAATCTGGGTAGTTCTTAAGTTCTTTCTCGTTGTGGGTATGTGTGGTGCTTTTTTATTGTCTCTATGTTTGCACATCCCTTTTACTTTAACATACTTGGCTTCCCTAACGCTTATCCTTGCTGGATTCAACTTCTTTTATTATGTTTTCTAACCCGAGGGCACTTGGTTTAAAAGAAGCAGGACTTCATACCAAAACTACAATCTCAAATAACATGTTTGCTGCTTAGTAGCTAGAAAACTTTTGGCAAAATGCCCAACATGTCTGAGCTACAGTTTCTGTGTTGGTTAGGGACGTTTTCATTTCTTCTTCTAAGTTGTGGTAGAATTGCACCTGTGGCTCTTCTGATGCAAAGAAAGACCATGCACTTGCTCTGGTTAATAGATTAAAAGTACAATTAGATATGTATCATTCCTGGGAGAAGCCTGTAAAAGAGTCAACTTCCTGCCTTCTTACTTAAAGATGTCAGAGACTATTGGTCTGATCCCTGAGTGAGGGCAAGGTGGGACAGATTCCTTACAGACCCAAGGAGCATGAAACATTACCAAGGAGTAAACTTCAATTATTTGAAGTAATTGGTATTTTGGGGTTTTTCTTCTTTATGTTATTGGTCTTCAGGTGATCTCTGAAAATGATTTACTAGAGAATCCTACTAGATCAAGCAAATCAAGAGGTTCAAAAATTTATGTTTATTTAAACAATAACATAAGGATTGGAGCACAGCACCGGACATAAAGTATTTAAGTGGCAAGTGGCTGGCCCTTGTTCAAATTACCAGCACTCAATTTGGTTGCCCAAGCAGCACTGTCAGGAGAGATCCCTGAGTGCAGAGCCAGGAGTAGCTTCTGACCATTGCCAGGTGTGGCCCACCCATACCCCAAAAGCACTTGCTCTGGTCAATGGCTTTAAAGTAGAATTAGACATATTTCAGTCCTGGGGAGAAACCTGTAGAAGATTAACTTCCTGCCTTCCTACTTAAAGATGTCAGAGACTATTGGTCTGATCCTTACTCAAGGATCAGACCAAGGATCAGACCAACTCTCATGAAATTCCCCAGGTCATTCAGGGTATGCATGTACAGAAAATTCACTAAATATTCGAGAGTTTACTCCCTAGAAGCAGTGTGTCTCCCATTTACAAACGTGGAGTTGCTAAGTATGGCCAGGTCAAGCAGTGGGGGCAAACACAGGGTCAATGACCAAGAAAAGATGCTAAATTTTTACTTTACAGACTTAAAAATTCACAAAGGATGCTGAACTTAAGGGTTTAGATGTAGATCCTCTGATTATAGAGCACATTTTGGTGAATTTCCAAGATGTTTCCCAGAATTTACAGAGCTCAGGTCAGATTCACCTAAGAGCGCTCCCTGCATTACTAAGATGATCATTACTGAATAAGAACAGATTGTTCCTAATCAGAAGAGAAGATTGCATAGAAGAAAAAGATATCCAGAACAAACTAAATTTTTTTAATAAACAAAAATTTATTTCCCTGAAATGATGCAAGCCAAAATACAACTAATGCAAATTAAAGTAGAACAAGAAATAAAACAGAAAAAGGATGTGATTGACACTCAAAATGAATGAGTTTATCTTGACTGTTCTTTCCAGTTACATATAGTGAGTCTAATAAGATTTAATTAGAATTGGCATAAGAATTAATAATCCACAGGAGTTGATTAAAAAAGCAGTGGCATGGATTATCACTCTCACTTTTCCACTTTTCCCTCTTTTTCTATGTCCTCTGTGGGATAATAGCTCCCCTGTGGGCAAACCCACTGAACCTGTTCTCATCATTTCTCTTCCAGTGGGAGACAGAATTTTTAGTGTTGAAAGGGATTTCTCTCTCCAAAAGTCTACAGGAATGAACAGTCCACCTTATTCCCTAGACCTCAAGAGTCTACAGACGCCTTGACACACTAGATCTCATTCGTACAAATTTCTACTCCCTCTGAAAGTTGTTACTAGGAACTGCTCCACCTCCCCTTGTCCCATTTTTTCTTAGCCTTTAACATTCATTTCCAAATGACTCCAAATCAACTCTGGTCTTGAAAGAATCTGTAGTCATCCATCTTCAACATTCTTTCTTTCCCCCTTTTAAAAATAAGGACCCAATCTAGCACTTCTTCGAAATAGCTCTTCAGTGCTAGGTATCAAATTCAGGATTACACGCTCTACACATGAGCTGTATCACTTTTTGCCATATCTCAAGTCCTCGACCTTTAATATTTTACTGAAACACTAGACAATTCCATTTCTTAGGAAATCTCACTAGCTAATTCCTTTTGCTACTGGGCTTTCAGCCAGCTATGGGAGAAAAAAAACAAACCAACAATAAACTATATAGAGCCATGACTGCATGCTATACGTGTTAAATAAAACTAAACTTAGTGACTTTTTTTGAGCAGGTGGTTTTGGTGCTCACCTTTACTTGTGAGAAAACTTTCCTTCCAAGGCCTCTCATTCTCTTCTTGGCCTTTCCTTATTTTTCTGGTAATCACCTGAGTTGGTAATCACCTGGATTTTTATTTTCTCTCTTTTTCTCATTTCGTTCCTCCCTCTCCCTTCTCTCTTCTGGACTCTAGAAGTGGACATGCAATCTCTTATTAGACACTTGGGATTAGATGTCCTGTGGAAACTTTAAACTTAATGTATCCTTAAGCAACCATTTTTTCTTCTCCAATCCCCAAACTGTACTTCTATTCTTGATCTGGGTTAATGGCATCACCATTTACCTATCTCCCAACTTAGAGCTTTGGTGTTATTCTCACCTTCCTCTCAACCTCCAGATAAAGTCAGCTGCCAGATCTTGCTGCTTCTAATTTTAAGATATCATTTGATTCTGTCTGTTTCAGACCTTACGTTTGGGTTTTAAACAAACAGGCCTTCAACACATCTTCCTTGAGTATTACTGCAACAGCCTTGTCTAGAATTTGTTCCTCTGATATAGTTTTCCTTATCCATGGTTTCCAGTCTGCCGACACAGTCACAGAACCAAGTCTTCTCTCTTTGTGAAAGCGTCTGCTGTCTCTTCAGGCCCAGGAGAAAAAAATTAAACTTTGGCTACAGAGAGCCTAACCTTCCGACCCTATCCACCTTCATCTAATTTTCTTTCCTACCTTCAACTAGGAGGAACTGGAGCAATAGCACAGTGTGCAGGGCGTTTGCCCTGCATGCGGCCGACCCGGGTTCGATTCTTCTGTCCCTCTCGGAAAGTCCAGCAGGCTACCGAGAGTATTCCGCCCACATGGCAGAGTCTGGCAAGCTCCCCATGGCGTATTCGATATGCCAACAACAGTAACAAGTCATACAATGGAGACGTTACGGGTGTCTGCTCAAGCAAATGGATGAACAACCGGAGGACAGTGCTACCGTGCTATGGTGCTACCTTCAACTAGAGCACCCCCTGGATTCTTGTTGCAAGATATTTTTGTTGCTTTCAGCATATGAGCAAGCACTTTTATTTTTATTTTATTTTTATTTTTGTTGCTTTTTGGGTCACACCTGGCGATGCACAGGGGTTACTCCTGGCTCTGCACTCAGGAGTTACTCCTAGCAGTGCTCAAGGCACCATATGGGATGCTGGGAATCGAACCCTGGTTGGCTGCGTGCAAGGCAAATGCTCTACCCGCTGTGCTATCTCTCCAGCCCCGAGCAAGCACTTTTAGAAGTTCACATATATTTCCTCCAAGGTATTCATGTTCTCCCGTCTGCTTCAACTTGATTGAAAACATTTTCCTTTTGTTAGAAGGAGACTGAAGCCCCACAGAGTTGGTGAACTTTTCCTGGATTTCCTCAGGTTACTAATGTTTTAAGCCTTTGTTCTCAGAGCCTCTTTGTATTTTCTTTGTTTAATTTTATTTTTTATATCAAGACACTATGATTCACAAAGTTATCATCAGTTGAGTTTTAGGCATGCTATGTTCCAGCACTGGTTCCCTCCACCAGTATCCCTGGGGTATCCCCTCCCTTACCCCACCACCACCCAGACTGTCTGTTTTTTAAGTTTGGTCACTGTGGTTTGGGTCAACTGCTTTCAGTGTTGTTGATTCTTTTGGATATAGAAGTATATTTATAATTTATGTTCGGATATAGGTTTAGATATTAGAAGCATATTACTCCACTACGGGCTGGAGCGATAGCACAGCAGGTAGGGTGTTTGCCTGGCACACGGCTGACCCGGGTTTGATTCCTCCAACCTTCTCAGAGAGCCCAGCAAGCTACCGAGAGTATCCTGCCCACACGGCAGAGCCTGGCAAGCTCCCCATGGCATATCCTACATGCCAAAAACAGTAATAAGAAGTCTCACAATGGAGACGTTACTGGTGCCTGCTCGAGCAAATTGATGAACAATGGGAGGACAGTGCGACAGTGTGACCCCACTACACCCAGATGTACCTGAGGATCTTACCCCAGTACTTCTGGATTGCTTCTTTTTGCTACCTCCTTCAATCCCTCAATTTCTTTTCCTCACTGTCCTTCTCTTTCCTATTTCTGGACTCAGAGGTTATGGAGTTGTCATTCTTTTAATTTAATTGCACTTTTAATTCAATTAGAGGCAAGAGTCCCACCTGCTGTACTATCACTCTTGCTTCCATGTGGCTTTCTTATTTTTCCTATTTACATATTTGTATTTCACTCTAGACTGTAAGCTTTTGAGTCTCAGGGAACTGGATAGAAGTTGTTTAACTTATCAGTGAATGAATACAATATTGCATTCCTACCAAGAAGCTACCTTCTTTCTTCCTATTACATCTCTAATAAACAATCAATTCACTCTTATATTGCAATAAGCTTAGATTAAATAACTATTCAAAAAGATACCTAGCCACATATGGTTATTTCAAAAATAGGAGCACAAGTTGAAATGAGCCATATATGTAGAATCACATTGAATTTTGAAAATAATATAAAAACAATCATGTAAAATACCTCTCAATAATATTTATAATACTCACATGATGGCAATATTTTTAATTAATTGGATTAAATAAATATACTTAAAATAAAATGTTATTAAATCTGTTTTTAAATGTTAGCTATTAGAAAATTTAAAACTATGCATTACTTCCATTTCTTTCTGTTAGCCCTTATCGTGACCTTTCAATCCTTCTTGTAGGTCATTTCTTACTATTTATAATGTTTTATTTTTTTCTGAATCCTTGCAGTGCTAAGCAGGATTTTCTGGGGGTGGGATGGCACAGGGGGTGAAACCCACTCAAAAATCGCATTTGTTAACTTGTTACTACTGGACTAGCTTTCTCAAACACTTTTTCTTTTTTGGAGTGGTTGGGTGATTGGGCAAACCTAGTTATGCTCAGGACTTACTCCTAACTCTGGCAGGGCTCAGGGGACCATATCCTGTGCCAGGAATTGAATTTGCATACAAAGCAAGAGTTTTACCTGCTGTACTCTCTCTCTCTCTCACTCTCTCTCTCTCTGGCTTGCGTTGTTTTTCAATTTAAAAAAAATGTGCTTATCTTTATTGATCCTAGCTGAAGAAAAAGTAAGTTTTCTATTGTTAAATTCATCAGACTGGCTTTCTTTATGTGTTTTATCAAGTTGTTGTTGTTGTTGTTGTTGTTCTTCTTCTTCTTCCTCCTCCTCCTCCTCCTCCTCCTCTTCAGTTGCATTTGATAGTCAACCTATCTCCCACTCATCCTAAGTATACTCTTTCAAGACTTTGTGCTTTTCTGTATGCTACTCTTACTATCTCCTTCCAGACCACTATCTAAATGAAGAGATTTTTCAAGATGCGGGCCTTAAGTTCTGCCTCCCACTGAAGGGTTTTATCTGTTTGTCGGAAGACACAAAAATATTCTCTTATTTATAATTTGTTAGAGCCGTGACATTTAAGATCTAGCTTTTGCAAGTACTCAGATCTTCCATGTCCTCATCATTCAACTTAATTCCACAAACCTTGAGACCATGCACCAAGACTGGGGCTGGTTGAGCAAGAGGGTCAGCTTAAAGAAGGGACCTTATGTAGGACTCAAACTCTAGCTCACTGACTTTCTTAGTGTTTGCCAGACTATGTGCAAGGGGTAGGCTTATTCTGCTTATCTAAGCTCCATATCAGAAGCTGCTGGAAAGTCATGTGATGTCAAAATATTAAAATTGTCACATCAAATCCCATTAGCATAAATTGGGGGGAACTCTGAACTGTTTTCAAGTGTCTTTTCCTAGTTTGTTTGTTCCTTCCCCCTCCCTCCCTCCCTCCCTCCCTCCCTCCCTCCCTCCCTTCCTTCCTTCCTTCCTTCTTTCCTTCCTTCCTTATTAAGTGAGATACATAGTTGCAGAGTTGATTGGGTTTCAGAATACAGTGTCCCAACACCAGTCCCTTCATCAGCCTACATTTCCCACCATCAATGTCCCCACTTTCCCTCCCTTATGGAAGAACGCATTGCTGTGCACTCAAATCTCAATTGGATTGAGTAGCTCTGTAACCTGGGTAAGTTACTTAACCTCTCTACCTTTTATTTCCCTCATCTGTAGCATCAGGAAATAATGCAGCATCATAGGGTTAATTAGGTAGCTCATGGCACAAAGCCATCACACAATTAATGTTGGCCCTCAGTACAGATCAGCACTACACTCTTTTTCTCCCGTAAAATATGAGTGTTCAGGGGCTGGAGGAATGGAGCAATAGCACAACGGGTAGGGCGTTTGCTTTGCATGCAGTCGACCTGAGTTCGATTCCCAGCATCCCATATGGTCCCCTGAGCACCGCCAGGAGTAATTCCTGAGTGCAGAGCCAGGAATAACCCCTGTGCATTGCCGGTGTGACCCTCCAAAAAAAAAAAATGAGTGTTCAGTTGACTTTATTTCACGTGTCTCTAGTTCCCAGGCTAGAACTAGTGCCGGTTTCCACACAGCAGGTGAAACCCACAGGGACGGCACGGGAAGCCACCCAGTCACTATCCCTCCCACTTTTCAAAGTCGGGTCAGCCGAGACCAAAGGCCAAGTGGCAAGTGAAAAGTCGCCTCGAGCCAAGGACACTTGCACCACCAGCCTCAGTCGCGCCTCAAAAGCGGGGAAAGCCGTCCGCGGGCAGTGCGAGGGACCTTTAAGAAATCACCCGGGAGGACCGAAGCGACCCGCGCGCGGCCGCCGGGGAAGCTCGACGCATGCGCAGCGCCCGGCGCCCGGGTTCCTTCCTGCGGCGCCACCCGGAAGCGGCGGCGGCTTCGTCCCTCCACCCCTCCCCTCCCCCCTCGCCGGCTCGGGCGCTGCGTGCGGCGGGGCCGGCCCGGCGAGGAGGCGGGACACGTTGGCGCTGCCGCCGCCGCCGCCGGGGCCGCCGCTCCACCTCCTGTTCCAGCTGCTGCCGCCGCCGCTTCCTGCGCCGAGTCCGCTGCGGTGTCGGCGGCGCCAGGTGCTCGACCGCCCCGCGGGGGTCTCGTCGCCCGCCCGCCCGCCCCGCCGCCGCCGCGATGGCGACGCGCTCCTGCCGGGAGAAGGCGCAGAAGCTCAACGAGCAGCACCAGCTCATCCTGTCCAAGCTGTTGCGGGAGGAGGACAACAAGTACTGCGCCGACTGCGAGGCCAAAGGTAGCGCGGGCGGCGTCGCCTCGTCCCGGCCCGGCCCGGCCCGGCCCGGTGACCTTCCCGTCGCCCCGGCGCTGAGGGGGGTGGGGAGGGGGGTGGGTTGGGGGTGGGGGGCGCCCGCCCGCCCGCCCGCCCGAGCGGACCCCGCGGGGCTCGGCCCTGAAGGGGAGAGGAACGAGCGCGGGGGGCTCGGGGCTCCCCGTTCCCGGCGGCGGCGAGCAAGCGAGCGAGCGAGGGAGGTCGGGCCCGCGGGCGCCCTCCGTGGCCCCGACGGCCCCGGCGGCCCCGGTGCGGCGCGAGGCGAGCTCGGCCGGAGCCGGGCGGCGAGAGCGGCGCGGGGGCGCCGGCCTGGGCAGGGCTCGGGGCGCGCGTGTGTTGTGTGTGTGTGTGTGTGTGTGTGTGTTGTGTGTGTGTGCGTGTGTGTGTGTGTGTGTTGCGCTCCTCCCGCCGCACCTTCCAGGTAGCGCCCCACGAGGGGTGGGGTCACCCGTGGGCCTCGGTTTCCGGCTCGACCCTCCTGGCTGGCGCCTCCGGACCCGCCCCCCCCCGACCCCCACCCCAACCCGGATCCCGACCCCGGGCTCGGACGCTCAAGGGTCGCAGGTGGAGCCCGGCTGCACCTGCCTGCCCACTTGACAGCTTTGAGCTTCTGACAGCTGCTGCGACCCGAGAGTACGCATGGGGGGTCGTGGGGGGTAGGGGGGGTGGGAAATCCTTCTAGGGTGGGGGTCGGAGTTTGGATATATATTAATTATCATCCTATTCGGGGGAAGTAGTATTTTAGAAACTGAGATATTGTAACCAGGCGGAGAGGAATCCCCCGGCACGGGTCACCTGCTCAGTGGGCAGGTGTGTGTGTGTGTGTGTCTTTCCCCCCCCCTTAAAGCGTCGCTAGATAGAGCCTCTCGGGTCCATTGATTAGGGAGAAGACCCAGGCCCTGTTCACCCGTCGAAGGGACATGTTCAAGATGCAGGAATGCAAAGGGGGGAATTTCCGTGTGTTCGGATGGAGGGTTTCTGCTTCAGGCCCGAATCACTATTTTTAGCTCCCCGATGTGTGCGGGGGCTGGAGATCTGATGTATATGGTTCAAGTCTTCTCGGTAATTGCACGACGGGAAAGACTTCAAAAGCAAACCTTTTCATGTGATCCGGGAAAATTTTTTTTTTTTGTCTGTCTGTGAGTGGGGTGAGTCCTTTCGTAGGTGAGAGCTAGTAGTTCTCAGAAACGTTGAGTCAGCCTCTTGGGGAATGTCATTCACGATTCCTGCACTGTTTGACCTAGACTTTTCCTGAAGCTTGACTGTCTTCCTTTAGTGCTGTGTATACGTGAGTCATGTTTTAGTTAGGCTGATGATTTTGGTAATTTTGTCACACCGTCAGCCCATTTCTTCACTACTGTAATAGGCGCTGGATTACAGAAAGGTAATGTAAGACCCACCGGTTGCTGGAAGGTGCAGTAGTAACTAGACCATTGCATGAAGCCGACTTCAGAATCAGCGGCTCAATTAAGGGAACCTGAGTCTGCAAAACCTTTCAGCTGATGAGCTATTTTGCCTGATTATTGCAGGAATAGTGATCTGATATTAATCGACATTGTGTGTAGTTCTGGGGTGCTAGCAACTCTTCTCTCTTGAGACTTATTGGCTCACTTATCACTAGAGGAATAAAACATTGAAAAATGGGCGTTTAGAAGGTGAGATAAAGGAAGGAGCTGAAATTTCAAAGTTTGAGTTTTGAGTCATAACTCACGCAGTTAAGTAGCGATCCAAGGTTTGATCTGTTCACTGAAAATGGAATGAGTGGGGCTGGAGCAATGGCACAGCGGGTAGGGCGTTTGCCTTGCACGCGGCCAACCCGGGTTCGATTCCCAGCATCCCATATGGTCCCCGAGCACCGCCAGGAGTGATTCCTGCAAATCCAGGAGTAACCCCTGAGCACCCCCAGGTGTGACCCAAAAGCCAAAAAAAAAAAAAAATGGAATGAATGTCAGATTTTTCATTATTTTACATATAGAAATAATTGAGGAATTTTACTGTCATTCCTCAAAAAAAAAAAAGGAACTTTAGTCCACTGATTCAGATTCCTGACTTTGTAAAATAACTTTTTTTCATTTTGTAAAATATCATAGGTTTTAAAAAACTATTTACCACATGCTATTTTTGGGGGGCGGGGGAATTCTTTACTTACTAAATTCTTTACTTACCAAATTCTTTACTTACTAAATTCTTTACTTACTGAGAATTCTTTACTTACTAGCTAATTGGGATAGACATTTTGCTTATTCGGCTGGAGAAATAGGGAGCATTGGAATTACTATTTGTATTGCTGCTGAGGTCAGTAGATACACATTAAATAAATGTGTTTTTTAGTTTCGTTTTGTTTTGGTTATGGGTTTGACCTTTTACAAGTGGAGGAAATGGGAGAGAAGAATAAGAATTCTTGGGTGAACCTCAGTGAAAGCATGAACTCGGTGATGTTAGAAAGATCATTACTTTTTCCTTGTTGAGACTAAAGCCAGAATGTTGTTAAAATGATCCTCTAAGTCATTTTTTATCAGAACCTCTCAGGAAGAAATAATCAGTTATTTATACTGATTTCAGGCTTGATTTTATAGTTCTAAAAAATTAGACTTCAGTGTTGATAAATTTAAATTAATCTTGTGAAGTTTTTGCATCTTTGATATAGTGGAACCTAATTTTTTTGAGTTCTTGATAGAATTTGTGGTATGTCATGTGATTCTGCATCTTCAGTATATACCATATACTAGTTAGGAATTTTTTTTTTTCCCTTGTTGGTCTTTGGGCCACACTTGGCAATATTCAGGGTTTACTCCTGGGTCCTAATCAGGGATCTGGCCAGGATTAGTGCTCGGGGCTTACTCTTGGGCCATGCTCAGGGGTCCTGGTGGGGCTAGGGGAATCATATTGGATGCTGTGGACTGAACCCAGGTTGACTGCATGCAAGGCATGTACCTTACCTGTTCTACTCTCATTTTGGCACACGGTAGGAAAATCTGATAAAATGTGTCTTTAAAAAAGACTTGCTAAGGATCTTATTCTAACACTCCAATTTCTCATCTCATAACGCATCAAGCTCTTCATGTATTTTGAAGCTATTTCTCAGTTAACGCAATCTTTTTTTTTTTTTTTTTGGTCTT
Organism: Sorex fumeus; assembly: GCF_029834395.1. Classification (NCBI taxonomy): domain Eukaryota; kingdom Metazoa; phylum Chordata; class Mammalia; order Eulipotyphla; family Soricidae; genus Sorex; species Sorex fumeus. The sequence continues at coordinate 13,955,342 of NW_026606065.1, read as the reverse complement.
TTGTCTTATAAGAATGTGCCCTCTTTGCTCTTTGAGAACAGTTACCAAAACTAAAGTCTAGGGCTAGATATTACCCTTTTGGTGTGAGAGGTATATCATTGGTATTTTAACGTTTTCTTACTGAGTCAGTAGTGTGTGTTTCTCGAATGGACTATTTAAGAAGGGAGGAGGGTTGGATATTGTAGGAGCCAGTTTCCTAGTCCTGATCCTGCTCTTACCAAGTCTGTTGAGCACCTGGAGAATAAGAACAGGCAGATGGAGCTTTGCTTCCTCTGCTTGGCCTCATTCGTGACTCCGTGGGAGTTTTTAAAGCAGTTTTATTGGTTATTAGGTTGTGTCACTTTGTGGAGCAGTGAGGGTATAGAGACCTTTGGCAACCTAAACTTTCGTATTTGTAATTACAGTTGATCTACAATTACATCTACAATTAATGCTATCTTTGCTACTTGAGTATGTGTCAGTTGACATGAAACTGTGTCATTTCCAATAAGTTTTGCTCTAGTTAAGAATCCTGTTTTTGAATCTTAGGGATTCTTCCACCCATCTGGTAGAAAAATTAAGGTCCTCGCTCATATTACTCATTTCTTCATGCTATAAATCTTGAGGGGCCACTGTAAAGTACTGTACTTTGGGATCTAAAAGCATTTGTAATGAGCTCACCGAGTTTATTTAGTGGGGAATGAAGTTTTGTAAGTGAAGATTCTAGAATATTGTATTAAATGTTACATTAATGTTTTCAGGAAGTGTACCACCTTATATGTATTCGAGACTGATGTTCCCCTTGTAACCTGACTGTTGTCTATTGGTGGTCTTCACAGTTTCTAGAATGCTTTCACAAGGCCTTTGTGCTGTTCTTTTGCTTCTATGCCCTCTATGAAATTTTCACCTAAGCAGTTTTACCTGTCTTCCAGTTTCTGTTTAAATGTCCCCTCAAAGGTACTGTTTCTCTGTGATCTTCCCAGATTGGTTTAGGCATCTATATCCACACATAAGGTACAATCTGAATCTTTTATTACACTTGCCACAATTATAATCATGCATTATTTGGGTAATGATTGAGTAATCTGTGTTCCTGTTGGATTATAGTTGTAAGGGAGGAGGCCTTGTCTGTCTTGTTTTTTAGTTCATATCCCAGCCCATGGCACAATGTGTGACATGTATGTCAATGTGACTCTGCAGATAACCTTTTGAATGAATGAGTGTAGGTAAGAACAGTACCACAAGCAAGCAACAGGATATGTGAAAGTGAATGTGTGTGCAGGGTTGTGCAGTGATCCTGTTGGGAAAGCTTTACAGGAGTCTTGTTTGATCTAGATTCTGAAGGTAGAGAAGGTTTTCACCAGATCTAGGGGGAATTAAAGGACACAGTAAATTGTATATCCAAAATATAGGTATATAAAGTAAGATACTAGGTTTCCTGTGGACAAGCCTTATTTAAGCATGATCAAATTTGGTAGTAGCGGGTCAGAGGAAGAATTCGAATGGTAGAAGATTATAGGCAATTTCACTAGCTTCAGTAGTAATCTAAACCCTGGCTTCTTAAATTGGATCAGAATCCCACATGGGGTTTCATACTTAAATGTGAGGGTCATGAAAACTTTGCTTGTAAAATAAATTTTTGATTTATTACTAGTAACTCTTTGACTTGTGTACCTATTTATTTTTGTAAGGTTTTGCTCCACACCCAACTGTATTCAGGGCTTGCTCATGACTCTGCACTCAGGGGTCAGCATTTTAAATAGATATAAAAGGTCGCCAACCTTTTATATCTATTTTATTTATTTATTTATTATTATTATTGGGCTGGAGCAATAGCACAGCGGGTAAGTCGTTGCCTTGCACGTGGCCGACTCAGGTTTGATTCCTTCGCCCCTCTTGGAGAGCCTGGCAAGCTACCAAAAGTATCTCGCCCGCATGGCAGAGCCTGACAAGTTACTTGTGATGTATTCAGTATGCCAAAACACAGTAACAACAAGTCTCACAACTTGTGAGATGTTACTGGTGCCCGCTCAAGCAAATTGATGAACGTGAAGACAGTGCTTATTATTATTATTATTACTTGCTTTTTTGGATCATACCCGGCGATGCACAGGGGTTACTCCTGTCTTTGCACTCAGGAATTACTCCTGGCGGTGCTCGGGACTATATGGGATTCTGGGAATGGAACGCGGGCCAGCTGCGTGCAAGGCTAATGCCCTACCGGTTGTGCTATGGCTTCAGCCCTGTATATCTAGTTTACATACTCAGAGTTGTATAACAGTTTCTCTGGTATCACAAGTGGAAAAGATTTTAGAAGCCCTGTCCTGAACAAGTTTCTGTACTCTTCAGTGCATTGTAAGTCAGGACGTAGAATAGACAACCACACCTTATTTTTAGGAATAGTTTGAGAAATAAGGTACTTAAATCATCACTGGAAGGCTAGGAAAGCAAAAATCAGGCAGCCACTGCTGTACTCCTGGTTTCCAGGCCTTTGCTACCACTGCCCTAGCTGCTTTTTTACCCACGGATCAGACAAACTAGGATGCTGATTTCTGCAACCGTTACATATTTAATATAGACATTTTTGTCAGTAACATTTCCTTAATGTAGGAAGTGGCCTTTGCCACCACAAAAAGTAAAAATTGACACACCTATGCCTTTGAGGCCTGTGTGTGTTTGGTGGGTGGGTAGGGTGTCTTTTAGTTATCACTATCTTATTAAATAGAAATTTGAAACAGAGGCTTTGAGACCCAATTCAATGAAGGTTCACTATAGGCAGTGAAGATGGAGAATTTAAAAAAAAAAATAAGTACATGGTATTTATGTTTTTATATAAGTCTACTTAAAAGTAATTTATACTTAAAAGTAAGGTCCACTTTGAGGAACTGGTATTTATGATAATTGCATGTATGGTAAATTCACATTAACAAAGATTTGTGATTATAACCCATTTAAAGATAACTGACAGTTTAAGTTTCTTTAATTTTCAGGGGACTGGAGAGATAATGCAGGGTTAAGCGCTTGCCTTTCATCCTGCTGATCTTGGTTCAAACCCTGGCACTCCATATGGTCCCCCAGACTCCACTAGGTTCACTCCTGAGCACAGAGGTAGGAATGGCCCCTGGGCACCATTGGGTGTGGCATCACCCCTTCCTCTACCCCAGATGTTAGACCTCAGTCTGATAGGCTTGTTTGTACCTATTTATTTATTTTTTAAAACTTGCATAGCCTGCTTGCATACACACACATACACACCTATGTATTTAAATTTTTATTAAGAACACCATGATTTACAAAGTTGTTCATTATACAGTTGTTTCAAGCATTTAGTGTTCCAACACCACCAATGTGCCTTTCCCGCCACCTGTGTCCTTAGTTTCCCTCCCTATCATGAACGATCGGTTTGGGGCTCTTCATGTTCCCGGAGCGAACAGATACCATTGGGCTACACTAGCACGCGACAGGGACAAATGGAGACGTTACTGATGCCCGCTCGAGCAAATCGACGACTAACGGGCAGTTAAGTGATTTTTAAGTGATCCCAAACTGACTCCTTAGGCAAATAAAAATTTTACTTTATATTTGTTCCAACAAAACCTGTTGCAGAACTTGAAGAAACGACAGATAGAATGATCAGAAAATCAGTCAGAGCCAATTTGTTGTTATTATATGATTTTAACCTATGTAAATAAGGAAATTAAAACCATTTAATACAATGTAAGAAGAGGCCTGTCCTCATAAGGAAGTTTTCAGTTCTAAAATCTAAAGCATATTAGATTGAATTTTATTTTATACTTGGGTCTCATTATGGTATTAATCATGTCTTACCTGTCATTAATAAAACTTTCAAACACTTCTGTGCCATTATATTTTGGATTTTACATAATATAGGTAAGGCCTGCATGTGTGAAGTTTTCCCCTACACTTTATATAAACACTGTGGTTTTACAGAGTTGTTCATGATGAGTTGTTACAGTCATTCAATATTCCAGCACCAGTCCCACCACCATTATCACCTTCCCTCCACCATTGTCTCCAAATTTCCCAACCACCCCTCAAACCTGCCCCTATAGCAGGTCCACAATAATTTATTTTATATTGCTTGTTGTCAGTAATTTGCTAACAGAATGATAGAAAAGTATTTCCTTAGGAGAAAATTAGTGTAAATTTTTGTACCTCACCATGGAGACATTAAGTCCTTGTATGAAAGATTACTAAGCTGTTGTTACAGGCTAAGTGTTCTATGTTTGTGTTTTATTAATCGAGACTGGTTGCTTCTACATTACATCCCATCCAGTCTGGTGTGCTTCTACTGGTATATCAGTTTTGTAGAGTTTGGAGATGTCCAAGGAGATCCAGAATTTTTAACTGGGTGGTACAGCTGGAGTTAAATATTTAACAGGATGGTGGCTTTTGAGTGTGGACATGACTGCTGGGGCTTCTGGAAATACAAAGAGCTGGGGGGAATTAGTCCAGCCAACTCTGAGAAAACTTGAAGATTTCAGTCACAGAGACCCACAATCGGAATTTTTTGGCAGGTTAGTTTCTAGGTGAGGTTGTCCTGAGACAATGGAGTCTAGCTAGAGGCATGGCAGCGATTTTTTTTAATTTATTTATTTATTTATTGAATCACCATGGGAAAGGTTACAAAGCTTTCAGGTTTAGGTCTCAGTCATGCAAATATCACGCACATTTCCCTTTACCAAAACTTATGTTTTACCATGAAGAACCCCAATAAAACCCCACCCCCACTCCTCCCAGTCCCTGTGGGGCAGATGAATTCTAGTTAACACTCTATCTGCTTTGATTAGATTCATTGTTTCAATAAAAGATTCACCACTATTATTTAGAGTTTACCCCCCCCCCCCCCCCCCGAATCAGACATGCTGACAAAGCATTGTGAAGTGATTTGCTTTCTACAGCTGGGTTCAAGAATTATTTGTTGGTTTTGGATTTCTGCTATTTTACTTATTGACCCTGGAAGTATTTCTACTGAAAGTCAAATAGTTAAGAAATTGGTTTCTGTGCTCTGGAGTCGTGGCCGTGCTGGAGAGCCGCTCGTGGGGGGCAACTGGTGGCCTCGGTAGGGCGTGAAGGGCGGACCGAAACGCCCCCCATCCCATGAGGTTTTAGTCGCCCCCAGTCCCCCGGCTCATACCTGCTGTCCACAAGGCTCCCATGCGGCCGCCATCTTTCTTTCCAGAGAGGAGAAGGCGACTGGGGCAACACCCTTTCCCCTCCGGACAGACCTGATGGCCTGGATTAACGCATAGTCTGTTCACTTTTCTGCTCCAAGCTGCCGGGTTCTGCATTAAGTCCTTGTGCTTCTGGGGCCGTGGCCATGCTGGAGAGCCGCTCGCGGGGGGCAACTGGTGACCTCGGTAGGGCGTGAAGGACGGACCGGAACGCCCCCCTTCCCATGAGGTTTTAGTCGCCCCCACACCCCCGGCTCATACCTGCTGTCCACAAGGCTCCCATGTGGTCGCCATCTTTCTTTCCAGAGGGAGGAGGGCAGAAGGGACCAACACCCTTTCCCCTCCGGGCAGACATGATGGCCTGGATTAACGCATAGTCCTTTCACTTTTCTGCTCCAAGCTGCTGGGTTCTGCATTAAGTCCTTGTGCTTCTGGGGCTGTGGCCGTGCTGGAGAGCCGCTCGTGGGGGGCAACTGGTGACCTCGGTAGGGCGTGAAGGACGGACGGGAACGCCCCCCTTCCCATGAGGTTTTAGTCGCCCCCACACCCCCGGCTCATACCTGCTGTCCACAAGGCTCCCATGCGGCCGCCATCTTTCTTTCCAGAGGGGAGAAGGCGACTGGGGCAACACCCTTTCCCCTCCGGACAGACCTGATGGCCTGGATTAACGCATAGTCCGTTCACTTTTCTGCTCCAAGCTGCCGGATTCTGCATTAAGTCCTTGTGCTTCTGGGGTCGTGGCCATGCTGGAGAGCCGCTCGCGGGGGGCAACTGGTGACCTCGGTAGGGCGTGAAGGACAAACCGGAACGCCCCCCTTCCCATGAGGTTTTAGTCGCCCCCACACCCCCGGCTCATACCTGCTGTCCACAAGGCTCCCATGTGGCCGCCATCTTTCTTTCCAGAGGGAGGAGGGCGGAAGGGACCAACACCCTTTCCCCTCCGGGTAGACATGATGGCCTGGATTAACGCATAGTCCTTTCACTTTTCTGCTCCAAGCTGCTGGATTCTGCATTAAGTCCTTGTGCTTCTGGGGCTGTGGCCGTGCTGGAGAGCCGCTCGTGGGGGGCAACTGGTGACCTCGGTAGGGCGTGAAGGACGGACGGGAACGCCCCCCTTCCCATGAGGTTTTAGTCGCCCCCACTCCCCCGGCTCATACCTGCTGTCCACAAGGCTCCCATGCAGCCGCCATCCTTCTTTCCAGAGAAGAGAGGGCGAATGGGGCAACACCATGGCAGCGATTTTGGAGTGTGGAAATGAGCAGCTACTGGGGACTGGGCACTGGGATGACCCATCGCTTTCTGGAGTGCCCTAGATGTTTCAGCCATAAGGGGGTGCCCAAAATTTTTTTTTTTGCTACTAGTTGATCTCTTTCCAGATTTCTTTATGATCCTGTGGAGCAAGGGTGGTAGATGAGCTTACCTGATGGCACCGGAGGTGGTTCTGCTTGTTTGTTCTTATACTTTTGATTATCATAACGTTTTCCCTTGTGATTATGTACAGTCTAGTGTCAGCTAGAATGGAAACCAGTTACTTCCAATAAATTAAATTTGTAGGGGTTAGAGAGATGGTAGAGTGTGTAAGGTGTTTACCTTGCATGTGGAGGACCTGGGTGTGGGCCCCAACACCCCATATAATCTCCTGAACCTACCCAGAGTGATCTCTGAGCACAGAACCAGAAGTAAGCCCGCACACCTGGGTGTAGCCTGAAAAAACAAAAACAAATAAACTCATAAATCCTGATTGCAGAGCTTGGGAGATAGCTGTAGGACTGGAGTGCTTGGCGTGCATGCTAGGCCCCAAGTTCAGTCGATAGCATTGTTTGCTTCCACTCCTCATAGCCAGTGGTGGCTCCCAAGCACCACCTGGGTAGCCCTGGTGGCCCCCAGTACCCCTGGTCCAAGCAGCACTATATTGCCAGGCCTGAGCACTGAACAGTCAGTTGGCCAACATGGCCAGGTCAGGTATTGCACGACTGAGCCTTGGGCCTACTTCATGAGTTTTGGGAGTACTTGAGGTCTCCCATTTTCCTCAAAATTAAAAAACAGTAAGATTTTGGGTTGCATGTTGTCAACCTCTGTTTTCCCTTCCAGATCTTTTCTTTATGCACAAAGTAAACTTCATATATACGTGTGGGCTGGAGCCATAGCACAGCTGTAGGGTGTTTGCCTTGCATGTAGCCGGCCTGGCCGAGCCAGGTTTGATTCCTCCGCCCCTCTTGGAGATCCCCGCAAGCTAGCAAGAGAGAGTATCTCGCCCGCACGGCAGAGCCTTGCAAGCTCCCCATGATGTATTCGATATGCCAGACACAGTAACAACAAGTCTCACGATAGAGACGTTACTGGGCCCGCTCGAGCAAATCGATGAACAACGGGAGGACTGTGACAGTGACAGTATGTGTGTATGTGTATGTATGCAAATAAACATATACACTTCATTTATTGGCTATAAGGACTTGCATTTATGAAAAGTTCAGTTATAGGAGAGCTCACTGTGAGATTGAAAGTTCAGAGGTAGTAAATAAGTAATAGTATTGCATATTAATATTCCTGTCAGGCACTGTGAAATGAAATTAATCCATTTCCTACTCAGAACAACCTTTTGATGTAGGTAATATTATACTCATTTAGAGATAAGGAAATAGACATCCATATTTAATTTCCCCAAGACTGAGCAGTGGTAGAGTCGGGAATTTTTTTTTCTTTAAAATGTTTGTTTTTTCAAAAGGGAATGCCTTGCCACAGAGGCAGGATGGGATGGGGGGCAGTGGGGGGTGGGAGGGATACTGGGACCCGTGGTGGTGGAAAATGGGCACTGGTGGAGGGATGGGTACTTGATCATTGTATAACTGAAACCCAAGCACAAAAATTTGTAAGTCTATAACTGTATATCATGGTGTTTCACTAATTGAAAAAAAAAACAGCTCCTAGTTTTATTGAAAAAAAGAATGTTTGTTTTTTATTTTTGAGACTTGCCCTCTTGGGCCTGTCTTCTTCCTTGAACACGTATCTATCTGTGTCTTTGCTTGCTTCTTACTCTTTCAAGCTCATATTCTCTCTTGAACATATATGCCTTTCCTTCTTCCCTGCTCACCTCTTTCTAGTTTTGTTCAACAAATTTTGCTTCACCAAAAAAGAAAAAAAATTTGAGGGGAGCTCAGCTGGCTACTTGCATCACTTGGACCCAAGGGTGTCCTGGGCCTTTCTCTATTCCAGGAAGACTTATTCTCTTTGACCTAGTGTATAGTTTCAGTGGGGACAACATGGAACAGTAAATGAGGAAGGAGACACCCATCTAGGCAGTCAAATCTACTGAATCAACCCTGGCAATCAGTGTGATAGATGTCACAGCCAAATCTCCCTCATATCCCCCCTACTTTTTTTTTTTTTTTGAATAGCTATTATTTATCAAGGACTTTCTACGTAGGATCTAGGAATAAAGTATGCAGTGGGTAGATAAGGTCCATGTTCTGAAGGAACTACTAGATTATTGCTCTTTAATAGTCTGTTCGGGGCTGGAGCAATAGCACAGTGGGTAAGGTGTTTGCCTTGCACATGGCCGACCTGGGTTCGATTCCCAGCATCGCATATGGTCTACTGAGCACCACCAGGGGTAATTCCTGAGTGCAGAGCCAGGAATAACCCCTGTGCTTCGCTGGGTGTGACCCAAAAAGCTAAAAAAAAAAAATTTTTTTTTTCTGTTGGAAGCCTGGCTTGGTTGGCTTTTAGTTGACATCAGGGAACTTGGACTAGTAGGGGCTATTACTTTTCTAAGAGATTCATGTTTAAACTGTACTAACACTGGTTTAGTATGAATACTGGCATAGTTTTCTATGGAATTTGGAATTTGGAATTTCTGTGAAATACTGAAATATGGACGTGTGTCTCTTGAATCTCTCCTGCCCCCTACCTCTGAGTCTCTAGTGAGCTTTTCTGGTTGGCATCATTTTATATTTCTTAGAAATTATTACTGGCAGAAATAAGTGTTTCAGGGCAGCTCTGCCTTAAACGGAGGCACCTTGACATTGTATGTGTTTTATGCTGGATGGAGTAAGGAGTACTAAGAGTTTGGCTATTAGGACTCCTGTTAGCAAATGTTCAAACTTTAGGGTGGTTTCAGGACTCTCTTAACAAAAAATGAACTTGGGATCATCATCAAGACTTTATACTCTTTAAACAGATTTACCTGTAATATTTTTATAATTACTACAGACCACATAATGTACGTCACAGGGATATTCCTCACAATATTTGGAGTCTTTTTGCTTGAAAAGTTTACTTTTTTTAATGCTTTCATGACATAATTAGAATAAAATAAAAGAAATCACTATACTAGCTACTAAATCCAGGGCCTCTTTTATTCATGATTTTATAGGATTTATAGGTCATTAAATTTTCAATTACAAATTTATCAATATTAGTATTTTCTGCTCAAGATTTGGGTTAGACTTAGGTCATCTCTGAATAGCATGTAACAGTAATCCTATATTAAAATTATATAAAATAATATTTTACTAAAACAACTTAGATAAGGTTAGAAGTACATAACTAATTTCACTTTTATTTGTATTTTGAATGGCCAATATGAGGATTCTGAGTGTTCAAAAGGGCGAGAATTATAAGCACTCTAGTAATTGTCCGTATTTTCTGCCCCTCCCGCCCGCCTCCCCCCCATATTCCCTGCCCTTAGTATCTGGCATCCATTCCAAGAGGTACTCTTAGGTGAGAGTGCTTTTCAAGGACTAATGATTATATTAAACCCAAACTTAAAAAAGAAAGGGAACTAAAATTCTGTGGGAAATCATATAAGAGAGCTTCATCTTTTTTATTTTGGTGGGGGAAGGCACACCCAGCAGTGCTTAGGATTTACTCCTGGTTCTAAACTTAAGAGATCACTCCAGAGGGTGCTGGAGATTGACCCTAGGTTGGCCATGTGCAGGACAAATGCCCCGCTTCTTGCTACACTATCTCTGAACCTGAACTTCATCTTTTAATATAAGAAAATTAAATTAGAAATTGACGTCCTAATGGTTGGTTTGGGGCGTTTATGCATCTCTCTCTTGAAAGTTGTTCTCAGTGACAACAGCATTTTTTTCTTAATTCTTCACACCACGCACAGAAATTAACCTAAAAAGGTTAATTAACCGTGATACAGGATAGAACTCCGCACCAGGCTGTGGGGTGGGTGAGCGCCCTCCTCACCCCAAGGGACCCAGCCCCAGCAGCGGACCTCCACTGCCTAACCACTGCCACGCTCCAGGCAGCTTTCCGGACCCTCAGGCCGAGCCTCACCCATGAATGAAGTTCCACAGAACCCAGATTATGCGGAACTTCATGATATTGGACTCTGGACTCAACAGGATGGAACAGAGATCCTCTGTCTGCTTCCCCCAGTCTCAGCTGACTCAGGGATCACACCCAGAAGCCCCACCCTTCTGGCACCAGATAATCTCATCGCCACCCTCCAGAACTCATGGATGCTCCTCCCAGATGGGGGTATAAAAGGAGGCCCCCAGAACTATGCCGCCGGACTTTGTGCCAGGCTGTGGGGCGGGTGAGAGCCCTCCCCACCCTAAGTGACCTAGTCCCGGTAGCCGACCTCCACTGCCCAACCACTATGCCATGCTCAAGTCTGCTTTCCGGACACATTATAAGACACTTCCTACCCATTTATGCCTCTTGGAGAACCTGGCAAGCTACTGAGAGTATCCCACCGGCACGGGCAGAGCCTGGCAAGCTCTCTGTGGCGTACTCAATATGTCAAATACAGTAACAACAATAGGTCTCATTCCCCTAATCCTGAAAGAGCCTCGAGTAAATTGAACAACAACGGTATGACAGTGATATGGTGATACAGGATAGAACTAAAAGTGGATAAAATTAAAAACAGGAGTTACATTTATAAAAAATTGGCCAAAGAGTTAATTGGATATTACTGCACATGTGAATTTGATCCCTGTCATAGCTCCCCCCGAACCCAGGCTCCACCAGGGGTGCTCCTGGTTGCTTCTGATTGCTGCCTGATCTGAGCACTCTATTGCTGAACCCAAACATTAGACGATAATTACCCCCTAGGATGGAGAACTTCTGTGAGTGGCCTGAAGTACCACTAAGTATGACTCTTATTTAAAAAACTATAAAAGTGTATAGAGAAAATACAGAACATTTTTGGGATAAGAGGTTAGACAAAGATTTCATATAAGAGTGAAACACAAACCATTAAAATAAAATTGAGGAAATGGACTATCAGAGTTAAAAACTTTACACTTTTCAAAAGACAATGTTAGAAAAAGAAAGTCAAGGATTGGGAGATAATATTTTAGGTGCTAGGGATTTTCAGTCAGAATACATAAAGAAGTTTTTCAACTTAATAGTAAGATAAAATAGAACTAGCGTTTAAAAATTTTTTTAGAACTGCTTTATTTGTAAATAGTAAAACACTGGAAACTGTCCTTAGTGTCCATCATTTAGTGAATGGAGTAAGAAATCCGGAATGCTCATATAATAGAATAATACTTTGCAGTATAGACGAATAGCCTAGTGATGCAGTCACATGTGAGACTCAATATTCTTAGTTTAGCAGTCCATACACAAAAGACTCTGATTTCAGTGCTATGGAGCTCTATAAAGGGAAAACTTACAGGGATAGAACATTGATCAGTGGTTGCTAGAGCTAGGGAAAAGAGTATTTATCTTTTTCAAATGTGAAATAGCATACCAGTATTCTATTTTATTTGAATATATACAAGATACACATTCTGAAAGTGATCCATGAAAATAAATGTGATGATCTGAAAAAAAGATTTTGCAGAAGTAATACCTTGATCCTGACTTAAAGGATGAAGAATTCTGGTGATTTTTTTTTTTTAACAAATCTGACGATTACTTTAAATTTATTTATATTGAGGAGTTGTGTGATACTAATATGTAGCCTTAAAGCTCCTTAGGTCAGCTTTAGTTTAAATTTTTGGGTGATTTAGGATACGGGAATTTTTACCAGGTACTGGTGCCCGCTTGAGCAAATTGATGAATAACGGGTGGACAGTGCTACAGTGCTACTATGATTTTTAACTTGTGATGACAATAGCGTCTGTTGGTAAGATTCTTATATTATTAACATATATATGTTAATGTGTATAATATATATTATTAAAAGGTAAGGCCCTCCTGTTGATCGTCGATTTGCTCGAGCGGGCCCAGTAATGTCTCCATTGGAGACTTTGTTGTTACTGTGTTTGGCATATCGAATCGAATACTCTCGGTAGCTTGCCGGGCTCTCCGAGAGGGGTGGAGGAATCGAACTCGGGTCGGCCATGCTGGCCGCTTGTAAGGCGAACGCCCTACCGCTGTGCTATCGTTAACCAAAAAATAATAAGTATTGTAAACTCTAACATTATAAGTTATGTAACTTTTTGGTAACTGTGACTTTTTTTTTTTAATGTAGGAGTATTGCTATTATTCAGCCGTTGATTAGCCTGATTGAATTGGGCATGAACTCCACCTTATTTTTTTTCCCTTTTTATAATTTTATTTATTGAATCACAATGAGAGCACTTACAAAGCTTTCAGGTTTAAGTCTCAAAGACTCTCAGGTCATACAATGAAACACCCGTCCCTTCACCAGTGCCCATTTTCCACCACCAAAAAACCCAGTATACCCCCCATCCCACACCCTCCCCCTACCTGTGGGGCAGATGATTTTCACATTACTCTCACTCTACTTTGATTACGTTCAATATTTCATCACCAGACCCACCATTATTATTTGGGATTTTACCCCAACACTCAGATCTTCCAAAAAGGCAACAGTAGACAATTTATTTTTTATTGCTGCTTATGAATAACATATGATGTTGCTCACCTGCAGTAGTGACTGCGCAATTTTGGAATTCCAAAATTTTAACAGTTAAATCTGGAGGGATTTCTGCCAGAACCTGTTTGGTTACAGATTTGTTCCTGCGTCTCTTGGATCATGGCTGTTAAGCAGCTTGATCAGGAGCCAGAGAGGCTCTTTGTGGGCAGCAACTCAGGATCTCGTTGGGGCGGGTAGGAAAGGGCTGGCTCCACCCCCATCCCGTGAGGCCCTGTGTGTCTCATCACTGTGGGCCCAATCCTGACTATCCAATGACCTCTGGAGGATGGTGGCCACTGAGCCGCCAAGGAGGGGCAGACGGAGGGACAGCACCCTTTTCCCCCTGGGGTGGCCTGGCGACTATAACTTACTGAGGGGACCAGATGCATTTCTGCCCAAAGCCACTGGGTTCCAAGATTTGTCTCTGAGTCTCTGGGATCATGGCCGTTAAGCAGCTTGATCAGGAGTCAGAGAGGCCTTGTCTCCAGTTATATAGCTGAGCCCGACATGGTTTGTGGGTGTGTCTCCCACATAACCTAACTTTTGGTCGTTTACGTTCTTGGTAAACTTTGCCCCAGTTTTTTGGGGTCTGGCCAAAGGCACAGCAGCAATTTTGGGGTATCTGAAAGTCTGAAGGCGCCATCAGGCTGCTGGTGCACTCGCCTCACAGATACAGATTGACCTGCTGGCGGCACCATATCCCTGGTTAACTGTGATATTTGGAAGCTAGTGACCACTTTCTATGACTTGGAAATCATTGGTGAGAAAACGAAAATCACGGTAACCCAAACTTCGACCTTTATTTACATAGAGTCAGTCTTGAATTGTTGAAATTTGCTTCCAGCTTAGTAAACTGAAGCAGGACTATGCCTACTAAAACCTGTTCCTGAAAGTAGTTAATGTAGAATCATGGTTTTTGTTTATTTTAAATGTTACTGAAATAATAACTAACAACTTTTATTCCAGCTTGTCATTTTTTCAAAGTTCTGTGCAATCTTGGGCAGCACCTGTTAGTGTATATTTAATGAGAACCTCAGCACAAGGGTTGTTGGGTAAATAGGGCATTTTCATTGTATTCCATTTAAGCATCCTTTTAGTGTGTCCTTTTAGGTATCCTTTGTGATATGAAAATTCTTTTTATTAAAGTTGTTCGTGGTGATTTATTACATTCAATATTCCTACACCAATACCACCACCATTTCACCTTTCCACCACCATTACTTCCAATTTTCCCAACCACTACCCAAGTTTGCCCTAATAGCAGGCCCTAAATAATTAATTTCGTATTGCTTGTTATAAATAATTCGCTAAAAATGATGATCAAAAGAGATTTCCTTCACAGAAAGTGTGTGAAGATTATTGTATCTCAGCCTGGAGCCTTTAACCCTTCTATAAGAGATTAGTAACATATTGTTACAGGTGAAGCCTTGTGTGCTGTTACTTAATCGAGATTGGTTGCCTTCTACTTTACGTCCCATTCAGTGTGGTGTATTACTCTTAGAATATCAGTGGTGTAGAGTTTGAGATGTTGCTCCAGGAATTCTAAAATTTTGAATGGGATAATACAGCTGAATTTAAATTTTTAACTGGATGTTGACTTTGGGATCTAAAAGCATCGCTGCAGCTTGTTGATCTCTTTGGAGATTTATTTGTCTGGATCACATTCAGTTAATGAGCTTATATAGCGCCAGAGGCGTTTTGTGGGTATGATTGCTAGGCTCCTGGATCAGGGGAGTTGGGGGAGGTCGCCCGTCCCTGACTCCATGAAAACCAGGAGATTTCTATCACAAAACCCGCATAACTGAGTTTTTCAACAGATTCATTCCTGGATGAGGCTTGTCCTGAGCCTGTGGAGTCTGGCTGTGAGCATGTGGAAGATTAGGTTATGGAGATTTTTGGCTGCTAAGGCTCTGTTTGGGCAGGTGATCGGCTTTACTGCCCCACTCTGGGGTGCCCCGGATTTGAGACTCAGCCTGGCGCAGGATCTGGAGGTATCTCTGCAACTTGTTTGGCTCTTCTGAGATTTATTTGAGTCTGTAGGATCGTAGTTTTATTAATCATTTACTACAGTTTCTTGAAATCCATTGAAAGAATTAAAATTACTTTGTGACTATGTGATCAGATATTTAAGGAAGTCCTATATCATAGTTTTGAAAAGATATCCTGATTATTTTAATGACTTTCACTTGAATTGAGTTTTGCCTTTTAAATACGCTTTTTTTTTAGCATCAGTATTGTATGACAGAATAGGGTTTCTGTGAACTTTTTTTTTTCTCTTTTGTTCCCCATGCCAACCCTCCCCCCACCCCCCCCCCCCCGTTGCCCCCAGCCAGCGGCTTATGATAATAGGAATGTATGTGAATAGGTAAATCATGATAAAATTGTGTATTACATTTAAAGGCAGATCATAAAGCTTGAATTTTAAATCATATCTTACATAATTGTTTTTCTCTAGACTCAGCTTTGGTTTTCAAATCCCTTAAAATATTATACATGACAGTTAATGTACACCAGTGCATTGATATTCTTATAACTATATGACTTTCATAGTTCACAATAGTAACCTATAGACATTGTTGAAAGAAATGGGAAAGTTTCTACATTTTAAATTAGTCTACGTAAAGGTAAATACTATTTCCCTAATGGTGAATGAGACCCATATTCTTTAATAATTTCTCCTTGACAGTATGATCTTCTTTATGTAATTTTAGTATTAAGCTAATATAATCTTAATAAGCATCAATCTGTTGATAGGATTATTTGTTAAGCCATTGAGCGATATAATACATAAGGCATTTATAAAGTCCAATCCATAGAGGTAATTAGTAAAGGTCGTATTCGAATCTTAAGTCTTGATTAAATCCACAGCCAGGCCTCTTGCTGTTTGAATATAAGTAGAAAGGAATGTAGAGATAAACTGAAATATGTGAAATTCAGCCAGGTTTTTGAAATCTTTCAATTTTTATTTGCTAAAGTGAGTTTCAAGGATAGAGCTAATTATCATCAGTTCTATGTTCAGTTTTTATTCACTGAAAATTTTATCCATATCATTTTTAATCCCATTAAAAGGGAGTCAGATGATACACTGTTTCTTCTCTTAGGCAGAAAAATGTGCTATTGCTTTGATAAGAGCACATAGCAAATGCTTTTCTTTCCCATGAATTGAGTCTTTTGTACCCTACTTTATGTATGTCCCCATGAATTATGGGATTCTTGGGTAATTCCAAAAGTTTGAAGGTTTCTCCATAAGATGTGGGAACCCCTTCACTCCAAACTTCAAATTACTAACTTGGCCAACAAGACCGCAGTGTTTGACACCTGACACAGCATGGTCCTCTGAGCACTGTGCCAGATGTAGCCCTTGTTGATTTTATGGCTCCAGAATGAACAAAAGCTCAAACATCATCTAGCATCATAAGAAACTAGAAGAAGAACAAAAAAGAAGCCCAAAGTAAGTAGAAGGAAGGAAATAATAAAAATGAGAGTGGGAATGATACAGAAATTAAACCAGGAGTGTCGTGTGTGTCCCCCCTCCCACCCCCCAGGTGTGATCTGATGATGCACAGGGGTTACTCCAAGCTTTGCACTCAGGAATTACTCCTGGCTGTGCTCAGGGGACCACATGGGATGCTGGAAATAGAATTTGGGTCGGCTGTGTGCAAGGCAAACGCCCTACCTGCTGTGCTGTAGGTCCAGCCCCAGAACTTTTGTTTTATTAAAGAATAAAAACGATTTATAAATTTTGAGATTTAGAAATGTAAAGGATCACAGAGATTACTCTGCACAATTTAATGCCACTAGAGAACCTAGAAGAAATGGATAAATTTTGGAATTGTACAGTGTCAAAGAAGACATCAGGAAAAACTAGAAAGCCTGAATAGACCACTCTCATTTAATATCAGGGAAACAGTAAAACATCACCCCCAGCCCCTGCAACTAAAAGCCCAGGTCTAGATGATACCCCTTGGGAATTCTGTGATACCAATTCTATCAAACTTTAAAAGAGGAACCTATTTCCTATATTCAACTTTTTAAAAAAATTAAAGAAGCAGAAATTCTCCCCCCCTTTTTAAAAAAAAATTTTTGTTAGTGAAACACCATGAGGTACAGTTGTAGACTTACAAATTTTTGTGCGTGGGTTTCAGTTATACAATGATTGAGCACCCATCCCTCCACCGGTGCCCATTCTCCACCACCACTAATCCCAGTATCCCTCCCACTCCCATCCCCCCATTCTACCCTGCCTCTGTGGGTTTGTTCTATCTCTCCTTTTGGGTGCTGTGGTTTGCAAAAGAGGCATTGAGTGGCAATCATGTTCGGTCAGTAGTCTACTTTCAGCATGCATCTCGCATCCTGGGCGGATCTTCCCAACACCCTTTATTTGGTGCTCCCTTCTCTATCTGAGCTACCTTTACCCCTAGAGTGTGTGGCTGGCCTCCAAGCCATGGAGTAAACCTCCTGGTATTTATCTTGGCTATTCTTGGGTGTTACTCTCCTATTTTGTTACTTTATGTTCCCCAGATGAATGCAGTCTTTCTATGTTTCTATGTCTGTCCCTCTCTTTCTGACTCCTTTTGCTTAGCATGATACTTTCCATGTAGTACTACTTATATGTAAATTTCATGACTTCATCCTTTCTAACAGCTACATAGTACTCCATTGTTTAGATGTACCAAAGATTCTTAAACCAGTCATCTGTTCTTGGACACTCAGTTTCTTCCAGATTCTAGCTATTGTAAACAGTGCTGCAATGAACATACAAGTGTAGATGTCACTTCGACTATACTTTTTTTTGCCTCTCTGGGATATATTCCCAGGAGCGGTATTGCTGGGTCAAATGGGAGCTCAATTTCTAGTTTTTTGAGGATCGTTCATACTGTTTTTCAAAAAAGGCTGAACCAGTTGGCATTTCCACCAGCAGTGAAGGAGGGTCCCTTTCTAGCCACATCTGTGCCAACACAGGTTGCTTTTGTTCTTTTGGATGTGGGCCAGTCTCTGTGGTGTAAATGATGTCTCATTGTGGTTTTGATCTGCATCTCCCTGATGAGTAATGGTGTAGAGCATTTTCTCATGTGCCTTTTAGCCATTCGGATTTCTTCTTTGAGAAAGTTTCTGTTCATTTCGTCGCCACGTTTTTTTGATGGGGTTGGATGTTTTCCTCTTGTGGAGTTCAACCAGTACTTTGTATATCCTTGATATCAACCTCTTGTCGGATGTGTATTGGGCAAATATCCTTTCCCATTCTGTAGAGTGTCTTTGTATTTTGGTCACTGTTTCTTTTGAGGTGCAGAAGCTTCTTAGTTTAAGATAGTCCGATTTGTCTTTCTCTGTTTTCACTTGCTTGGGCAGTGGTGTGACATCTTTGAAGGTGCCATTAGCTTCAGTGTCATGTAGGGTTTTGCCAACTTTGTCTTCAATGTACTTTATGGATTCTGGTCTGATGTTGAGGTCTTTAATCCATTTTGATCTTACTTTTGTACATGGTGTTAGGCAGAGATCTGAGCCCACTTTTTTGCATGTAGCTGTCCAGTTTAGAAGCAGAAATTCTTCCTACCAGTTTCTGTGACAGCATCATTATCCTGTTCTCAAAGCATACAAATGTTACTAAAAAAGAATACTACCAACTCATATTTTGATGAACTTAGATGTACTATCCTCACCGAGATTTTTGAGATTTTCGTTATGTGAATGTCTGTTCAACCTGCCTAACAATGTGATACATCATATTAATAAAAGGAAACATAAAAACCGTAAGATCATATCAGTAGATGCAGAATTTTTTGCCAAGATCCACCATCCATTTGTGATAAAAACTCTAAACAAAAGAGAAATAGACAGAACTTGCCTCAACAGGAAAGATCATGTGAAAAAAACTACAGTGTCATAACTCTATGGGTAGAAAACCTGAAAACCTGCACATAAAATAAGAATGTTCATTTCCACCATTTTACTCAGCATAGTATTGGAAGTTCTAGTTGCACAAGTTAGGCAAGAAAAAAAATAAAGAATTTAAATTAGAAAAGAAAATTAAACACATTGTTTGTAGATTACATGATAATATACACGGAAAAGTCTAAAGATGCCACCAGAAAACTTTTAGAAAAAAGATCAACAGAGTAAAGAAGCTGATTACAGAATGAATACAGAAATCACTTGCTTTTTGTATGCACACAGTGAACTAGAAGAGGAAGAAAGAAACTAAAAACCAGTTTTCGGCTGTGTCCAAAATCACCAGATACCAAGGAATCCTCAAAGGAAGTGAAAATTTTTACATAAAAAACTATATATTACTATTAAAAAAGATGTGTAGAGCTGGGAAAATATTGAATGTTTATGGGTTTATCAGTGTTTAATATTGATTTTTTAACAAGGTTGTAATCATGTATGCAACACAGTATACAGATTCAATGCAATTGCTATAAAAAATCCAGCAGCATTCTTCCAGGACTGCAAATACTTCCCAACTAGAACAGATACTCCAAATTTGTATGGAATATGAGACTGCTGAATAGTAAAAGCAGTTCTGACAAAGCAGATGGGACATGTTGCAGTCCCTAACTTTATACTAGAAAGCCTTAGTAATCAAAGTAATGAGGTATTGTAACAAAAGTATACTCTTAGATCAGTTGAATAGAATTGACAGCCTGGAAGGTAACGTATATAATACGCTTAGCTAATTTGCAGTAGAGGAGCTCAGTGCTTTAACTAGATGAAGGACCATCTCGTCAACAGATGGGTTAGAACTGGTTATCCATGTGGGGAAAAAAGTAAAATTTGACCTCTATCTCATACCAAACACAAAGATTCATTCAGAATGAATGAAAAGGCTTGATAACTCAAGTCAGAATCCATATAACAACATGTTGAGGAAAACAGGCAAAGCTTCCCAGAATTCAACTCCAGTGGCAACAAAAACAAAAGCAAAAATAAATGGGATTTTAAATGAAGCAGAAGTTTTTGGACAGTGAAAGAAATGGTCAAAACAAAAAGACACCCTGTTGTTTGGGACAAAACCTTGCATACCATGCATCTGGAAAGGGTTAATATCCAAGCTACATAAAGCACTCACAAGATTCAACAACCACAAGATAAGCAGTCTCATCAGAAGGTGGGGTGCTGAGGCTGGAGAGAGTTCAGTGGGTAAAGTACTTCTCTTACACATGGCTGACCTGGGATCATTGGCAGTCCTTATGGTGTCGAGTAAGCCCTGAGCACTGCCAGATGTTGACCCCCCCAATTAAAACAACCCGCCCCCCCCAATTAAAAGACAGTGGAACAAAACCAACACAACAACACACACACACACAACCCCCATTAAGTAACAACCAAAACAACCCTTGTAAAGGGAGAAGAGATAAACAAGAAAGGCATATAGATTTCAGGAATACTAGAAAATCTGTTCACTATCACTGATTATCAGAGAAATGGATATCAAAATGCTAAAGATGATGAGATATCACCACTTTAGTGAGAATGGATTTTATCAAAAAGGCCAAGAAATAGCCAGTGATGTTTCAGGGATGCAGCAATAAAACCACACTCCTTCATTGTTTTTTGGAATACCATTTGGTACAACCTCCCTGTAAAACAGTATGGAGTCTTCTTAAAAATTTTAAGACAGAACTACCACATGACCCAGTGATGATAATCTCGGTGTCTGTCCCAAGAACACACAAACATTTATTTGAAAAGATAACATACACATCTGTTTTTATCACAAAACTATTCACAGTGCTCAAGAACAGATGAGTGAATAAAGAAATTATACTGATACATGCAGGGATATTAATCAGATATAAAGAAAAGATAAAATCTTTTCTTTTTCTTTGGATGGCACTAGAGTAGAGGTTTCCAAACTTATTTTGCCTTCCCACCTCCATTTCAGGAAAAATAAAAAATAATGAGTCTCTATGGAAGTTGACCTTTTGCAAATAATCAAATAGGAAATGCCCCCGTGCCCCCACCCCGACCCCCAACTGCATCTGAGCCTCAACTCTCCCCCAACTCTCCACCCTCCCCAATTCTTCCACCCATCTGCACACTGTGGGAAACACTGAACTAAGAGATAGCACGTTAAAGTCAGAGGATGATCAAACATTTACGTGACATGTAAAGAATCAAAGCAAGGGAATGGACAATATACAATGAAAACAAATTCATGAACTCTTGACACTGAGTCCACTAGGGGAGTCAAAGGGAAGGGGAAACAAGGACAGCGTAAAGACAGTAGTTGAGGGTCTTGGTCATTTGCGTTGTCCTGGAAGTGCAATAATTTAATTTGTATACCAGAAACATAAAATACTGGCTTTCTTGTAAGCTTGTTACTTCAACTGTAATATATATATTAAGCCATGCTTAAGACCAATCTCCACACGTTCGGACGAGCCTCATGCATGAAGGAACTGGCAGAGGAACCCAGGTGTTCAGGACCTGGGGTGTAGATCTCCAAGCCTGCTCGGATTGGGACTGGGCCTCCTCCACCCAAATCCCCCATCTTCCAGTATGTAGGCGTTACACCCACCAGCTGCCCCCGGCAGCGCCGTACAATCCCATTAACAGCCAAGACTCAGAGATTATAAAACCCAGCTCCTAGAAGCTGACATCTTATTATCTAGTTCTTACTCTGGAGAACCCGGCAGGCTACCAAAAGTATCCTGTCCACACGGCAGAGTCTGGCAAACTCCCTGTGACATATTCAATATGCCAAAAACCAGTAACAATGATGGGTCTCATTCTCCTGACCCTGAAAGAGCCTTGAATGTGGCACTTTCTAAAATCTCAGGGCTAGGATGAAGGAGACGTTACTGGTGCCTGCTCGAGGAAATCGATGAACAACAGGATGACAGTGATACAGTGAGAGAGATATATATATGTATATTCAAAAAGACTGCAATTATAATGAAATAAATAACTGCTGTTCATCTTTTGACTTAAATGACTTCATTTAACTTCCTGTTGCTCTCCCCACTCCCTCCTTGTCAGTTATAGTGATGTTGCATATTAGTGAGTTACTGTAGTTCATACTTTAATTCTATGTGGTGTCAAAAACTGAATAAAAATTACAGTGTATGCATTCACTATTTTTCTCTACACATTTTTGTGTTCTTTTACTCGTAATGAAAAGACACTTAATTTAAATAGAAGTAGTGGTTTACATACACAATGAAATACTATTCAGTTATGAGAAAAGATGAAATCTTGACCTTTGCTTCAGCTTGGATTGAACCCACTAGATGTCATGTTAAGCGAAATAGAGGACAAATGTGGAATGATCTCATTCATATGTCATATAAAATGAAACAAATCAATTTCACTAGGTCCAATGAAAATACACACTTGGAAAATGGCCAAGGGCAAGAGAACTTGAGAACTAATCTACAGAGCTGAGTTTACTGTGGAGGTGCAGGGGAAGAGGGGATAGGTTGAGTTGGGGGACAACACTCTGGTGGAGGGTGTGGTGTTGGAATGTTGTATGCATGAAAGCCATTCATTAACAATATAAATAAATTATAAAAATTTATAAATAGTTACAAACAAAATTAATATAAACAAAAATTAGACAATATAAAACTTATAAATCATGTGCCTGAAAAAAAAATCAAAACATTATATGAAGCAATACTCCAAATACTTGGAGTCTGAGAATGGAATTGTGGTTATCAAGAATGGGGAAAATGGAAAAATAAAAAGGAAAAAAAAGAATGGGGAAAATGGGATGGGATGGGGAAGACTGAAATGACCTAGGGACTGTGGTGGAAGGTTTTGACACTCTAAGTGGTGGTACACTTGTATGACAAAAGTGTAATCGACACAAATATAAACCATGTCAGCTTCAATAATAATATTAATTAAAATGATAAAACCTTAAAAAATTTGGAGATATAAAGATTCACAATTCCAGTCACAGCTCTGTGGGAACTAGTATTGGGGTAGGACAGGAGGTTCAGTGGAGGCGAAACGAAGAGTCAGAAAAATGTAGGGGTCACGTGGTTGGGGATAGTGCCTGACTTTTATAATTTTTATCTTTGGGAGCTCAATAATCAGTATTATGAGATAAAGACATTGTATTTCTGGCAGGATAAGAGGGGAAGAAGTCATGTGAAAATCTTGTGACATTGTATATTCCAAATAGAAAGTCCCATCCCTCATGCTCCTGCAGCCCCAGGAGAAATGTGAATTTAACCAGCGGTTAAATTTTTTTTTCTGAGTTTTTTTCTGAGTTTTTTTCTGAGTTTAACACGTCTTGGGAAAGGGAAATCCTAGGTCAGATCTGCCGTCAGTGTTCTCTCCCACACAATACTGGGACACCCAGATATACAAAGCAGTATTTACAGACTTGCTATAGGGCATTTGCCTTGCACGCAGCCAGCCTGGCCTACCCGGGTTCGATTCCTCCACCCGTCTCGGAGAGCCCGGCAAGCTACCGAGAGTATCTCGCCCACACGGCAGAGCCTGGCAAGCCACCTGTGATGTATTCGATATGCCAAACACAGTAACAACAAAGTCTCCAATGGAGACATTACTGGGCCCGCTCGAGCAAATTGATGAACAACGGGAGGACAGTGACAGTGATTTACAGACTTGAAAGGATACGTCAGCAGCAGTGTATAAAAGCACTGGACTGATCTTCCAGACCAAAAATTTAACGAGAAAACATATTCATTAAGTGAAGTAATTAATGAGGTGGACTTAATAGACTAAAAAATTAATAAGGAGGGGCTGGAGCAATAGCACAGTGGGTAGGGCGTTTGCCTTGCATGTGGCCAACTCGGGTTCGATTCCCAGCATCCCATATGGTCCCCCGAACACTGCCAGGAGTGACCCCTGAGCATCGCCGCGTGTGACCCAAAAAGCAAAAAAAAAAAAAAATAAGGAAATTTTGGTATTAAGTAATCAATGAGGTGAATTATATATATGAATATATATACACACATGTACATACATATATGTAATATATATACACACTAAGTAGAACCAAAAGTCAGCAGATGAAAAGAAATATTAAAGTTAGAGCAGAAATATATGAAATAGAAACCAAAGTGATAAGATTAGTGAAACCAAGAACTGGTTCTTTGAAAGAATCAATAACATTGATAAACCTTTTGCTAGATTAATGAAGGAAAATAAGAGAATGCCTTGATAAAACGAATCAGAAAGGAAAGTAGTGAAATTACAGCAAAGCCTGGCAAGCCACCCGTGACATATTCAATATGCCAAAAACAGTAACAAGTCTCACAACTTGTTGTGAGATGTTACTGGTGCCCGCTCGAGCAAATCGATGAACAACAGGAGGACAGTGCTGTAGTGCAGAAAAACAAGGGATCGCAAGTGACTAGCAACTTCTATAGGTAGACAAATTAGACAAATGAGAAGAAATGTACAAATTTTTACTATCAAAATTTTCTAAGACTGAACAAAGTTGGAAAAAACTTGGAGAATTTCAAAAATATAGAATTTAAAATAATAGAAAATAATAATAAAAATAATAATTAGTACTAGAAAGCGTATCTCACTGTACTGTTACATGTGACAAACATACAATGATGAAGTGTTTCTTTTCAGATCTGAAGCAAAAATTATGATGTCACTTCTAACCACCATTTTTCAGCATAGCATTGAAAATCCTAGTCAGAGCATTTAGACCTGAAAAAGATCTATGAGGAATCCAAATTAGAAAAGAAGTAAGCCCCAAACACTTTACAAAAAAAAAAAATTTACCCCAAAAATGAGGTTAGCGAAGTGGTAGAATATCGGCACATACAAATCTGTCTACATTTCTACATACAATGAGTTGGAAGAAAAATGAAGAAAAAAGTCCTATTGAAAAACAGTTGGAGATCTATAGAGATACCTTAGAAAAGTGGAATATATTCCCTGAGTTTGATTCCCTGTACTGCATGGCCCCACGGAGCACCTCTGAGTACAGCCTGATCATTCTCATCTGTGTCTGACCTGAGCACCAAACTGTCAGGCCTCAACTACTAAGACAGTTATCTCTGAAAGTGGCTCCTGAGGCCACTTCAAGAACATCACTGGGAAGGTTGCTATATAAAAAAAAAAATTTTCAATAGCATCAGTAAATGTAAAATACCTAGGAAAGACCTAATGAAGGAGATAAAAGAAATAACTGAAAATTACTAATAAATTACTAAAAGAAATAGGAGACAAAAAAAAAACGGAAATCTGTCTCATGTTAATGGATTGGAAGAATAAACATTGAAATAGTAATCTACAGATTCAGCACAGCTATCAAAATGTCAATGATTGTTTCCAAGAAAATAGAGCAATTCTAAAATCTGTGTGAAACTACACACACACACACACACACACACACAGAATAGCGTAATTCTGAGGAAAAAGTGAGGCATCATACTTTTTACTTCAAACTGTTAGCACAAAAGTGGGCTCATAGATCAGAGGAAAAGGAGAGATCCCCAAAGTAAACCTACACCTATTTGGTCATAAAATATCTAATTTAAGTCCATACAATAAGGATAGGAAAACTTTTAAACATTTAGAAAACTGACAACCACGTGCAAAGAACTGAAACTGGATTTTTAATACCGTGCAAAGAACTGAAACTGGATTTTTAATACCATGCATAAAAAAATAACTCAAGGTACTAGAGCCATAGTAATAGTTGATAGGGTATTTGCTTTGTACATGTGCAATCTGGGTTTGATTTTCAGCATCCCAATTGCTACCCTGAACACCGTACTTTTTAATGTAGAGCCAGGAGTAACCCCTGAGCATTGCCAGGTCCCGCCCCCAAAGAAAACCCCCCCAAAAACCTCAAACAGATGAATTAAACAGATAATTAAATATTAGATCTGAAATCATAAACTACATAGGGGAACATTGGTAGTCATCAGGACGTTAAAGTTCTGTTTGTGAATTTCAATGCAGGGGAAATGAAAAATAAGAATAAAAAAATGGAGTACACTGCATTAAGAAGGCTTTACATAATTAAAGAAGCCACCACAGAATTTAAAAGACAACCTAGCAGTTGGGAGAGGGCATTTTCACATTGTGGGCTGGAGCGATAGCACAGCGGGTAGGGCTTTTGCCTTGCATGCAGTCAACCGACAGACCCGAGTTCGATTCCTCCGCCCCTCTTGGAAAGCCCAGCTAGCTACTGAGATTATCTCACCTGCAAGGCAAAGCCTGGCAAGCTACCCGTGAGGTATTCAATATGTCAGAAACAGTAACAACAGGTCTCACAATGTTACTGGGCCCACTCGAGCAAATCGATGAACAACGGAGGGACAGTGACAGTGATTTTTCATATTGTCCACTGGACGAGGACATTGATATAGAAAATACATAAAGAACTCACAGGCAAAAAGCATGGGAGCCTTTCTAAAAATGACCAAAGGACTTGAGCAGAGACATCTCTGAAAGCAACTTTGGATGGCCTATACATCTTATTTGAAAAATGTGTATCAAAACCTCAATGTCATTACCTCACACCTAGGAGAATATAAAACATCAGTGCCTGTGTTAGAATGATTAGAAACAAGTATTGGCAAGGATATGGAGAAAAAGGAACTTCTGGCACAGTGTTGGTGGAAAGAAATGTTATATATAGTCTTTTTAGTAAATACTATGGAAATTCCTTAAAAAAAAAAGGTGGAGTGGGTGATGGAGAGATAGTATAGTGTTTAGGGTACTTGCCTTGCATGCAGCTCACCTAGGTCTATCCCTGACACAGCTTGCGGTCCTTTGAGCATCACCAGGAGTCTCTCAAAACAAAAACCAAAAAACAATAAAGGAAAGTCCATATGATGTAGCTCTTGTTCTAGGCATTTATTTGAAGTATAGTAAAACCCCGCCACTTTAAAGTGTTCTGTCTTCTTGGTTAGCATTATTCACAAACAAAACATGGAACCAACCCAAATGCCCCTTGACAAATGATGTGAGATCGGGGTGATAGCTTGGGTGCTTGCCTTGCATGTGAGAGCCCAGGTTTATCTCCAGTACCATATTTGGTCTCCTGAGCCTGCCAAGACTGAATCCTTGAGCGCAGAGCCCTGAGCACTGTTAGATGTAGCCCCCCTAAACTCCTTAAATATGATGTCTTTCCATCTTTGCCCTTTTATAGAAAAGAAAAAAGACCCAGACTTTGGAGTTGTCCCCCTATTGACTTTAGTAGTCTCTAGTCTGTTTTTATAAAGATTTTATATATATATATATGTATGTATATGTATATATGCGATTTTGTTTTATTAAACTCACACCCTCATATTCTGACTGCCTGCTTCATTGTTGACTGTGTAAATTCACACAAAGGAGGGGCACAGCACACCATGGCAGTGGCTCTATCTCTCCCGCCGCCAGCCGCCCGCTGTTTGGTAGTCTCACCCTTCTCCCACCCCGGGAAGGCCGATGGCGATGGTCAGGTGTAGGAAGGAACGAGGGCCAGGCTGGTTGGTATTAGTCGTAGTTTATTCTGATCCTCTCTTCATCTCTGTCTCTGCTCCTTGTCTCTCCTCCCTATGCCCAATCTACAGTCTCATTATATCTCTCTCCAAGAGGAATTGGGGGAACAATTACACATAGGTGCAGTCACAATCAATAGGGGTGGAGATCAATAGGGGTAGAAATCTTAGCCTCAGGGAAAGCCGCTCCTAAGACAGATCCTTTCTCAGCAGGAGGATCCACCCTAGAGCGGAATCCCAAGGGCGTGTCTCTCCTCTCTGTGTCCGACAAGCATATAAGCATATATAATATAAATCATTTTGTATGGATACAGTAAGAAATATCTTAAACTTATAGAATTGCTCTTCTAGGGCCATCTCGATCTCAGACTACAGTGCTCAGGCCAGATAGTCTTTCCCACCCCTAGCAGGATCCTAGTCTCGTCGTTACCTTTGGATCATGACAGCATTTGTCTATGATCAAACTCTTATAGTTAAGAATCGTGGCACTTTGGCCTGGCTGATCTCGCTGCCAGGGTAGCTCACCGCTTGCCCTGGGTCCATTCAGTCCCTCGTCGGGACCCTGCTTTTGGGGTGTTAGGAACTAAGGGCAACTGAGGCTTAAGTCGAGAAAGCAGATGCCTGGGAGTGAATAATATTCAAGGCCAATCAAATCCTAAGTTACAAAGCATAATGTTAACGATCTTCCTGTATCTATACAAAAAGGATATTACTTTAAGGTAAAATGTTCATAAGGCATAAGGAGAGGAGAAAGGCAATATTTCACTCATAGATATAAAATCATAGATTTCTGGGAAACTGATCTTACAAATTAACAGTCTGATTAAAGGGAAAGCTGATTAACTGGGCGGGAAGGAGAGCATAGGGAAGACTGTTTACAGATAAACACAGTGGAAGTGGAAGTGCCTCGGAGCACTGTGATGGGTGTAACCAGATTGATGGGTGTAAACCTAAGCTTCTTGGGGAAGAAGGACAAAGCAATGTTATCCTACAGTTGACCATTTTGTTGCTTATCTTTTAAAAAATTTTACTTTCCTTATTACTTTGTCATGTCTCTCTAATTTTTAATTCTTTGTGACCTACTGTTTGGTTTCCTCTAGGTTCTTTTCTCTTTTTTTAGATATTCTACATGCAAGCATGATGACCTGGCCTAGCCTTCATTAGCACTTGCCTGCTTCTACTCACTTTGAAGTGGAGGTAGAACAGTTTTAAGGAGGGGTTCTGTTTTATGTTTTAGAGCAAGTAGACAAGTTCTCTGAGAAGCAAGAGTGACATATATGCATCTATTTGATATATAATGTTAATGAAAAATTTAGAAGAAAATTTGGTTAAAACACTGATACAATAGTTAGCTTTGGATAGGAGAAAAAGACAGGGAAGAAGGTAGATCAGTTTTTGAGGAAGGAGGGATGGATCTGAAATGCAAAGGGACATTTAGTTGAAGTCATTCGCTGAGAAGAAGGCACTTGGACTTTGTCAGAGATTTAAAATTACCCTCTGCAACGAGTAGTTGCTAATAGTATTTAAAAAAATTGAGAAACATTTTGTTTAGCTTCTCTTTGAGGGGGGGAGGGCACTCCTACTCATGCTCCAGCTCACTGTCTGGGAGTTGTTCCTGGTGGTGTTCCATGTGGTGCCAGGGATCAGACCCAGGGCTCCAACCCTTAGAACCCTCTCCCCGACCTCTCTTTGATGTGTATTTGCTTGTTAATTTTTATGATTACTGTCCAAGGTTTGTATGCATGCATACATATTTCTTCAGAATAATAGATAATATTGGAAGGTGTATGTTAAGATATATCAGGTTCTGTAAAGTAGATGAAATCATGCAGTTTTTCTGGGGAGTAGTAAGCTAGAGAGGGACAGATGTAAATAACTTCTTTCATTTGTGGGATAAAAAGAAACATAGGGGATAACAAATGACCAAAAGACAACAGAACTTGGGAACTGGTCTGTAGTATTTGATCCATGGCAGAAGAACACAGGTCGACGCTGGTGACATTCAAAGTGGTAGAGGGAAGTGAACACTGATGGAGGAGTGGTGTTGCATTTATTAAACCATACTATTAATAGTATTGTAAATCAGGGTGCCTCAGGTTTGGTAATAGGCCAAATTGAAGCATGTTTGGTCTTTATTGCTGGAGTGTTGAAACCAGTGTATCTTATTACGCATAAAGATTGACCCACGAAACTAAACTGTCACCAGGTGTTCAATTTTGAAATGTTTCCTTAATATCCTTGGTGAAAATACTTTGTTTTGATGAGCTTTAAATTGAGTATTTTAAATATGCTTACTGGTAATTTTTATTCTTTTATTGTTTCTTTATTTGGGAAAGAATTGCATTATCTTTTCCACAATTTCTCTCACTGTTCATTGTATTAAGAAAGCATTTCAGGCAAAATTCATTCTTCTGAGTGATGATAGGCTGGCATCATTTTCCCCTAGATTCTGTAAAGCTCTGCATAAGTAATGGTTGAGTACTTGGCACAAATTTTTAGTCTTTGATAATCTGTTGCTTCATGATTCCACAGATAAATGTTACTCTTCGCCTTTATAAAATTTAGCTTTTAAATTTTTTCGTTCTTTAAATTCAGCCATTTTACTCAATTGAAAAAGAAGGCTACTTCTGGGTTTTTATACTTTAGTAAAAATGTCTTTGTAGTGAGAGAATATTAAAAAATGTCCTCAGAATGAGCAGTGATGACATCAAATGTCTACTTAGAGATTTGGTAAAAATATACATTTCAAACTTGGAATATCGGTATGCATTATTTTCCAGAAGGATATATTATCTTATGAAATTATTTGAGATATTTTCAAAGAGTTATTTGTAATAGTGAGCTATCATTGACCTAAGAGATATGAATTACTGGTACATTTCTGAGAGAAAAAGCAAAGTCTGTATTATGCTTGCTCATTTTTTTGAAATTCTATTTTTGTTTTTTTATTTCAAATAACTAATAAGTCATTAGTTTAGACAACCAGTATTCCAACACCAGTCCCACCACCGCCACTGCACTTTTTCATCACCATTATTTCCAATTTTCCCACCCACCCTTGTGCCTGCCACCATAGTAGGCCTCAATAGATTATTACAAATAATTCGCTAAACGTATGATCAAAGAATGTTTCCTTAGAAGAAAGTTAGAGAAGATTGTTGTATCTCACCATGGAGCTCTTAAATTCTTGTATAAGAGAGTACTAAGGTGTTGTTACAGGTTAAGCCTCTTGTGTTTATATTTTGTTAATCAGATTGGTTGCCTTTTACATTACATCCCATCCAGTCTGGTGTGCTACTCCTGGTTTGTAAGTGTTGTCGAGTTTGAGATGTCATGTTGGCAAGAAGTCGGCTGTGCACTCCAGGTGTCCAAAATTTTTAATGGGGTGATATAGCTGGAGTTAAGTTTTTAACTGACTGCCAGCACTGGGGCCAGGCTTCCACATGTACAGGGAGATGGGGGGAGGTTGCCCACCCCTGACCCTGTGAAAGCTGGAGGTTTCAGTCACAAAACACTCATTCCTGAGTTTTTCAACAAATCAGTTTCTGGATTTGGCTCTTCCGAGATGTGGGGTAGGCCTGGAGCATGACAGCGATTGTGGAGTGGAGGTTTTCGGCTGCTGGAGCTCTGTTTGGGTGGGTATAGGGGCTCACCTGGCCACCACCACTCCCAGACTCACCCCCTCGAGGTTGCCCTGGGCCAACTCAGCCTTGTGCGATATCTGGGAGGAATTCTGCCACTGATTATTTCTGAGTTTCTGGATAATGGCCTGTGGTAGAGCTAACGTGGCTCATGATGTTTCTTTTGAAATTTTAATTTAAAATTTAAATTAAATTTAAATTTGATTTAAATTTTGTAATTTTAAATTAGAATCTTTTGCTCTTTTTATTGGGGTGAGGAACTTGGGCCACACCCAGCTGTGCACAGGACTTATTTCTGCCTCTGTGTTCAGGGATCACTCATGGTAGTGCTCAATGGACCATATGCTGTGTTGGAATGGAGCTGGGGTTAGCAGTGGATAAGGCAAATTCCTTAACTTCTGTCCTAGCTCTCTAGCACTCTTTTCCACTTTTAAAGCTTAATCTTTTGAAAACAGCCCCCTCGCCACCCCCCACCTTTTTTTTGTTTGTTTCACTTAGTCTGCTCAGGGATCACTTCTGGAGGGACTTGGGTAGGCCATATGTGGTGCCAGGGATTGAACCTGGGTCAGTGGTGTGCAAGGCAAGTACCCTAGCTGCTATCAGTTTACCACCCCCCCCCCCCCCCCCGCTTTGAATTTTTGAATGGTGATGCACCACCTCAACAAAGAAAAGATTTAACAAGGCTTAAACTTTAGAACAGTCAGGTGATCATTAGATGATTACCTCATCTTTGTCAGAGTTAAGTCAGCATTTGAGAAGTAATAGAATGCTTATGTGCAGACTTTTATCAGTTCCCTACAGAACCTTGTAAGTTTTTTAGTGTCCTTATGATATTTTGAATTTATTTACATGTGTTTTTTTTCTTAGTTTGCTGGGGAAAAATTTAAAAACTAGCTGTATGGTATAAAATTATTTTTCTCTATTGTATTTTTTTCTTCCTTGACTATTGGCAGATTCATTGCTTCACAGATGTGCTTTAGTTGAGTAGGTAAAAGCATGAACTTTGAAGGCTGACATCTCTGGGTTAAATCTTCATTTTAACATTACTGCAACAAACATTTTCCCCTCTCCCTCTCTCTGTCCCTCCCTCCCTGTTTCCTTTCTTTCTCTTCTTTCCTTGTGAGGGGAATGTGGTATTTACTTTTTCATTGAAATTTGGTATTTAAATTTATAAACCTCAGTATCATTATTTGTAAAATTGTGATACCCTTAACACCAGGTGGTGAGGATTAACTCTGAGCTTGTGAAGTAATGTCTGGTACAAAGGAGAGGTTTTGATTAGGTTAGTAATTATGTCAGGCCTTTCCTTTCAGTACTCAAAAAACTCTTTTATTACATTACAGAAAAACACTTGTGAATTAGATTTTGTTTTTTAAAAAAATTGAGCAAATTTCTGAACGTAAAAATATGGCAGGATCAGGAAAAGCAGCCTTTTTTTTCTTTTCTTTTTTATCTTACTGGTCACTGACACTACTAAGAGGATAAAGCAGAACCCTTTCTTTTGTTCTTTTGACCACACCTGGCAGTACTCAGGGCTCACTCTTGGGTCAGAGATTACTCTTGGAGATGCTTGGGGGGCCATGTGGGGTTCCAGGGATCAAACAGGCTAGACAATCAAGTCCTTTCCCCATTGTATTATCTCTCACCTCCCTTTCCTGCATTTTAAGGAGCCTTTGCTGTAAGACATTAAGTAGCACTGCAGCACTGTCCTCCCATTGTTCATTGATTTGCTCAAGCGGGCACCAGTAACGTCTCAACAAATTGTGAGACTTGTTACTGTTTTTGGCATATCGAATACGTCATGGGTAGCTCTCTGAGAGGGGCAGAGAAATTGAACTCGGGTCAGCTGCATGCAAGGCAAACGCCCTACCCGCTGTGCTATTACTCCAGCCCAAGACATTGAGTATAAAGACAAAAGATACTTGTCTAGAAAGAATAGTGTAAGCATTACATGTCAGAAGTTCAGAAAAAATAAAAATTCCTAAGTTGGAGTTGGGGAGGACCTTCAGTAAAAGGAGCGATTCTTGAGAAGTTTTCAGAAGAGAGGTGAAGTTATTGTGGGTAGGCAGAACCTGATAAAACAGCTTTGAACATATACTTAGTGCAAAGTACCAGGAAGAAATTTAGGAGGGGCATGTACAGTGGCGTGATTGTTAATTTGGAAGTGAAGTGAATGGTTATATTTGCTAAAGCTTTGAGTTGGTTATAAATTTGCCTGTTAGTGGATTGATGACAAACTTTACGGTGGCAGCCATAGGTCACAGAACTGTTGAGACACAAAATAGGGGCCTTGGAGAGATTGTGAGAAAACAAGAATTGCAAATCCTCAGGAGAACGGGTGTAATCAGAATTGATTAAAGATCTTGATAGCAGCCGAAATCTTTTGGGTACCTAGAGGAAAATATTGTCCAGATGCTCTGTGACATTGAATCGAGAGGCATCCTTAAGGGTGTAACGCCACTGACCAAGCAAGTGGTTGGAAAAACTATTTGCCCACCACTCATTTGTTAAAGGAATAGTATCCAAAATATATAAGGCACTGGCATAACTACAAGAAAAAACATACAACCCATGAAAAAATGGGGAAAGGAGATGAACAGAAACCCGTTCGAGAAAGAAATACAAATGGCCAAGAAGCATAGGAAAAATTGCTTTATATTACTGATACTCAAGCAAAGGCAAATCAGAACAACCAGCTGACCACCTCACACCAAAGAGACTGGCACTCATCAAAAAGAACTGTAACAGTCAGTGTTAGTGAGGATGTGGGGGGAAAGAGTGACCCTTATTGACGGTTAGTGGGAATATCAACTGATCCAGCCTTTTTGGAAGTCCATATGTTAAATCAGTTACTTAAAAACCTGTAGCTGAGCTTCCGTATGACCCAGCAGTACCAGTCCTGGGAATATGCCGCAAGGGTCCAAAAGCACAATGCAGAAAAGACATCTGCACTCTTAATGTTCATTGCAGTACTATTCACAATAGTCCGAATCTGCAAACACCCCACATATCCAAGAACAGATGACTGGATAAAGAAACTATGATATATATGTGTATATATATATGTATATATATGATACATACATACATACATACCCACACAATGGAATACTACATGTAATTTGCTACATGGATGGACTTGGAGAGTATCAAGTTGATTGTAGTTAGCCAGAGGGAGAAAGACATAATGATCTCTCCTGTGGGATATAAAGGAACTTTGCAAGGGAATAACAAATTCCAAAAGGCATTGGGAACAAAAAGCAGAACTGGTCTTCAGTAGGAAGCTTGCCATTGAATATGGGGGGGGGAGTGGATGGGGATAATTTAGGGAAGGGAATACTAGGACAAGGTATAGGGGGAAAGTACCCTAGAGGCAGGCTGTGTGTGGGCGGCTGAGACAGAGGGAAATTGGACATTGGACATTGGTGGAGGGAAGTAGACACTGGTGAAGGGGTTGGTGTTGGAACAGAGTACACCTGAAACTTACTAATGAGTAACTTTGTAACTCTGCAGTTCACTATGACTAATTTTTTTTTTAAATTTTAAAAAGAAGGGGTATAGTCATAAACATTATGTGAAACATAACGAGGGCTGATAATTTTGATAAGGCATTTATAAACTATTTTCAAGACTCTTGTAAAAGATTCTGTTGGTGAAGCCAAACCCAAACTACTTCAGAGTCTGTATTCTACCTGTTGTGAAAGTTAAGACTGTGAATATTGGTGTTCAAGTATTGGTTTGTTTCATTTCTCCAGTTTTTCTCAGGCGGACCTTTTCAGTTTTGCTTAGCTTCTTTGACAGTTTCATTACTTTTTTCTTCTGTGTTTAAGTCACTTTTGTAAAATGCTTTATTTTCCCATGGAGTGCTGACAACTTTTATACTCTGAGAGAAATTGTTTAGAATTTATTTTGTAAACAAGGGAATATAGTTAAAATGCACCCGTTGAGATATATAACTGGTTTGGACAATAAGTTTGGTTGATGTTTTATCAAGGTTATTTAGTTATTTATCCATTTGGGAGTTTATAATTAACTCAGTCTGATAAAATTGACAAAAACTGTTTCCTGAGGAAATGTCCTTTATTTTTTTCTACTTGACATTTATTTCAAGGATACAGAAACATTAATTAAAAAAGATATAGATCATGCCTATGTTCATTGAGTACTTAAGTGCTTAGTATAATATCCAGGATATGAAAACAACCCAAATATCTAAGCCTGTCATTAGATATTATTATCTTTTATTTTCGAAAAATACTTTTTTTGGAGAAGGGAATTGTACCACACTTGTCAGTGCTTAGGGACTATTACTGTTTTTGTGCTCAGGGTGACCTCTGGCAGTGATCCGGCCAGGGACTGACTGAGAGTTTAAACTGGAATCAGCTGCAGGCAAGCAAGTTGCTTATCTCTTGTACTCTTTTTCTGGCTTATAAAATGCACATTTTCCCCCCTCATTTAAGAAGTGCAGTTTCTTTCATATTTTAACACTATTACTTTGATTCGGTACAGCGGACTTCAGCGTTTAAAATTGGTTTGCGATGTAAACATTTATCTGCCCTCTGCTGGTGAGAATACATTACTGCTATGAGAAGTTTTAATACTTTTGAAGAGTGACCATAGAATTCAATGTGGGAAAAATGTATTTATTGCTTGAAAGTAGTATAACCACCTTAGGTCATTCACAGACAGTGAACTACTGTGCTCAGATGGCTAGTAGTACCATAGAAGAGAAATAATAACTACATTGATTATTGTGTTTATAAGTAATATAAACATTTCACATTGAATATATTGTAAATTCCTTACCTGGCCTTTCCAGTGTGGTAACCTCTAGCACTTGGGCGTTTAATTGTTCAGATAGTCAGTTCATTTACTCTACTATCTAAATTTATGTGTGACTTGTAGCACATTGTTGAATAATGCCGATGGATGAAAGGATATTTCTGTATCACAAGAAGTTCAGTTGACAGTGCTGTTCTAATTAATTTTTTTTTTTTAAGATGGGAGAGAGTGTGAGAGAGAGATCTTTTATTTTATTTTTTCCTTTTTGGTTCACACCCGGCGTTGCACAGGAGTTACTCCTGGCTCATGCACTCAGGAATTACTCCTGGCAGTGCTCGTGGGACTATATAGGATGCTGAGAATCAAACCCGGGTCGGCCGCATGCAAGGCAAACGCCCTACCTACTGTGCTATCGCTCCAACCCCTCATAATTAAATTTTTTTAAAATGGGGTTAACCATTTTTCTGAATTAACAGTTTATCTTACATTTTTTTAAAAGGATACTACATGTCATTTTCACATGAGTTGGTCTACAGAACTGAGCTTACTTGGGGCAGAAGGGGTCGATGGAAAGAGCTCTTGGGACTCTGGTGGAGGGAAGAGACTGCTGGAGGAGGGTGTGGTGTTGTGACACTGTGTGCATGAAACTATTATTACCAGTATTGTAAACCATAGTGCCACGATAAAAATGGAAAAATTCATAAAGAACTTAAGTTAGCTGAGGGTATCTATGTGGTAAGATTTTAAAAGATTTCATGATTTCACAATGGCAGATTTAAAGATTTAAAATTTAAAGATTTAAAGATTTTATGATGGCATGTAAACTATTGCTGCCAACTAAGTAGTAGTTTTTTTTTCCTTGTAGGAAGTGAAAATTCCTAATACTTTTATTCTCTCATATTTTCTCTGTGCTACTTAATTTCTTTGTATTTAATTTATTCCTCCTTTTGGTGAGAGTTTGGGATGAGAAGAAAACTGTATTTAGAGAAACTTAAGATTTTACTACTATTTATCAATTGAGTATTTCCTGCCTTATTTAAAAAAAATAGACTTTAAGGGTTGGAGAGAAGGGTACATGGGTAGGATACTTGTCTTGCACGTTGCTGACACTACTTATGACCTCCAGATCAACAGGAGTGATGCTTGAACACAGAGCCAAGAGTAAGTCCTGAGC
This sequence comes from Sorex fumeus, assembly GCF_029834395.1. Lineage (NCBI taxonomy): Eukaryota > Metazoa > Chordata > Mammalia > Eulipotyphla > Soricidae > Sorex > Sorex fumeus. The sequence continues at coordinate 13,918,284 of NW_026606065.1, read as the reverse complement.
ACTGTTGGATATTACCCCTAGTACAAAGCAAACTACCCAGATTCTTCCCACAGTAATTATAAAACTATGTAGTACAGCATTACGACTAGAATATTGACATTGATAGATACCCAATTCTTACATTTTTGTATGTGTTCTGTGTATATACACAGCTGTTCTTTGTTTATATCTGTTATTTGTTTATATTTGTTTATATCTGTGTGGTTTATTATACATGTAGATTTGTGTATAGATGGAACTATCACAGTACAGTTCCATCACCAATAGAATTTTATATTTTACCCTTAAAATTTTTTTTTATTTATTAAATCACTGTGAGAACAGTTACAAAGCTTTCCAATTTAAGTCTCCGGTCTTACAATGATCAAACACCCATCCCTTCACCAGTGTACATTTTCTACCACCAAGAGCCCCAGTATACTCTCCATCGCACCCCTCCCTATGCCTCTGTGTGACAGATTTCCACTTTACTCTCTCTCCACTTTGATCACGTTCAATACTACGACAAAAGACCCACCATTATTATTTGGAATTTTCCCCAACAATTAGACCTGCGGAAAAGGCATCATTAGATAATTTGTTTTCTGTTGCTGATTATGAAGAGCATATGGTGTCGCGGTTGCCTGATTTTGGATTTCTGATATTTTGGCAGGAGAGATTTCTGCCAAAAGCTGCTGGGTTCCAAGATTGGTTTGTGTGCGTCTGGGATCATGACTGTTCAGGGACCTGAGGAGCCGTTTGTCGGCGGCATATTATTTTACCCTTTTATAAGACTCACACAGCTTCCTACTACCTTTTGCTTCTCCACTCCTTAATCACTGACGACCACTAACTTGATTTGCGTATCTAAAATAATGTCACTTAAAAAGTGTTACATTTAGGCTGGAGAGATAGTATAGAGATAGGGCTAAGGTGCTCACAGCCAACCGTGGTTCAATTTCCCTACCCCTTACTATGGTCCGCGGAGCCAGAGTAAGTCTTGAGCACATCTTGGTAGGGCCAGACCCTCACAACAACACCCCCCCCCCCCCAAATTACATTAGTGAAATCAGCTTTTGAGGTTGGCTTTATTTACTTACTCACTTTATTAATAGTTATTTGCGAGTCATCCAAGTTGTTTTCTTAATTGACTTTCATGTGTATATTCTATAATTTAAAATACACTCAAAGGCTTAAGGTTTTGACTGTTACAGATAAAGCTGGACATTTGTATTAAAGCAAGTTTCCATTTCTGTGGTAAGCTCTGTTTTATGCAATTACTGGTATGTATGGCACTAATATGTTCACAGTCATTTAAGAAATGCCAGACTGGGGGCAGGAGAGATAATACAGGGGGTAGTGTGTTAACTTTGTACACAGCCAATCCAGGCTCTATCCCTGGCACTGCATATGGTCTTTAAGCCCCTCCAGGAGTTAATATCCCTGAGCCCAAAGCTAGGAGTAAGTCCTGCATACAGATGGTTGTGGCCTCCAAAGCAAAAAAACAAAAACACCTGCAGAACCTCTAAAAAAAGGTCTGTGTTATTTTACCATCCTGCTGGCAATGTAATGAATGATCAGTGTCTCTGCAGTCTTGTCAGTACTTGGTGTTGTCGCTCTTACTTTTAACTTTTCTGTTATATGTACATAGATAGTGATTTTGATTTGCATGTCCTTAATGCTAATGATTTTATACTTTTATACTTTCTGAGCACTTCTTTCCAACCATCTCTATATCTTTTTTAGCGAGGTACCTGTTTGTCTTCTACTTTCTTGACTTGTTTTACTGTTGAATTTTTAAGTAGACTTTCTTGATTGGAGCAATTTTGATTCACGGCAAAATTGATGAGACGGTACAGAGATTGCCCATATGTTCCTTTGCTACTCATGCATAGCTTTCCACAGTATCAACATTTTTGAATATTGTGGATTTGTATATCCTGAAATACAACCCTTTGTCACATATGTGCACGTATTGTATTCTGTAGATTTTTCTTTATGCCTTCTGCATATGGTCTTTTACAGAGGAACATTTTGATGAGTGCCAGTTTTAATTTTCATTTTTATGAATTGTGTTTTTGGCTAGTCAGAACTTTTTCCTAACCCAAATCCTGAGGATTTTTTTAATATAAGAATTTTTTTTTTCTTAGAGATACATGTTTAAGTTTGTGGCCAAGACATATTTTGAATTGTTTTTCTATCTGATAACAATGCATGTAAGGTTATTTTTTTCCCCAAGGGAAAAAATATGTATAATATCACTTCCTGAAAAGTTTATTTTTTTTAAAAGTTATCCTTTCTTCTTCTTTGTTTTCCACATTTATTAAAAATCAGTTCACTATGTATGCCTAAAGATATTTTGGGGTTTTATTGTGCTCATCGGGCTGGAGCGATAGCACAGCGGGTAGGGCGTTCGCCTTACAAGCGGCCAACATGGCCGACCCGAGTTCGATTCCTCCGCCCCTCTCGGAGAGCCCGGCAAGCTACCGAGAGTATTCGATATGCCAGACACAGTAACAACAAAGTCTCCAATGGAGATGTTACTGGGCCCGCTCGAGCAAATCGACGATCAACGGGAGGGCCTTTACCTTTATTGTGCTCATTGATCTTCTTGTTCTCCCTGACACAGCCCCTCTTGACCACTAGAGGGCACAGGGCATGTGTGGAACGCCCAATTCTTAGTTTCTTAGGGAACTGGGCTATTGCTGGGGAAAACTGACATTGCAGAGAATAACAGAATTTTTGACCTTGCTATTCAGGGTGGCTGATGGTTTAGGACGTGGAAAGCGGACATCTTTGGGTGTCAGCAATACTTCAACCTTGCCCTTGCTTTAGAGCTTCAAGGACTGCCTCAGCAGCTTCTTCCCAGCTTAAACCCCCTCTTTCCCCTCTCCATCACCTGTTTGTAGGCACATTCCTGCACCTCTCCTTAACCATTACCTTTCCTAATGAACTTTGTCATATGACTATGTGTCTATGTCCTGTATGGGTGGCATTGCCTTGGCCATGCTGCGTGTTCTAGTCTTGCGCATCCATTATCCCTAAAGGTAAAAGGTAAAGGCCCTCCCGTTGATCGTCGATTTGCTCGAGCGGGCCCAGTAACGTCTCCATTGGAGACTTTGTTGTTACTGTGTCTGGCATATCGAATACTCTCGGTAGCTTGCCGGGCTATAGCTCAGTTGGGAGAGCGTTAGACTGAAGATCTAAAGGTCCCATTATCCCTAACTGGAGGAATTGTCCTCAAGTTCCTGGGGAGTTGTTATGTGATTACAAAGTGGCGCCTGAACAGGGACTTTTGGAATAGGGAAAACACGAAAAATGGAAGAGACAACTGGCCGAGGGCAGACAATGTAGTGAGGATCAAATCCAATTAGATTTCTGGCACTTAGGTGTCCTTTAACAATTAAAGAAGCCACTATGTGTGTTCTATGTAAGGAACTGAAATGAAGATTGTTTATAGTGAAGATAAATCCACTTTAGGAGCCCTGAGTGCTGAGCCAGAGTGGCCTTAGGGGAAGAGGGAGTTGCAAACAACAACAGCAAGTTCTTCTTGGGGATCAAATCTCTGTAAATAAGCAGTTTTGAAGCTGCTTTGTAAAAAATTCCAGTTCTTGAAGATCCTCAGGGGAAGAGATCTAGAGCTATTGGGAGCAGAATCATTTTTCGAAGAATTAGGAATTCCCAAAGCAGGATGTACCTGGTTTATGTTACCCACCAATTTCTGAAAGTCATTTCAAGTAGTTAATTTATTCATAAATAATACTTATTTAATTTATTCATACAAAAAGTTAATGGGGGGGTGGGGTGGCACACTGTAGTGTGCTCTAAAATATATCCTAAATGTTCATAAGAAAATTGAGTCTGTGCTTTTTCCAAAGCCAGTTGCAAGCTGGCAACAGACAATCTAACTTTCTCCTAGAGCCTCTGAATGTTTCTGATGCACAAGCCAACAGTATAAGTAATGAACAATGTAAACATCAGAAAAGTCCTGCCTTACCGGACACAAAATCAAATAAAAAAAATACCGCCAGGAGTAATTCCTGAGTGCATGAACCAGGAGTAACCCCTGTGCATCGCCAGGTGTGACCCCCCCCCCCCAAAAATTGTTGCACATAGAATTTTGACTCCACTCCTTTTTATTGGGGGGGGGGCAGGCTTTGGGTGCCATATCCAGTTATGCTCAGGGATCACTCCTGGTCGGGCTAGGGGGACTTTCTGTGTGATGCTGGAAATGAGAATCTGGTGTGCTTTGTGTAAGGCAAGCACCCTACCCACTGTATTATCTTTCCAACCTTTCAGATTCCATAATCTTTATTTTGTGTATAACTTAATCTATTGTAAATTCTAACCAGTGTGATTTTCTTTTTTCCCTTTTTAAATCTTGGGCTTTCTATTTGAATCACTAGCAGTTAGATTTGGGATATATGCTCTGTGTCTTTACTTCTTCAGTCTTCCTCATAGAATTTTTGACATCTCCAAGTCAGAGTTGATGCTCTCAAGGTCCTTGACTACTAATCTTTTCCTCATGTTTAGGTTCAGTTTCAATTTACTGCATTTTCATCTCTCTCTCTCTCTCTCTCTTTTTTTTTGATTGCGTTTTCTTGCCTCTAGAATGCTTGTAAAGTATTGGACTCTAGGTAACATGAAGTTTGCTTGAAATTTTTATTTTTGATTTTGTAACCACACGAGCCATGCTTAGGGCTTACTCCTGGCTCTGTGCTCGGGCTTTTGGGACCCATATCTGGTGCTCGGAATCCACCACATGCAAGGCAAGAGCTCTCTTTGTTGTACAGATAGCAATGGGAACAGATTGTTTTTCAAATATTTGTTTCTTTTTACTGGAACGGAAGCATTCCTAGCCTTTGAAGAGAATTTACACTTACTTAAAATAACTCCACTGAGTTACTGACACCACATAGAGAAAATCAGGAAGCTATTGATGTTGCCACTGTTGTAGTGTTCCATAGTTGGAGTGCTGCTCATGTCAGTTCCAGGCCTAACTTTGCTGACAAAAAAGATGCAAACAAGTTTATCTACTTTTTTGCACACTAAATCAGTTTATAGAGAAAAATATCTTAAATATATTCTTAGAGATTTGATGTTACTTAAGTTACAGTTTTAGGTCAGATCAAAACATTTAATTATACTTTGCACCATATTATTAAAACTATGTTACAAAGATCATTCCATTCTATTTTGTTCTATTGAAAACATCTGTTTGTATAATTATAGCTTGCTATTTTCAAACTGGTACAGAATTTGACTTAGTCTTTGCCTTTATTCATCATGCTAAAAATGCAAATAAGGCCTATAAATTCCCTAATGACACTTTAAAATGTTGATATATCAGTGTTTTGGTTTTTTAAAAAACTGATATCAGAGATTCTAAATGGTCATACTATAGTTAGCCATTTTCATATTTGTGAATTTGAAAGACAAGAGAGTGATTAAGTAACAGATTCAGAAGGCCATTATCACTGAGAATTTCTGCATTCTCTAAATCAGATCTTTTTAAATTTAATCATTTATTTTAGAAAGTAGAAAAGTTTGTTGGAAAGTAGAAGATAAAGGAGAATGAACAGCTCATGTGGGGAGGAACTTCATTTAGAACTAAGTTCTCCAAGTTTTTTTTTTTAAAAAAAGCAATGATTTTAATAAGTACAACTCTACATATTGACACTAGTTTTTTAACTTTTCTACTTTATGTTTAAACTTGTTACATTGAGATTAAAGGTGAAGAAAAGATTTTGGAAAGTTTTTGTTCATAGGTCATGAAGAAGCACAAACTGAATAAATTAAATATTATAGATGTGATTTTGTTCATTTTATTGTTTTTTTCAAAATTGTTCAGTGACTCCATGGTAATGGTATAAAATTAAATTTGGAAGTCAAGGCAATATCTTTTGTTAGAGTTTACACTATCTGTAGCCTGTATTTTCATCTGTGTGATTCATCTATTGGTTTCAGTTAGGAGCTATTGATCAAACATGTTATGTGTTTCCATGTCTACTATTGAAATAACCTCAGGGCTTTTGTGCTTGCTATTTTCTCTGTCTGAAATCATTTTCTCAGGTGTCTGTCTAACTGACTTCTGTTTTAGGGCTCTGCTCAATTGCCATTTTATCAGAGTGGATTCTGTTTGACATAGCATCTCATCTTTTTCCTAAGCATTTCCTGTTTTTATTTTTTTTAAACCATTGAATTTGATTTCTTTTCTTCACAGCTTCGATCACCACCTGACCTGGTATACATATATAACTTGTTATCTGCCTTGCTTCACTGGAATATGTAGTTTATAAGGGAAGGCATTTTAATGTTTTATTTTCCTTTTGGATAGCCAGCATCGAGAAAATTCTTGGCACATAGTAAGGATTCAGCACATTTTTGTTTTTATGACATTGAATCAATGCAAGAATGAATGGTTAACCTCCAAAGTCATTTCTGATCATTGTTAATCACATCCATCTTCCCTGGCCCACTTCAGAGTTAAACTGCGTTCCTGAGCCTGCATTTGAATGAAGCTGCCTCCAAGTACTTCATCTCATAGTGATCTTTTTTCCTCCTTTGAACTCCTGGCATTTTATATTAGTATAAGGCAGTTTTCTTTAAGATTTAATCACACTTGATCAGAGTATGCTGCTGCAGGTGGGCACAGTCTAGAGTGGTTAAGGAGTGGTTAAGGAGTGACAAGATGGTCTTAGGGGGCAAGAATTGACTATGTATTTTTAAACAAATGCTAGGGGCTTATGTCTTTGCCTGTTAATGCCAAGAGACCTTGAAGGGTATAGATGAACTCACCTTATGTTGTTGTTGTGAAGCTGAGGTTCAGTTTGTTCACTTTGTCTGTACAGTGTCTGGTTATTTAAATCCAAGTCTGTCTTTAAGAGCTATTCTTTTGTCTGTTTGGAATTTTTACCAAGAAATAAGGGTCTGACGGGGGCAGAATGACTTGATTCGGTCAGGAAGACAGAAATGCTTTGGATAATGGTATAATTAGAAACAAAAAGAAACCAGGAATCAAAACTCAAAATTTTGGGCTGGAGCGATAGCACAGCGGTAGGGCGTTTGCCTTGCAAGCAGCCGACATGGCCGACCCGAGTTCGATTCCTCCGCCCCTCTCGGAGAGCCCGGCAAGCTACCGAGAGTATCTCGCCCACACGGCAGAGCCTGGCAAGCTCCCCGTGACGTATTCGATATGCCAGACACAGTAACAACAAAGTCTCCAATGGAGACGTTACTGGGCCCGCTCGAGCAAATCGACGAACAACGGGAGGGCCTTTCCTTTCCTTTACTTTACTTACATAAAAAGATATATTAAATATTCACTATTATTCCTAGCGGTTTAAACTTGGAACAAACTGTACAAAACAAGTCAACAAGATGTACAAAACACACCATCAAGCCTCTCAAGGTCACAGTGCAGGATTGAACAACTAAGGCGATACCCCTGCTTTAAACAAACAAACAAACAAACAAAAAAAAACTCAAAATTTTGACAGCAAAATGGAGTGTCTTGTTTCTTTAAGAAACATTTATTGTTGGGGTTTGTTGGTTTCATTTTGTTTAGGGGCCACACCTTGCTGTGCTTAGGCTTACTTGTGCCTGCACTCAGGGATCACTCGTGGTAGTGCTTCGGGGATGAAATAAGGTGCCCGGGGATCTAAACCCACTCAACTACATGCAAGGTCATTCCCACTATACTATTTCTCTGGCCCAGTTTTGATTATTGAGCCACAGTTATCACAATGAAAACTCCTTTCTTGGGTTGGGGAGTCTTCCATATAGTACCCAGAAGCCAGGGCTGCTCCTGGGATACATAACCTGGTTCTCCTTATTCTCAGGAGTGTTGGAGGCCACCTGTGTAACCCCCGTGGTGCTTGTGGGGGCCCTGTAGTGCCAGGATTTGAACCCAGGACTTTTGCATGACAGGTATATGCTCCAGACCTTTGGACTATCTTCCTTTTTTTGGAAATATGTCCTTTGCCCCTTAAAATGAAAAATCTTAGCTACTGAGTCTCTGGAGGGCGAGTTACCATGTTTAGTTAGGTATATTAATACAAAACTGTTATTAAAAATTAATACTTAATTATATGGACTGGAGCGATAGCACAGTGGGCAGGGTGTTTGCCTTGCACACAGCTGACTGGGGTGACCGGGGTTCGATTCCTCCGCCCCTCTCGGAGAGCCCGGCAAGCTGCCGAGAGTATCTCGCCCGATTGGCAGAGCCTGGCAAGCTCCCCGTGACGTATTCGATATGCCAGACACAGTAACAACAAAGTCTCCAATGGAGACGTTACTGGGCCCGCTCGAGCAAATCGATGAACAATGGGAGGAGAGTTCTACAGTGCTACTTAATTATATAATATACTTTGTTTTTGTGCATTATTAACATTTTTTAAATCACTATCAAATTTCTGTTTTCAGTACTATTTCACAGATCAGCTAAAGTTTAGGAAGGGCATCCATATTCATAAAATAATGAAATGGTAGAGTCAGCAGTGACCTTGAACTTTTTTGTTTTAGAGACAAATTGAGAAAAAAATGTTGACATAGGTCTGACTGGAAGACACGTTTCTTGAATAATATTTTCTCTAACTATAATACTGTGTGTTGTGTTATGTGTGTTTACTGGAGAATAGAGATGATGGTCTTCATATACCACAGGTCCTGATACAGAGTCAAAATTTCTGCTCTTTTGGTTACTTTATTCATTGGTGGTTCAAGAATATTCTCTGTTATAACTACCAACTTGTATTCTGACAGCAGAAACAAATAAAATAATTAAATCTTGGGCGTAAAAAAGCAGTAGTGCATGTTTTTGATGTATGCTCTGCATTTGCTCCCCAGCACCAAGAAAACAACACCCCTTCCCTACACAGAGCAGGTTTTTACTTCAAGTTAATAATAGTAAATTCTTTGTTTTTAGTGAGGGTCACGTTTACTGTTAACCCTTCTTAAGATTTGCCTTTCTGCGTATTTTTATGTGGACCAGATGTATTAAAACTGTTGCAGAAGGAATTGTCTAGTTGTTTAATGGGATGGTACAGAGAGCTCCGCTTGCCATTGGTTCTATTTAAAAGAGAAATGAAAGCAGGTTCATAGTACTGGTCAAATTGTATTGCTAATTATTCAGTTAGTTTTTCTATATACATTGTGTTTTCTTAATTCAAACTTAAACTGTGTAACCTTTTTCATATTTAATTAGTGCTTTCCTGTTAACAAGTAGTAAAATTTAAGTCTTTGTAATACAGGTGGTGCATCATATTTTAATTCAGTTTTCCACACCATTATTTCTGAATTACATTGCTAAGAGTATTTTTAGAATTTTGGAGTAGAGTTATTGTGTTGCTAATGATTAGATCCAGGGAATAGTAAACAAAGCAGTATTTTCTATATTTCCTGGAGTTATGTTGTTGAGAATTAGGGTAATATTAGAACAAAATTTAGGATTAGCAATCTTACATATTTTCTGTCATGTCATATTTTGTTATTCTTTTTTTTTTTTCTTTTTGGGTCACACCCAGCGGTGCACAGGGGTTACTCCTGGTTCATGCAGGAATTACTCCTGGCCGTGCTTGGGGGACCATGTGGTATGCTGGGAATCGAACCCGGGCCAGCCGTGTGCAAGGCAAACGCCCTACCCGCTGTGCTATCACTCCAGCCCCATGTTTTATTATTCTTAATTTTTATATGATTTTACCAACAGTTTTGTATCAGCTGCTTTTGACATCAATAATTTCTTTTGTTATATTAGTTTTGATCCTATTAAAATCATTTTATTCCACCTAACGTACTGAAATTCATACTTATCAAATTTTATTATATATTTCTCGTGTAAACATGAAATATTTTGAAATCAGTTTCAAAGTGAAATCCAGCTAACATTCTTCAACAGATAATTGGACAAAGAAGCTATAATATATACTTTTTGTTTGTTTCTTTTTTGTTTTTGACCCATACCTGGGGACGCTCGGGGATTGTTTCTACACTCAGAAAGCGCTCCTTGGGGTGGTGTTTGGAGGGCCAAACACCAGGGATTGAACCTGGGTGGGCCACCCACAAGGCCACTGTATTATCTCTCCAGCCCCAAAGCTATACTTAATGGAGTAGTATTTTACCATAAAAAAGATGAAAAATCCTATCTTTTGGGACAAACTGGTTAGCTCTTAAGGTGATCATGCTAAAAGAAATAAGAATGTGAAAGTAAAGTACTGAATTTCTTTATGTATGTGAAATGTAGGTCACTAAACAACTGAACTGGAAAAAAAAACTACAAGAGTCCTGGTGGCTTTAAAATCTTTTTGTTAGTAACCATTTAAACAATTCATTGTTTAATAGAGAACTTATTTCACTGTTTCCTTATTATTTTTTTATTCTTGCATGTAAAAGCTTCACATGTATTCGTCATAAAGTCTTAGATTTGGGAGAACATTTCCAGGAAGTCAGAATTAGTGAACTCATTAAGTTTCTTAAAAGTTACCTTTTCAAACCAAATGTCTTGTTGGCAAGCTGCTGCTTTACATTTGGAAATTTGAGTTTGTCGGTTCTATATGCCCCCGTTATAATTGTTGTAGAAAGCATGGTATATTTCTCCAAATGTTGTCAAGATATTTATTTTAATTTTTTATTTCTTTTCTTTCTCTTTCCCCTCCTTAATTAGGTCCCCGTTGGGCTTCCTGGAATATTGGTGTGTTTATTTGCATCAGATGTGCTGGAATCCATAGAAATCTTGGGGTTCATATATCCAGGGTCAAGTCAGTCAACCTAGACCAATGGACACCAGAACAGATTCAGGTAAATATTTCTTTACTGGGAAATTGTTAAATATTTAAGAACTGGGGATGTTACTCAGTCCTTAAGTGGTAGAGTACGTCTTGTCTGTGCAAGGCCCTAGGTTTAATCCTAAGTACCACATGGTCCCCCAGGTATCACTTGTTGTAGTCTTGGTGGCCCCTGAGGACCTCTTGACCACTATACTGGTCCCAGGCTTATAATAACTGGTAGTAGTGTCTTCCGGTTCCCCAGTTATAATGAATTAAAAAAATTTAATCCTTTATTCAGAGATTAACATATAAAAGTAATGTATGCCTGGCAAGCTCCCCGTAACGTATTCAATATGCCAAACACAGTAACAACAAGTCTCACGATGGAGATGTTACTGGGCCCGCTCGAGCAAATCGATGAACAATGGGAGGACCTTGACCATGACCATGACCGTATTGAAAGGACATATACCACATTTAAATTGTGTTATTTCAATTGTTAGTTTGCAGTTATTTTTCTTGGGTTTGTAGTGAAATCATCTTTTGTTTTTGTTTCGTACAAAACAAAAACTCGGCTAATAGCAGCCGAGTACATACCTGGCTGTACTCAGGGCTTACTCCTGACTCTTTGCTCTGGGATTATTTCTGATGGGGCTGGGGGACTATATGGTTGCTGTGAATTGAATTTAAGTTGGTTGTGTGCAAAGAAAGCACCTTACCCACAGTACTATCGTTCCAGCCCCTATAGCGAAGTAATCTTTAATCTTTTATCCAAAATTTTGATTTTGAAGTATTTGGAAATGAAATTTTTTTATATTGATGAAATTTGCCAGTGTAATTTTGTAATCTTTTTTATATTCTGGTCAGTAGAGGGAGCCTGGGTAGAGATAAAGAATATAACACATCTAGACCTAGAAATAACTAACAGGATTTACCCTAAGTTCAGAGGTGTTCTTGATTTTAAGATGGGATCTAATATTTAGAAGATAGCCCCATTAACACTCATTCTAATTGTTTAGATTTGTGTGACTTAGTTTTGCTTCATATATATGTATACACACACACACCTATACACATACACACATATATTTGTAGTTTTAAGGGTTTGTAGTTTTAAGGGTTCGTAGTTTTTAGTTTTAAATTCTCAAAATCATACTTTATTATCCTTAGAGTTGATTGCTAGTATAAATAGTTTATACTGGCTCTTTTTTTTATGTTCATAGAGGATTAATGCTATTTATTTTAGCTAAGAGAAAAAAATAGATTTTATTGAGAGAAATTTAGAGAGAGATAAGATTTTCAAGAGAGAATACAGGCATGTTCAAGAGAAAACATAAACTTCTCCAGAGTGGACATAGTTTATAGTACTATTTTCATGCCCTTTTCAAATTGTTTCCTGTTATTGTGATGGCTCAGAACACTAATATATGCATTGAACCTTAGTAATAAATCATACATATCTCACAATTAGAAAAAAACCCACAAAAATTGGCAAAAATAGAGTGAGATAGGATACAAAAAGTAGAATTGATTGCTCTGGAAAATTGGTTAAAAAAAGTAAGATTAGTTTAAGGGAAGTAAAACTTCTAGATTAAGACTTGTGCTGAAGAAAATTCTAAATAAAGCAAAAGTTTAAATAAACTTTAAAAAATTTAGAAGGAAAGTAAAGAATAGAGATCTTCAGACTATAAAGTAATGCATAACTTAGTTCTTTCATAGATCATTATTATTTTTAGCTCTTTGCCTGTTAGGGCATAAATGGAAATATATTTTTGAGATCCTTGAGAAAATTTGCTAGTCAAGAAAACAACTTTTTAGAGCATTTCAGATAGGCAATTTAGAAAACATTCCTGTAGTAACTGGGATAAAAGATTTCATGGTGTTGTTTCTAGTTTACAAAAAATCATGTTGTGTAGCTTGAAATTGCAATTTGGTGTTAGAAAACAAAATCCCTGAACAGTTCAGTTATCCAGAAATATTTTTCCTAATAGGCTGTTGAAGGGGTTTGAATAGCAGATTTTTAGAGGCAGACAGTTCTTTTTCTGTAGGTCAGAGTTTGCAGTCAGAGGGCTGCAGTTCAGTGGTTGTGTGTGAAGTAGGTATGGAAGTACAGCAAAATGGTATGTTATGAAATATCTAAGAATTTTGTTTTTGTGTTTGATCCTCATGTGACTCTGCTCAGGGCTTACCTCTGGCTCTGCGTTCAGGGATCCCACTGCTCAGAGGAACAATTGCAGTGCCCAGAGCAAATCCGGGTCAGCCTCATGCAAGTGCCCACTGTACTAGTTCTTTAGGCCTTTCCCCCATGCAAAAATTTCGAAAATTGATATTAAACAACATACAGTTTCTGAAATTGTATTTCTCAGGTTCTTAAAATAAGAGTTACAGCTTCAGAACCCAGAACTTTGATTAGTATTTGGAGAGACTGTCCCTGAATGGCTTTTTAAGCCATAGAGCTCCTTTTCTAGGTATATCATGTTGAGAAATTAAGTTAGGATGCCCTCGCTTAAAAATTTTACTAGAGAGATAGTACAGGGACCTGAACCTAGGTTGCTCCTACCACATGCTCTCTGAGTGTCACTGGGTGTATTCCTAGAGGCCCCTAAATACCACCAGTTGTGGCCCTGGTGGCTCCCAAGTCCCATTTGGATGGCACCTGTGGTCCCTGATATTTCAGTGCCTGAGTAGGTCTGTGTCCTTAGACCATAATGTTGAATTGCTAAGAATCATGGGAGTGGTCCTTTGCCCCTTTAATATTGCTTGGGTGTCCTTTCTTACCTCTGCTTCCCTCCTTCCTCCCCAAATTGGTGAACAAAGTTTTACATTAAAATGGGATTAAGAAACTTAATCGTATAGACGTATGAGTCACTTAATATTCTTGTGGCCAGTTTTGTTAGTACTGAACAAGCAAAGCCAGTGTTCTTTAAAAATCTCTCTGGGACTGCTCTGCAATACAAATGAGTAAGTAATCGGTGAAAATGAAGCAATTATTGAAAACCCTAATCTGCACCATACAACTTCTATTTTTGCCTAAACAGTTTCTAGAAAGATATGAACAAAGTGGTTTAGAAAAACTGTTATTCCAGGCAGACTGACAGGGTGATCTCGATTGAATACTTAATCTCAGTGTTCTCAGTTTCTGCATTTATGAATTTGGAATAGCAATAATACATATTTTTGTAGATTGTCGTGAGATAAGTTAATATGGATAAATTATTTAGAACAACATCTGGCACATTTAAACACTAAGTAATGTTAGCATGTCACTTGGTAGTAATCCATTTTATCATCGTATTAAGTTTTCAGTACTACGCACCATGGAAATCTTTCTGATTTAGCATTCTAGTGAATCTGTTGTGATAAGTTAATTGCTAAATGTGCTAAAGGTAAACAAACTCGTCTGTTTTACGGTATCATTGAATATGGATTAATTGCTTTTAAGTGTATTTGCAAAAGGTAATTTTGTGAATAACAATATAAGGTATTGTGAGACGAATTTTTAGTAATCATCTTAGTTGTATATTGAGGTTGCTCTTTATTCAGATATAAGTTCAGTTTTTAATTTAAATTTCCTGTGGTGGTAGGTGCATGTTCTATACTTATATCTTGACATTTGATGAGGTTTAATTGTAGTTTGGACAATCTACAGATGCTGAGTTTAATGTATCTTGGCACATATTTATATTGTGTGTCTAGCACCCTAATGAAGATAAGGGGAGCATTGTATCACCCTACAATGTGCCAATTTCTTCTCCGGTTCCCCTGTATTGCTCTGTAAACTCTGTAAAGTTACTGTACACTGTAACTGTATTTTTTAGAATCTGTTTTGATTAATTTGAACTCAAATCAGTTTAGGACAAGTGAAGAACACAATGTGATTGAGTGTTTTTTATTCATATGATACAAATAGTTTTTGATACAAAACTTCTTGTGATATATTACAGGATTACTTTCACTGGATAGAATTGTAACATGTGCCTTCTCTTACCACCCCTGTCAACTGTCACTATCACTGTCCTCCCGTTGTTCTTTGCTCAAGCGGGCCCAGTAACGTCTCCATTGTGACAATTGTTACTGTGTTTGGCATATCGAATGCGCCACGAGGAGCTTGCCAGGCTTTGCCGTGCGGGCGAGATACTCTCGGTAGCTTGTGGGGCTCTCCGAGAGAGGCAGAGGAATCAGAGGAATCGAACCTGACTCCGCTGGCCGGCTGCGTACAAGGCGAACGCCCTACTGCTGTGCTATCGATCCCTGTCAACATTTTATGAAAATCATGTTTTTGATTTTCAAAGATAATACTTAATTTAGCTTAGTTCATTTCAGAAAGATTATTTGTGGATGTAGAAATATGATTTAATTTCTGAGCCCTGTCAAGCTATTAAATGTGTTCGTTTTTTGTGATTCTGTAAAATTGCTCATTAAATTTTGCTCAAGGGTTCTTATCAACTGATGCTGTATGTGTATATATCATATTTTTTTATCAGCTTTCTATATATTTTGTTTCCATAGAAGTCACTTTTTAAGGCATCGATATCATAATTGTGCTGTGATTGATGTGTGTTGATGTTATCCAAAATTTAATTTTAATTTTCACTAGCATAGAAATAATTTACCTTAATTTTTTTTTTTTTGGGGGGCCACAATCGGTGATGCTAAGGGATTACTTGCAGTGGTGCTTAGAGACTATACAGGGTGCTAGGGATTGAATTTAGGTTGGCTGTGTACAAGGCAAACACCCTACCTGTTGTGCTATTGCTTTGGACCCTGTCTTGAATTTTTATCAAATTAAGTTTTTAAGTGATTCACGGTCAGATTGAATACCTTTGATCTGAAAAAAAAATTCCAGAAAACCTAGGATTTCTTGGAAGGACCAATTTTTTTTATAATTTATTTTATTTTCTTATTTTTTTATTATTATTATTAGTGAAACACCATGAGGTACAGTTGTAGATTTACAATTTTTTGTGCTTGGGTTTCGATTATGCAATGATCAAATACCCATCCCTCCACCAGTGCCCATTTTCCACCACCATGGATAATACTCCCCCCACCCCCATCCCTCCCATCCCACCCTGCCTCTGTGGCAGGGCAATCCCTTGTGTTCTCTCTCTCCTTTTGGGTGTTGTGGTCTGCAAAAGAGACTTTGAGTGGCAAACATGTTCAGTCCATAGTCTACTTTCAACATGCATCTCCCCTCCTGGGAGGATCCTCCAAACACCCTTTATTTGGTGCTCCCTTCTCTTTCTGAACTGCCCTTTCCCCTAGAATGCCCGGCTGGCCTCTAAGCTATGGAGTAATCCTCCTGGTGCTGATCTCAGCTATTCTTGGGTATTAATCTCATATTTTGTTACTTTATAGTCCCCAGATGAATGCAATCTTTCTATGTCTATCCCTCTCTTTCTGACTCATTTCGCTTAGCATGATACTTTCCATGTAGTACCACTTGTATGTAAATTTCATGACTTCATCTTTTCTAACAGCTACATTGTACTCCATTGTGTAGATGTACCAAAGTTTCTTTAACCAGTCATCTGTTCTTGTGCACTCAGGTTTTTTCCAGATTCTGGCTATTGTAAAGAGTGCTGCAATGAACAAACAAGTGCAGATGTCACTTCGACTATACATTTTTGCCTCTCTGGGATATATTCCCAGGAGTGGTATTGCTGGGTCAAATGGGAGCTCAATTTCTAATTTTTTGAGAATCGTCCATACTGTTTTCCAGAAGGGCTGAACCAGTGACATTCCCACCAACAGTGAAGGAGTGTCCCTTTCTTGCCATATCAACGCCAGCATCAGTTGCTTTTGTTCTTTTGGATGTGGGCCAGTCTCTGAGGTGTGAGATGGTATCTCATTGTGGTTTTGTTCTGCATCTCCCTGAGTATTTTCTCATGTGCTTTTTTGCCATTTGATTTTCTCTTTGAGAAAGTTTCTGTTCATTTCATTGCCCCATTTTTTGATGGGGTTGGATATTTTCTTCTTGTGGAGTTCAACAAGTATTTTGTATATCCTTGATATCAACCCCTTGTTAGATGTGTATTCGGCGAATATCCTTTCCCATTCTGTAGACTGTCTTTGTATTTTGGTCACTGTTTCTTTTGAGGTGCAGAAGCTTCTTAGTTTAAGATAGTCCCATTTATCTATCTCTGTTTTCACTTGCTCGGCCAGTGGCGTGGCATCTTTGAAGATACCATTAGCTTCAATGTCATGGAGGGTGGAAGGACCAATTTTTAATAGGTTTCTAAATATTGCAACTTTTATGCTTGTTCATTAATCCCAAGTCTTAATTACTTTTCCCCACATTATTAAAAATGTCTTATTTTTCACTGCCTATATTGAAGGACTAAAGACAAAGTATTCATTATTACTATAGAATGATAATAACTTAACTTGTATTACCCAACTTCCTTGGAGGTTGTCTTGCAAATTGTGTTTACCAATAAAGCATCTTAGTGAGATATTGTTCATATTAGAAGTTATACTCCATGAAATTGGCATTTATTTTGGATACTTTTAAATCAGTTTTATGAATCTATGTCTTTTTGTAATTTGTCATATTGTTTACTACTTACAGTTGTCAGTTAATAATTTCTAAGTCCAGACAACTAACATTTATTTGTAAGATATATCTTGGATAACATTTTACATTTGAAATTGCTGTCTCTGCATGTGACTTACTAAGTGAAAATTCCTTCAGTGTTTTGTAGGCTTTTTCACTACCTCTGTATTCTTACCATTTACATTTCAGTTTTGATCATGCTTTGGGATAAGAAGGAAAAGTTTCGAATCCCTTCCCTTTTCAAATATTTTTACAATAAAAGAATAAAAACTAAAATAATTTCACTATCTCCGCAATCACAATATTTGTTTGTCTTCCAGCTTTTTTTTTTTTTGAGAGGACAGGAAGAAAAATAGTAGCTATTGCATCTCTGCTTAAAAAATTTTTTTTCGATTTTGGGAACACATCTAGTGGTGCTCAGGGTTTACTCCTGGCTTTATGCTTAGGGATTACTCCTGCTAGTGCTCTTTTGATTCTACTCCAAGATGTCTTACACTAATAGCTTTGGTCCTATAGAATCAGTTTGTTGAACCAGTCTGTTGGACAGCATGTAGTCTGTCCTTGTGGTAATTAAAAAAAATTAATTTTTGCATATTGCTTCTGCCAAGCTAAAATTTTCTCTTTAGAAAATTCCTACTCTAGGTTGTGTTTAATTATCATACCATACATTATCATTTTTATGCATGTCCATTGAATTAATGTAAGCCAGTAGATAGAAACTTGATTATATAGGTATTTAATTTTAGTACTTTTTTGCCTTTTTTTGGTCAGGGGGGTCACAACCATCAATGCTCAGGGGTTACTCCTGGCTCTGCACTCAGGAATTACTCCTGGCGGTGCTCGGGGGACCACATGGGATGCTGGGAATCGAACCCGGGTCAGCCTCGTGCAAGGCAAACATCCTACCTGCTGTGCTATCGCTCCAGCCCCTTTAGTTCTTTTTATAGCTGCCACAATATGGGGAGCACAGTATATGCGTGCATAATTTTTTTTTGTGACATTCTGCGAGCAGTCTTTGATACAATTCATTGAGATAATATTCGCAATACATGGGGAAACTGAAGAAAATGGAAAAAGTCAGGCACTTCCTTTCCCAGCATAATCTTATTATTAATGTAGTGTCTTTTTTTCTTTTCCTTTTTTGGTCTTTGGGCCATACCTTGTGGTGCTCGGGGATTCCGAATCTCTGGCCTCTGCTCAGGGATCATTCCTGGCAGGACTCTGGGGACCATATGCTACTATGGATGGTTGGCCTTAGGCAAGACAAGCACCTTAACCATTGTGTTATCTTTTATTTCGAGGTAGTATACTTAGTACCTTCCAGTATTTCAGACCATTCCAAACTAAAACCGATTAAATACCTTGAAAAATACTGTGCTTGCCATTTGGAATGGCTTGTATGGAGGCTCAACAAGAACTTGGGAGTGTATATGTGGGATTCAGCACCGAATGGGCAGGTGATGGCAAGTATAGTTTAGGTGACTTTGTTCTTGAGAATTGTGAATTTTATCTCAATCTTCCTTGGTAACCACAGCGTTTCAAAAACCATTTTAAAAAAATTTGCCTTTGAATCAAAGTGGTATAAAACATTGATTTCCTCCCCCAATCAAATTTCCACTGCAGTATAAAAATTTCCTGCACGTGGCCAATTCAGAAAAATATGACAAGAGACTCAGGTTTGGTTTCAAGGGTTCTGAAAGTGTGTGGACATTTTTGTCATCTGTATTTTTTGTCCTAAGGAAAAGATCTCTACTAACAGATATGTTTATGTTACAACCTGGTTATTTCTAGACAGATCTACCGTAAATTTAGTAATAAACGTGTCATGGTATTGATCTGCTGTCTTAACCTTTTGATCTTTATGAAAGGAGAATTTTTCCCAAGAAAGCTATCAAAAAATTTTAGAAATCAATGTATTTTGTTGCTCCAATTTGAATCCCTAATGAATTAGGCCGACATTTCCAAGGGGCCCAGGTAAAAAAGTTGCATAAATGGGGGGGCGTGGCATGAGACTAGGGGCGCAAGTAGATTGCAGGGTTGAGGTTTCAGAAAGGAAAAAAAAGTAGGAAATGAATCATTCCTGGAGGTGCTCGGGTGCCATTTGCACTAACTGGGTTTGAACCCGGTTGTCTGTGTGCAAGGCAAGGTCCCTATTCACTGCACTATCTCTCTAGCCATATCTTCATGAGTTTGATCCTTAGATAAATTTTCATGTTGTCTTACAGAATCAGGTACTCAGTAAAGTTTCAATAAACAATTCTTTTTTTTTCATTGAATCACCATGAGATACAGTTACAAAGCTTTCATGATTGTATTTCAGTCATACAATGATTGAACCCCTGTCACTTCACTAGTGTGCATTTTCTACCACCAGTGTCCCCAGTATCCCTCCTGCCATCCCTTCCCCATCCCACCCCCTGCCTCTGTGGCAGGCATCTTCCTTCTTATTCTATACTTTTGGGCATCATTTTTTGCAATACAGATACTGAGAGGCCATTATGTTTTGTCCTTAGTCTACTTTCAGCACACAGCTCCAGTCCTGAGTGATCCCTCCAACCATCATCCTTCTCCATCCCAACTGCCTCCTCCCACAGCACATGAGGCAGGCTTCTAACCATGGAGTGATCCTCCTGGCCCTTGTCTCTACTGTCTTTGGGTTTTAGTCTCATATTATGTCAGCAAACAATTCTTGGTACACATTTCATCAAGATAATACACTATTGGTGACAACTTTTTTCATATTTTGTAGTAAGAGTGCTAATGGTAATGCCATCAAATTGAACAAAACTTCTCAACTCACGGCCTTATATGTATATTTAACTTTGTCATTTGATTAAAGTTCAGTTTATTCTGCCTCTTGGCAGAATCATTACATTCGCTCCCAAAGAAAAGCAGAGTGAGGTTCCAGGGCTGGGTTTATGTGTTACCAACATGTTCATTGTATAGTGAAAAAAAATGTGGTGACACATTTAATCTGATTCATTTCATAAGTTTGTGTTTTATGCAGTGCATTTGGAGTGGAAGAAATCACATTTCAAATTTGAATGTCTAAGAGTGAGTTTCAAACTTTTTCTTGATTTACTTTTTCCCAGATTACACTTTTTTTTGTGTGTGTGCTTTTTGGATCACACCCGGCGATGCTCAGGGGTCACTCCTGGCTCCGCACTCAGGAACCTGGCAGTGCTCAGGGGACCACACGGGATACAGGGAATCAAACCCGAGTTGGCCTTGTGCAAGGAAAATGCCCTACCCGCTGTACTATCACTCCAGTCCCCAGATTATGCTTTTTTTGAAGATCAGTAATAGTTTTTAGATTTCTGTGTTTCCAGTGACTATAGTTCTTAGAGCAAAATAGTGAACAAAGTAGGATGTTAATTAATGGAAGTCTTTCATAGTTTAATTCTTTGAATTCTAAGCTACCTAATCCAGGTGGAATAGGAAAAGTTTGACTAAAGGAACAATAAACTGAAGATAAGGACTTAATATTCTTAAATGGCATGTTACATTTGATAGAACTTTTTTTTTGTATCCTTTAACTTTTTATTGAATCACTGTGAGATAGACCATTACAAAGCCGTTCGTGATTGAATTTCAGTCATACAGTATTCCAACGCCCATTCCTCCACCAGTGGACATTTCCCAGCACCAATGTCCCCAGGTTTCCTCCCATCACCCCTCACCTCCCACCCCCTACCTGCCTCTATGGCAGGTGCATTTCTTCTCTTTCTCTGTCTCCCTTCCTCCCTCCTCCCCTCTCCCTTTAGGGCATTGTGGTTTGCAATATTGATACTGAAAGGTATCAAGAATATCCCTTACCTGCTTTTAACCCTCAGATCTTGTCCAGTGTGATTATTCCCAGCTATTATTGGGATAGGACATTTTTAGACGGCAGTGACTGCCTGTCTGAAAGGATCTTCAGAAGACATAATCACGGTCCTCCCCTTGTTCATCGATTTGCTTGAGTGGGCCCAGTAACGTCTCCTTCATGAGACTTGTTGTTACTGTGTTTGGCATATCGAATACATCACGGGGAGCTTGCCAGGCTTTGCCGTGGGGTGAGATACCCTCGGTAGCTTGCTGGGCTCTCCGAGAGGGCGGAGGAATCAAACTCAGGTTTGGCCCTGTCGGCTGCATGCAAGGCAAACGCCCTAGCCGCTGTGCTATCGCTCCAGCCCAGAAGACATAATAATCATTAATATTTTATATATAATATTTCTGAGGTGTAATCAATTCTGCTTTATGATAACATAATAATGGTAGAGGATAATAGGCATAATTATGGCATTAACCTCGAACTTGGTAAACCAGGATTCTGGCTTTGACTCTGTTAATTAAATGGTGAATAATCTTCAGTGACTTAGTAGTGTCACCTTAAAAAAAAGTATGGAAGTACGCATATATTTGTATAAACACACATATGTGATTTATGCACACATATACGTAGACTCGTTGGATATCTACTGATACAAGTTCTACATGTTTTTAAAACATCTTACTGTTTCATATTCCCCCTATACATTTCCAAAAGCATACTATAGTGTGCAGTGGACCTTCTAGACAGAAAGATGGAGAAAAACGAAAGTAAAGTTTTTCTAAGACCAGTGTATTGGGTGCTATTATGTGTGTTAAAGTTCTAGCCTGGGGCTGGTATGTCTTGATCCTGTGAGGGATACTGTAGAGGATGGTGATAGGGAAGACGGCAGGGAGCAGCTAAATTTTTTTTTTACTTGAAGAGTCACATGTAATATTAGGCTCCTTTAAGCACACAAATCCGAAGTGCAGTGGCCTAGAAGGAGGTGACTAGATCTTGAACTGAATGGTGGCACTGGAGTTGATTTACAGGTGATACTACAAGAAATATTGTAAAGATAGAATTGCTAATTTTTTTAAAAACTGAAATCATAGTTTACAATGGTATTACAGTTAATCTTTTAGGCAATTTTATTGACCACACCCACCACAGTCAGGATCCCTAGTTCCCTTCTCCTTTGCTCACTCCCTTTCCATTGTCTTGATGAATTTTTTTCTTAGGTTGGCAAAGTCTTAGGGTTTGTTTTTACTGGCCATTATCTGTTTTCCTTCTTTGTTTCTTTATATGCCAGGTATGAATGGGATCACCTGCTATTTGTCTTTTTCCTTCTGGCTTCCTTAACACTGTGCCCTCTATTTCCTTCCAGGTTGTAGCAAAAATGCAAGGTATTATTTTATGTTTATGTGGATTGTATTTCATTGTCTATATTGTCTATATGAGCCATAGTTTTATACATCCACTCATCTGTAGTTGAACGCTTAGCTTGTTACCAGATTTTGGTATTATGGTGTTCACTTCAGTGAACATAGGTGTGCACATGTCTTTTTTAATTAAGATTTTGTATTCTTGAAGATGCTAAGGAGTAGGATCACTAGGTCACACGAAAGTTCTGCTTTTGATTTTTTGATGAGTCACCTGTACTGTTGTACATAAAGTTTGATTCAATCCCACTAACCATAAACAAGGGTTCTTTTTCTGCTCCTAGCCTGCCAGCAGTTGTTTCTGGCCTTTTGATAGAGATCAGTCTCATTGGTGTGAGGTGATAGCCTGTTGTGGTGTTAAGCCTACACCTGGGGGTGCTTAGGGCTTACTGCTGACTGACTGTTCTGGGGTCACTCCTGCAGAGCTCGGGACTCTGTGAGGTGCATGATTAATGCAAAAATCAGTTTTTGCAACACTATGGAGAGGCTTTCCTTCCTCCACTTTATGCTCTTGATTCCTTTTTTGTTTGCTTTTTTGGGGTCACATTGGCATTGCTCAGGGGTTAGGGTTTTGGGGTAAAGGCTCTCTCCCGACAGGGCCTGTGATGCCCAGGAATGAACCCGGATTGCCTGTTTGCAAGGCAACTGTTTTGCCTGCTGTCCTTTTGCTCCAGCCACTCTTGGTTCCTTTGTCGTAAATTAACTGCCCATATATTTGAGGGTTTATCTCTGGATCCTCATTTCTATTCCATTGTTCTGAGAGTCTGCTTTTGTTACAGTACTTTACTGTTTTGATTCCTATAACTTTCTTATATGGTTTATAGTCAAGGATATATAGTGCCTCCCTTCTATTTTCTCAAAATTACTTTGGCCATTTAGGGAGTTTCAAGCATCATTAAGACTTTTGATAGTCATGAAGAATATAGGATGGCTACTAATCTATGTGTTAAGCACTTAGTATGATAGTCATGAAGATGTCATGAAGCTGTTATGATATCATGAAGAATACAGGGTGACTACTAATATGGGCATTAAGCACATAGTTGTTTATTCCTGAACTTCAAATGGCATGAGTCCCTGTAAACTGGAATGTCCCAACTAGTGTGATGTGAGAATTTTCCAACATCATCATAGCAGTGTTTAATTTTATTACTAAAAAGAACTAAAGAACGCTTTTTAAAAAATTTGTAGCTGCTAGCTAGAACAGTAAAGTGTGAAACTATCAGGAAATTGTGAAAAATATAAAATTGGTACCACTAATTCGACATGATTAAAATTTAAAAATATTAATATGTGTGGTTAATTTACTTTGTTCTTAAAAATAATAGTTGTAGCAAAAAGAGTACTTCCCCTAAATTACAGTTTAATGAAAACTAAAGGAATGGACTCTGTATTAAGTATTTCAAAGAGTTCCTGCGACCAAAACCAGTGGCCCTTCTTTTCCAGCAGCTGGAATCCAAAAGATCCTGAAAAGCTTGCTCCTATGCAAGAAATCCTGGTGGATTTTGAGAGGAAGATAGAGAACTATTCTGGAAAATTTCAAGTGGTAGTCGAGGTGAGTCACTGACATGACTTCAGGGACTACAGATATTCATTTAATCTTTTTTCAATTTGAGTATTAAAAAGAATACATTCAGATAAGGCAGTTGAAAATCTTAGTAGTTTGTGTTCTAAATATTTTAATGAGTACAAAATAGAACACGTGGTGGTCTCCCACACAAACACAGAATGAATTGAAATTTTTTAAAAAAGCAAGTACATTGGAAATTCCATGATGTATTCTTCAGCAGCTTTTAAGAAAATGATACTGGGAAAGATGTAAATATGAAAATAAATGCCTTGCTTATACTTTGAGTGTGTTTGGAGGATAAGATCTGCTTAAATGAGATTTTTAAACCATATTAATTTATTTGGATTTATAGCCTTTTTAATCATCAGAAAACTTTATTTTCCTAGTAGGATACTAATGAAGATGAACTCTCTTTGCTCTGACTCAGATGCTGCTTGGATATCCTAAGTTCAGTAGTGCTTTATTTGGAAACAAGACAGATTGTTATAACCTCCTCTTTACCATGTGAGGGAATAGGAAATAACATAACATAGATATATAGGACAAACTTTAAAAGGTATAAGATATAAAGTGAACAGTCTCATTTATTTTCTCTCTGCATGAACAACTGATTTATTGGTTTCTTGTATATTCTTCCTTTAATGCTGATTTTATTCATATATAAAACACAGGTGGTGATACCCATAGATATTTTAATACTTTTGTACAGTACATTTAAACCTAGAAGATTCTTCTTTGCCCCTATTACTCAGAAATTTGGATCAAAGCATTTTAATTGACATAATTTTATTCTCCACTTTTTAACAGCGGTAGTATCTTTTTATTAAATACTGGTATTTAAGATTCTGTTGATACTTTTTAAAAAAAAAGGTATTGATATTTTAGTATTTTACACTTTTGCATTGGGAATTTAGAAGATATTTTCACATTATGAAATTACTTGCAGCGAAACAAATAGTAAACTTAGTTCTTTGTTTTATAGTTGTTATTCTGTTATGTTTTTCTGCTGATTCTAGTAAGTAAACTCTAAAAGGTAAGTCAGTAACAGTGAAAACTGCAGGGCTCAGACTTAGAGCATATGGTCACAAATCCAAATCCCCAGTGTCCCACATGTCTCATTGAAGTGCAGTCATGGAAGTTCTGTTTAAACCTTGCAGCTCTGCTGTCATCAGTCCCTGGTGTTCAGGGGGCTCTGGTCACACTTCAGCCATTTGTGTGTAAGCACAAATAGAGGGGTGTAACCCTTGGTGAGCATGTCCGCAAACATTGAAAGTAAAGTAATGCAAACATAAGCAGCAGAGGAACAGGAACCACATGACATGCGACCTCTAGCAAACATGACAGCCAGGCCTGTGTACAATTGCTCTCATCACCTTGTCATTGTCAGCAGGAACAATGAAGGGTAGAGGGACAGGGTAAGAAAAGAAAAATCCTGACTTTTTGAAGTAGTTCATTGGTGTGAATTTTAGTTTTACAGTAAATGATTATGGACCAGAGACTTCTGGAGTCTGAGGAAGAAAGTTTAGGTGACGTTATCAGGACAGCTTAGAGTGAGGAAAGGGGTGGATTGTACAAGGGGATTAAGAAGAGGGAGGCACAGGTGGCCATACTTATTAATCATGATTGCTCAGATTGGACTGGACTCTGTTGGACATCATTTGGACTTGGAAACAATAGAAGCCATACCTTGAAGTATTCTAAGTATTTGCTTTTGTTTTATCACTATTTTTTGTCGCACCCAGAGGTGGTCAGGGCTTACTTCTGGATGTTCACTTGTAGGATTGCTCTTGTAAGTGCCAGGGCACCACATGGAGAACCGGGATTAAACCTAGGTTGGCCTGTGCAAGGCAAGTGCCTTACCACTCTCCTCTCTCTCTGGTACCATCTTGAAATTTTTTTTTTTTAATCACATAGTTTGGCTCTAAAAGGAGTTCTGTGTTTGAAAATTTTTGAAAATTAATGAAAAGAAATAAGATTATTTTCAGGAGAATTTAGATTGTCATTTGTCTTGCCTCTGAACAAAATTTTTTTTATATTAAAAGTGACAAACCTTTATCTTTTATTGGCTTTTTTTTTAAAGGTTTTTTTATTTGCTTTTTTGGGGTCACACCCGGCGATGCACAGGAATTACTTCTGGCTCTGCACTCGAGTGTCACTCCTGGCAGTGCTCAGGGGACCATATGGGATGCTGGGAATCGAACCCAGGTCGGCTGCGTGCAAGGCAACTGCCCTCCCTGCTGTGCTGTCGCTCCAGCCCCTCTTTTATTGGCTTTAAATTTGTTTCAGTGGGCTTTTTCCAGTAAATGATTATAATGTGCAGCTTAATTACCATTTGATATATATAAAATACTGGTGGCTGATGTTGGTTCTACCAAGAGTTAAATACTCAGACTCATTACTCAAGGAGTAATCAGGGCCCTTCTGTGTTATCTTGTGCCTTCCGTTTTCTCTTCTGTCAAATTAGGGTAATGTCAAAATCATCTTACATGTATTTTATGCACCTTGCTCCTTAACATAGATCAACTGTCCATAAATCCGAGGCTTATCTGTGGGCTCTCAGTTTTAATCTGTTGGCTTTAGGATCTGTTTTTAATCCATTACCACTTAGTTTTAATTACTGTAGCTTTAAAGTGTAATTTTTTTTTCCTTTTTGGGTCACACCCGGCGATGCACAGGGGTTACTCCTGGTTTTACACTCAGGAATTACTCCTGGTGGTGCTCGGGGGACCATCTGGGATCCTGGGAATCCAACCTTGGTCGGTCATGCGCAAGGCAAATGCCCTACCCGCTGTGCTATCTCTCAGGCCTCCTAAAGTGTAATTTAAAACCAGGAAATTTCTCCAGTCTTTTTTCTCAGAGTACCTTTGACTATTTGGGGAGTTTTGTAATTTAATAAAAATTTTAGCAGTTTGTTCTAAGTCATCAGAATAATGTTACCAGAATTTTGATATGGATTGCACTGAACTTGTATAATGCTAGGGTTTAAGAAACTTTTAACATATAATGCTTATGATATGCAATTAATATTGAAAAATTCTTAAAGTTAATTGTAGGTTTTCACCTATTGTACCCTAAGTATAAGCTAAGTACTAATCATTGTAGCCTTCAGGCTGTTTTTCTTAACTTCTTCTATGTTATCAAGCGGAATTTGCTCTTCGGGGCCATCAGAACATACGTTGACTCCCCCTCCCTCCTTCTTCTCCTTGGTCAGGCCCTTGCACATGCAAACCAAGCTCTACTGCTGGACTATGTCCCTGGTCTTATGTGTCTGTTATATAATTAATATATTCTGGGATAAATTGAAGAAATATTTCATGGACTGGCCCCTTTGACCACCCAAGAGTGTAGCACCAGAACATTTCTGAGGACCAACAACAGTCCAGGAACCACAGGTTGAAGAACAAATTCTATCGCTACTACTTCCACATAGTTTTCTGAAACAGAAGAGCAAATTTATACCCTGTCCTATTACCTTCCTAGAATGCCAGCTCCTATTGTTTACCCTAAATCTTTCCATTCGTTGCTAACCGCTGTCAAACAATTTAGTCAACCTTTTGGAATCCTAGAAACTATTTGGTCTTCCTTCTACTGAAAAAATGATCTCTCTGGGTCTGGAGCAATAGTACAGGGGGTATGATATTGGCCTTGCAGAAGCCAACCTAGTTCAATCCCTGGCACCCCATAAGGTCCCCTAAGCCTGCCAGAAGTGATTCCTGAGCAAAGAGCTGGTGGTAAGCCTTGAGTACCAACAGGTGTGGTCTCAAAACAGAATAAAACAAACAAAATCTATCTTGAGATCAGTGATTTAATTAATTTTTTAAATTTAAACACACACACGAACTTTTATCCAGTCATTATTTAGAAGTGGTTTCCAATTATATAGGTAATTTTACATCATTTCTTCCTTTTAGATTTTTGTCACCCTTTGTCAAAATTTTCTATGTAGTTGGGATGGATAGCATCTCTACATTAGATTGTTTTTTTTTTTTTTTGCTTTTTATTTTTTTTTATTTTTTTTTATTTATTTATTGAATCACCATGGGAAAGGTTACAAAGCTTTCAGGTTTAGGTCTCAGTCATGCAAATATCAAGCACATTTCCCTTTACCAAAACTTATTTTTTACCATGAAGAACCCCAATAAAACCCCGCCCCCACCCCTCCCAGTCCCTGTGGGGCAGATGAATTCTAGTTAACACTCTATCTGCTTTGATTAGATTGTTTCAATAAAAGATTCACCACTATTATTTAGAGTTTACCAAACCCCCCCAAGTCAGACATGCTGACAAAGCATTGTGAAGTGATTTGCTGTCTACAGCTGGGTTCAAGAATTATATGTTGGTTTTGGATTTCTGCTATTTTACTTATTGACCCTGGAAGTATTTCTACTGAAAGTCAGATAGTTAAGAAATTGGTTTCTGTGCTCTGGAGTCGTGGCCGTGCTGGAGAGCCGCTAGTGGGGGGCGACTGGTGGCCTCGGTAGGGCGTGAAGGGCAGACCGAAACGCCCCCCTTCCCATGAGGTTTTAGTCGCCCCCACTCCCCCGGCTCATACCTGCTGTCCACAAGGCTCCCATGCGGCCGCCATCTTTCTTTCCAGAGAGGAGAAGGCGACTGGGGCAACACCCTTTCCCCTCCGGACAGACCTGATGGCCTGGATTAACGCATAGTCCGTTCACTTTTCTGCTCCAAGCTGCCGGGTTCTGCATTAAGTCCTTGTGCTTCTGGGGCCGTGGCCGTGCTGGAGAGCCGCTCGTGGGGGGCAACTGGTGACCTCGGTAGGGCGTGAAGGACGGACCGGAACGCCCCCCTTCCCATGAGGTTTTAGTCGCCCCCACACCCCCGGCTCATACCTGCTGTCCACAAGGCTCCCATTCTACATTAGATTGTTATAATGTATGTGTTTGCATATGTACACACACATACATACGTGTGTGTATATATATACACACACACATACATACATATACACACGTGTTTATATAAGGCACATCCAAAGCAGTGCTCAGGGAGCCCAAAGCTACCCCTGGTGATACTTAATTATAAGTAGTATAACTGTCTCAAGGACCAGTAACAGTCTGCACAGTGCCATTCAGTTCCTGAATTGTATAACCTTTGAGTGTTATAAAAATTCATGATAGCAGTAAATATTTTACAACTTGGGTAAACTTTGGCGGGCTTCACTTGAAGTCTGTTATGACATCACTTTACTTATTTTTTTAAGTTTCATTTTACATTGAGTCACTGTGATGTTATTCATGATGAAGCATTTTAGGCTTACAATGTTCCAACACTAGCTTCTTCTCCAGTGTCCACTTCACTTCACCAACATACCCAGTTTCCCGACCATCCCTTCTGCCCCTTGGCAGATGACCCCCCAGCCCCAGCCCCAGGCACTGTGGCTTGTATTACTGTCACGGGTAGGGTATCACCACACCACTTTACTACCTTTCAGCAGGACCCCCCCCCCCCTACTTCCAGATTGACACCCTTCCTCCAACATTATCTTGATGTTCTCTTTCGTGTCCTGTCTCCTCACTCCTACAACCCCAGCCCAGAGGCAAGCCCAGTAGCCCTCCCTAGAACCAGTTCCTGTTTTTAATATTGAGGTTCATAGAATTTAGGTAGGAGAGTCTAGCAATTCCTGAATTAGCAAGTAAAATTTGGCCATTTGGCACAGTGGGTTTTTTGGTTTGTTTGTTTATTAGTGAGATTTTTAGCTTTTAACAGTATCT
Source organism: Sorex fumeus (assembly GCF_029834395.1). Lineage (NCBI taxonomy): Eukaryota > Metazoa > Chordata > Mammalia > Eulipotyphla > Soricidae > Sorex > Sorex fumeus. The sequence continues at coordinate 13,888,452 of NW_026606065.1, read as the reverse complement.
CAACAAGGTTTATAATTCCAAAGAAAGGAATCAATTTCTATAAAGCTCTCGGCCCAACTACTAATTTTACTGGCTCTCCTTTGTGATTGTGATTGTAAATGAAAACCCCCATAATAATTTGAAGTTCAAAGAAAAATTGATCTTGAGTTGCTAGCCTTGGACATGGCAGCAGTGTTTAAGTAATATACTTAATCTGTATGAAGACTGCTGTCAAACAGGGAGTCCACTTTAGAAAGTATTGAATAGTGATAAAGGTGCCATTGTTTTTTTATAAAAATATACACTAGAAAACTGTAGATCTGCAAATTTTGAAAATCATCCGATGGATTGAGCCCCAAAGATAGTTCAGCAGTAGAATGCCTGCCAGTGGTTTGGATGCTGGTGTTCAGTCCCTGTACAATCCCACATGCCTTGATGATCCAGTGACATTGCCCTTTGGGGTCCTTGGAGCCACAACAAAATGTGCACTCTCTGGTGCATGATGCATTCTGTGTACCAGCTAAAGAGTTTGATCCCCTGTCATTCTGACAACAACAAAAAAGGGGAAGGATTTGGAGGGTGGGAAGTATGAAATGCTAAAAATATGCACCTATTTTGAACTTAATTGCACAGTTGTAATTTAGTTTACTTTCCAAGCCAGAAAATATTTTGGCAATAAATGTTATCTGATACTCACTTATAGATATGCATGTGTACTTGCACATAGGAATGACTTTTTAATATATATGTGAATAATGAAAATTCTTAATTTTCTTTATTCTAGTGCATGCAAGATATGGGAAATACTAAAGCAAGACTACTCTATGAAGCCAATCTTCCAGAGAATTTTCGAAGACCACAGACAGATCAGTATCCTTTAAAGTTTCTATATCATAACTACAACTTATTTTTGTAGTTCATCTTTTGTCTGTGTGTTTAGGAAAACGTGTTTTCATACTGTTCATCATTAAAGATAGAAATTGAGTTTCCTGTGATGTGCTTTCTATATAATACTTGTAGCTTGTCATTTTTTTAAATTTCTTCAGTTTCATTTGTGTGGACTCTTTGATACCCTGTATTAATTCACTCTTTTGAGTTGGTTGGATTTTTTCTTCCATTGATTGCTTTATTTCCATGACCCATGACCATTGCATGAAATAACGATTTGAGTTCCTCATTGATGATGCTTGCGGCTTTATATGAGCTCAATGATTTGCCAGATTTAAGTCCTTGTCTGCCAGAGCAGATGAATTTTTTTGTTTCCCCATTGTTCTTAAAGATCTGTAGGTGCTGTGATTTGAACTTCAGATTCCCTTTTATCTGAGATCTGATCTGATTTGTCATTTTTCAACAAGTGATTACTCTTTATAATTTGTGCCCTTAGGATGCTATTTCAGTGGTCATGCAGTGAATTTCTGTTAGTCCTGTTTGCATAGCAGGGTTATTATGGGGCTATTTTAGGAAAGCTGTCAGAACCAACAGCCTTTAACATTGGTGGGGCTGAAGGGTGGAATTATTGCACAGACTAATTTGCACAGTTCAAGTGAAAGGTAGTTGGGGGGGGGGGGGGTGTTGTCCTTAGTCTCTGAATCCAGAAAAAGGTGCAGGGGCAAAAGGTGGAAAGAGATCTATATAGCACTTTTAAAATAAGAATTTGGGGGCAGGAGCGATAGTACAGTGGGTAGGGTGTTTGCCTTGCACGCAGCCGACCTGGGTTCGATTCCCTGCCTCCCATATGGTCCTCTGAGCACTACCAGGAGTAATTCCTGAGTGCATTAGCCAGGAGTGACCCCTGAGCATTGCTGGGTGTGACCCAAAAGGCAAAAAAAAAAAAATTACCTCTTTTTTGTTTACAAAAAGATAATCTACTTGTTTTCAGAAAACACTTACAAAGGGATTTGCTCTAAACAAAGCAAATCACTGCCCATGATCGTTGTCCATACTTGATACCATGTGTTAAATTGGAGACAACCCCTCTATATAATGCATTATTACAAACAAGCTTTAAAACATGTTTACTCTTGTACAGCAGCATCCCTTATATCCATCTGTTTAGTAATGAAACACTGACTTAATGTTTTATGAAGAAAACTAGTGAGAAAACCAGTCACTTTTCTTTATTTTTGTGACTCATTCTAAAGCTTAGTGTTCTTTAAAAAGCCTGACATCTCTGCACTTTTATTGATTTAAATGTAGTTGTCTCATCCCTAGAGGCAAGTAGAAGCAAACTGAGTAAAATTCACATAATCTAGAATTTCACTGCATTCTTAAAATATATCACTTCTTAAAAGCTTTACAATTTACAAATGTTATACAAAATCTGCTGTGAAAGTTTAATTTCTCATGTGGGGTATAGTTAATTATAAGCTGCTTGTGCTAGCGCATAACAAATGTTAAAGCTTTACGTTAAATTTCTCATTATTACGATGTTTTGTCTTATCTAAAAACTAATTACTATCAGAGTTTCATGAGATCTTTTTGGCAGGGAAACTAATCAGTAATTCTCCTTTGAGCTTTCCAAAGTTTGACTGCTATCAGTAGACGTTTCTAGAAATGGAAGGTTTATTCTTGAGAGTAGGTATTAATTTGTCTTTAAGATGGCTTCTTTGAAGAAAGGAAAAAAATCTTACAATACAAATGAAAACATGTTAAAAGATAAAATATAGTAACGTTAAAGTTCAGGAGACTTGTACCAATTGTTTTAAGAAAGGAGAGCATTGAGGATGATAAAAGAATTGTTTTGTGTTTATAGACTTAGAGGATATTATAGGTTATTTTGATGTTTGTTTACAAAAGTTCAAGTATGTTTCTTGTCTTGATTCCTTGAAAATATAATTGTCCTACTTTTAATATTTTTCTTGTGCTATTGATCTGTATCATTTAGAATTCCTTTCGTCTTCAAATTGAGACACATTTGTGATATTGGAGATTGAAAAATGAAGATGAGTCTTTTTCTGACTTTCTAATTTCTTGGTTCTTTTTTTTTTAATCTTAGGTTTATAATGGATGACAGGCCTGTTATAATAACATGGTAGTTTCTATCTTTTTTTTTTTTAATTACCACAGACCATATGTTTTAAAAGATTGGCCTTTGAAAACAGATTGTTAGTAATAGCTAAAATGAACTAGCACTCTGTACCATGCTCTCTTCTTAATGTTTACCCTATTCTTTCAGTAATCCTATTAGATTATAGTTATCTCCATTTTAAAAGGTAAGAACATGGAGCGATCATAGTCCTGTCTGTTGTAAACTATAGCCTCATTCATTGAATGTTGACTGCTTCTTAGGTATTGTTTTATGATTTTTATACGATTATTTAACTCTAAGGGGATGCGGGCGCACCTTCTGGTACCTGAGGCTTACTCCTGCATTTGTGCTGAGAAGTCACTTCTGGAGGTGCTTAAGGTACCATATGCAGTTCTGGGGATCCAATGCGTCAGCCACATGCAAGGCAGTAACCTTAGCCATTGTATTATTTCTCTAGCTCAGATGATTTAGCTTTAGGTCACACTAGCTCTGCAGTTAAGTAGCAAGAGTCTTCTATACCAGAGTAAGATTATAGATCTTAGAGACCACCTTGAGAATTAACTATATAGTTGGCATATATACAAGTTAGTATAAAACTGTACCTTGACGATTCCTTGACCATAATGACATTCTGCAGATACAAAGACCATCAGCTCAGTTCAAATGTTCTTTGCTTTCTAGTTTTGGAATAGATCTCAGAAGTCAGTAACTAACTACAGGCTCATAAGACAGATCATGATTTTGTAACTAACAGTTTTTTATGATGTGTTGGTGCCCACTTGTTGTAAGTTTTTTTGTGACTACAAAAAACCCCCCCAATAGAAACCAGGTTGTTAGTTTCAAACATAGGCTACCTGTCTTTAAAAGCTTAAAATAATTAGTTTGACCCTTTTATAAAAAGTTTGCTGGTACCTGCAGTCATGATTTTCTTTTAGGCATCTTAATAATTAGGAATTGACTTGCATTTGGGACAGGGTACACAAATTATGTAATAGATTCTTGCGCTCATGCATAGTAACCAAGGGCATAGAATGTTCTCTGAATTACAGAATTTCCCTGGGTGACTCTCATGGGATTTTGAAAATTTGCTTTCTGGTATACTTTGACAGCTTTTTAAAAGGACTTTGTTATGTTAATAGTAAGGTCCTAGAAAGTTTTTGTGCCCTAATGCTTTATTGCATTTCAGTTTTATTGCTTTGGAAAACAGCGTGTATCAAACAGATCAACTTTAGTTTTATATAATTTAAAGTTTTTACTTAATTTATGAGAGTGTTTATTATTAACAGAAATCAGACTCAGTTATATTTGAGTTACATAAATTATATTGAGTATTAATTTAAATTTTACTGATAATGTTATTTCTGAAAAGTCACAACAGCGTATTAAAAGTCAGTATTATTTTTGCATTTCTATATGTCACATGCTTAAAATGTTTGCCTTTTTCAAATCCAGCAGTTATAAAAACATCGTGCTTTCATTATTTCAGTTTTATTATTGATGGTTAAATTATTTTACGTACTGTTTTTCTAACTTTTAGTAATAATCTTCTTACAGTGATGTTGGTCAAAAGCAGTGATCTTTTTTTTAACACTAAACATTTTGTAACTTAGAATAATGAAAAAGTTTCAAGCTTTATATATAGGGTATTTATAGGTACTATTCAAGATAAGGTGCTGTTCTTAAGAAGGAAATACCAGTATTCTAGATATTTAAAGATACAGCTCAAGTGGTAGATAGAATGCCTGGCCATATGTCTGGCCCTAAGTTTGATCCCCTGAATCACATAGCCACCTAGCACCACCAGATATTGTTCATCTTAAAAAAACTGTATTTTAAGAATTTAGATTTAAAAAAATTTCTATAGGTAAAATAATTCTATATTGTATGCTATTTAATATATCTAATAGTATTAATTACTATTTAAAACATTTACACAGTTAACAATGCTATTTTTTTTTTCTCTTTTTGTTGTGTGGGTAGGTAGTTGTCTTCACAGTGAAAAATCACGCAGTGTGTCCACATTCATAGTCATCCAAAAGATAAACTTTAAAGTCTTAGTTTTTCCTTCTTAGAAAGATATAAAAATAAAATATTTCAATTGGATTTACAGGTATGAGCAAACAACATTTAGCACTTTGTATGTGAAATAGAATAAAATAGCTATTACATTTTCTGGAAGTCTCTGGATATTTGTGGCAGCTTTTTGATACTAAATTGTCTAACATACACTCTTAAATAAGCAGCTTTGTGGATGTTCTAGGGCCCTTTAATACAAAAGGATCTACAAAGGTATCTTGAAAATGAAAGCATCCTCTAGGTTTGACATAATTCTTTAGAGATTTTTAAAGGATTTATTATTAAAAAAAATAATTGACTTGATTCACAAATGGACTTATGATTGATCAACATAGATGATTTGGCATTCAAATAACCTTTCAAACTTTCTCTTATCTAGAATCCCAAAGAACTCTTAAGTTTCTGTGCCTCAGTTTTAGTTTGTGGCATTACTCCTACCTGTAGGTTGTTTGAGGAGAAAAATTGATAATCTAAGGTCACCTTTAAGTGCTTAGGTTGTAGAAAATTGTCTTTAAAAATAGGTTCTAGGGGCTGAGAGAAGTGCAGCAGGTAGGAAGGGCATTTGCCTTGCATGTCACTTGCATGTTCTATTTCCAGTACCCATATGGTTCCAGGAGCCACAGCAGAAGTAGTGATCCCTCAGCACAGAACTAGGAATAAAGCCTTAGTACAGCCGGGTGTGACCCAAAGTCACCCCCCACCCCTCCCCACATAAAATTAGCTTTCGGTCATTTTTGTTAATAAATGGAATTGAGGTCCAGGGTTATAGATCAGTGGTAAACATATGCCTTACATGTGTGTAGTCCTGTGTTCAGTTCCCAGCACTGGAAAAAGTAAAATGAAGATTAAAGGTGGGTAGCAGGGAGATGAATCTAGATTCCCTGTCCAATTGCCTTCCCTAATCCCCTCTCTCTGCCTTCATAATGCCCTTTCTATATACATGAAATCATTTCCTGTAGGAATGCTCTTTAGGAATTTTGCAGAGGGCATATATGCATTGAAAAATATGTGTACAGGAAGTTTCACCTGTTTCAATTTTTTAAATGAAACTTCTCAAAAATTTAAATCATTGTAACTGATTCAGATTGTTTTATTTTTCACAGCCATGTGTCATAATTTTTATGCATTCACCTGTAGCCACTGTTGCTTTCCATGTTTATTATATTCATATTTTCTTTCCAGGCTTGGCTTACATCTGTATTGTTAACTATAAAGAGGTGTATTTAAAACAAACAGGCACATCTGCATGTGGTGTACTCCACAGGTAAAATTTCTTACACTCAAAATACAGAGTGAACCTTGGTTGAATTTAGAGTTGGAGGCAGAGGTGAGGGTGGGGACGTGGGGGATAGTATGTGGTGGTGGTAGATGATTTTGGTGTGATTGAATTGAGACTTATGTATGTTTTTCTTTCTGGAGTTGGGTTGGGTATTTTTGTTGAATGGGGAGAATTTGCTGAAAGAGGTAGATGGTTTTTGGTAGAAGGAAAAAGTGAATTACAGAATTTTATTGCAGAAATAGATGAGAAGGAAATTTACACTGGAGAACAGAATAATTGATGTTAAAAGTGTAGGCTTTTTGGGGAAAGGAATGAGTAAAGGGAATTCATGAATACATGTCACTTGAGTTTTGTTTTTCCTTAAGTTTCTTGTTTTCAGAGCAGTGGAATTTTTCATCAGAGACAAATATGAAAAGAAGAAATACTACGATAAAAATGCAATAGCTATTACAAATGTAAGTAAAATCTTTATCTGTATCATCAGTTGATGCTTATTAAATAAACCTTAAGCATTTAAAATACAATATATTTAATCTGTTTACTATAAAAACATACCAGTTACATAATTTTAAAAATTAAGTTGAGATTAATAGGTTCTCATAAAACAGAACTCTTCAGTATGGAACACAACTATGACTATAGTAACTGCCTTAGTAATAATGAATTTTACCAGAAGTGTTAGTTTTGAATTTGAAATTAGCTACCATTGTAAAAAGGGGAGTAAAAAAATTATAAATTCTGGAAACAAAAAGGAAAACAAGGGAAAATTAATTTTTCCCTAAGGGTTTTGATAGATTTCTCCAAAGCATATTGTAACATTATAGAGTAATCAATGAATTGGTTATTATCAAACATTTTGGCATCTGGTAGTTTTAATTGTGCTATAATGAACATTATGTCACTTTTTTTGATTAAAATTTTCTATGCAATGTAATTACAGTTTAAGATAATGCATTGTTATACTCATATTTTTGGTGTGTGAATTTTGGATTAATAAGCTATAAGACAGTATATGTGTCATCTTCAAACAATTTAGAGATAAGGCATAAAAGCTGGGTTTTCTCTTTGGTCATATGTGATAAATTTATAAATTTAAAGTAATCGACCTGGATTGAACCTAGGTCAGCTGCTTTCAAGGCAAGCACCTCACTCTCTGTATTATCACTCTGACCCCTGGTTGATTATTTTTCAACGAATACTATTGTTACGGAATTTTGTTTTCCCTTGGGTATGATAATAATAATTATTTTTTAACTTTGGTGATTAATCTCACAAATGTAAGGCGTATGCTAGTATTGTGAAGTCACCTCCCTGGCTAAGAATTTCTTTATTTTTAAGAGATGTGTACTCAAATAAAATATTTAGGAAACAAGTGTCATAATATCTAAAGATCAAATTCTAAATAACTTACTGAAACCTGACAGCTCTATGTGTATAGTATGGTGTAACAATTGAAAAGAATTATAAAGGTGTATATTTCATGATTATATTTTATAGGTTTTAAGGCAGAAAGTTCCAGGGTTGTATGCCAGTGTTCATATTATTAATTAATAAAAATTGTGAAAAGTTTACATAAGTTATTTAACCCAAGGGAATATGTTAGTAGCAAAATAATGATTTTTAAAACATTTGTATGCAAGTAGCCTTAAATGTTGGTAGTCAGTTGCCAGTAACTGTTCTGTTTATTTATTTATTTATTTATTGACTGTTTGGGTCACACCCAGTGATGCTCAGTGGTTACTCTGGCTCTGCACTCAGGAATCACTCCTGGTGGTGCTCAGGGGACCATATGGGATGCCAAGGATTGAACTGGGTCAACCTCGTGCAAGGCAAACGCAGTCCCCGCTGTACTTTCGCTCCAGCCTCAGCCAGGAACTTTTCTTATGTATTACTAAGAATTATATATTTGTATCCAGTGCTCATTAAAATAACATTTATCACTTATTAAGGTCCTAGATCTAGGATATTAAAACAAAGAAGGCAATACCTTTGCTTTGAGAGATATAGTTTCATAATGAATATGAGACTAGGACTGGAGAAATAACCGCAGGTAGAGTACTTGTCTTGCATTCTGCCTGCCTTGGTTTGAATTCCTGTTATACCCAATATGGTCCCCTGAGCACCTCAAATCACTTTTGAGCACAGAACCAGGAATAGCCCCTGAGTACTGCTGGATGTGACACAGCCTTCAACCCCCACAGATAAGCATGAGGGGGGGAAAAAAAAAGACAAGTATCTTATAAGTGAGGAGCTTAATGGATACTAGGGACTAAGGAAATATTTCATGAGAGGCAGATTGAATTGGTTATTCTAATAAATGTGATTATTAGGCTTAATATGACTATTAATCCTGTTAAATTGCTCCAAATCATTTCACCTTTGTAGTTTTTGTGCCTTACTTAAAATTTTTTTCCCTCTCATTCCTGTTTAGCTGTTGGTGTTTTAGTGCTGCAAGTGCTGACCACTATTTTTTAAGTTTAAACAATAGTTAAGAGCTTGAAGGTAATCCTGTTTGTGTAATATGGTAGTAATTTCTTAACTTTCTTCTGTCCTCTCTCTCCCTCCTTCCCTCCCTCCCTCCCTCCCTCCCTCAGCATTGAACCAGGACCTTAACATGTGAAGCATGCACTCTGTCACTGAACCGTATCCCAAGCCCAATTTCTTAACCCTCATATCCAAGCTATTGGATGTATCTGTGAACTAAGCCCCACAGGAATCCACAGTGTAGTGTGTGAAAGGGCCCAGGGTTATACTGCCCTTGTTCTATTGATTTGTTGGTAATTGTGAAGAGTGGCTTTAGCAATATGTTGGTAAATGTGGGGTCTGGTCATGTAAGCACGGTGCTTTCAGAGAAGGCAGGGAGAGCAATGTGTGCTGCTTTATGGACAGAGCTTGAAATATAGACCATATGGTTTTGATTGGTGGATAGCATTATAATTATGAATTAAGTGAGATTTAGAAAGAAGTGCAAGTTTTAGATAAAGAAAGGAAGATATGCTTTAAGTGTGTAAATGATTTTGTTTTAGAATATTTACTGGTTTGTAGTCTCAAAGAAAATACATCTCACAAAGTGAATGCATGATGCTGGGCACCAACTCTCAGTACCTCATTATTGAGGTATGCACCAGCCTATCATTTTGAAACTAGATAGGTAATGACAGAGTGGTTCAAGTTCACTTGAATCGCTCCTTCTGTGATTTGTTTTTTCAGTCATGCAGCAAACAAACATTGAATGCCTATACCATGTCGAGGCACTGAATCGAAATGGTGTCTTTGTCCAAAAATAGTTTACTCTCAAATATTATCAGCATGTAATTTACATGTACAATAAGCTATATTGTAATGCAGAAGGTTAATAATTACAAAAGAATGAAAATGCTGTGGAAACATACAAATTAGGTAACACTAGTTTTTATAGGAAAAGTTCTTAAAGGAATAACATTTGAAATTATTCTTAGGGGTAAATTAGGGTTTCAGCAGAGTTAAAGTAGACTGTTTTGAAAATGTAGGAAGGTTATTTCAGCTAAAGGGATAATTTTTATCCCGTCTTTGCCAAAGTGAGATGACGCAGAAGAATTCAGGCAAGGCTCTTGATACCAAAGGCTCTCAAAGTTATTACGCATTGGAATCATCTGAAAAGACATGAAGATAGTGAATTCTAGGCCCACCATCGAGTATTCTGTTGAATTTTTCTGGTTGTAGCTGTCAACTATGTTATTAGTAATATTTAAAAGACATTAAGAATTCTGAAAGCTGGAATCAGAGTGATAGTGTAGTGGGTAGGGCGTTAGCCTTGCACGTGACTGACCTTGGTTCCATCTCTGGCATCTCATGTGGTCTCCTAGCCCTGCCAGTAGTGATCCCTGTGTGCAGAGCTAGGAGTAATCCCTGAGCACCGCCAGGTTTGCCCCCTCCGTACACCCCAAAAGAAAAAGAAAAAACAAAAAAAGGCTTGAAATCTCTCCAGGCGATTCAAATAAGAAGGTAAGTTTGGGTTGAAGCGATAGCACAGCAGGTAAAGTGCTTGCCTTGTACCCAGCTGACCTGAGTTCCATCTCTGGCACCCCATGTGGTTCCCTGAGCACCACCAGGAGTGACTTAAGTGTAGAGCCAGCAATTATGTGGGAGATTTTCATGCCAGAATGCTCAGAATTTTCCACCTCTTTTTTTTTTGAAGTAAGGAATGGTTGTTGTCATTATCATTTAACAAAATGTAGACACTTAGTTTCTTCAAACAGTACAGATTTAGTTTTTTTAAATAGTATAGATTTATTATTTTAGAGTTTCCATAGATTGAGTCTGGATATGGGACAATTGAGATTTCAGATTAACCTATCACTATACTGAAAATCAAAATATTGGCCAGGGTACTACGATCTTCAGTGAGGCTTAAAGTTACTTTCCAAGATCATGGTTGTTGTCAGAATTTATTTCATTGTCATAATATGACTGAGCTCCTGTATTCTTAGATACAGTCCACTCTTAATTCCTAGGATTTAATGGAGACATTACTGGTGCGTGCTCGAGCAAATCAATGAACAATGGGATGACAGTGCTACAGAAAGGACCAGCCCCTTTAAGGATTGACCTGAATAGGTCGAGAAAAGCTAGGATAACTCCAGTTTTGATTATTACACCACCAACTGCTTGGAAATCTTATTGTGTCTGGAATATTCCTTCACCTTTCTCATATAAGAACATAAGGGAGGGAACCCATTTCTATGGTCTTGTCTATTTTCAAGGAGAGAACATTATACAATTTGATTATTGCACTGTAGCACTGTCCCCCTGTTCATCAATTTGCTCAAGCGGCCACGAGTAACATCTCCATTGTGAGACTTCTTGTTCTGTTTTTGGCATATTGAATACGCCACGGGGAGCTTGCCAGGCTCTGCCGTTGATTATAGCAGTATGTGTAAAATTTTGGTGGCCATCTTATAACTTTCACCCTGAGTTAGAGAATAAGTCTGTTCCCTCGCCTATGTTTCAGAATTGAACAAGTTAGTTGGGGGAAATTTGAAAAGATTTTGAGTATAGAAATTTATCCTGTTTGGCCTCCAACCAGCCTGTGTTTAGCCAGTAGTAAATCCCAATTAGAAACTCTGATACAGTGAGTTGCTAGGAGGTTTAGCAGTCATGAGTAGATGACACTAAACTCTTATTTGCCCTTTTACATTATTTCCTTCCTCTCCCACATATATTTTCATCTTCTTGTTTGTATTTTCCATAATAATGATCAACAGCAAAAATAAAACCTACAGCAGTTCAGTGTATCTGTAACTAGGCCTGACCTCCTAACTTCCTCAGTTTTAGAAAAACACTTAATCTTTGGGAACTGGGAGAAAAGTTAAGAAAAAGTTAAGAAAAGCACTTAAACTTTGGGATAATCTTTAAAATGATCACTCATTTTTCCTTGTTTTAGTTTATCAGACATTTGTAGCATCCTTTACCACTTCTCATCCTTCAGAAGTAACCTCTTCAATTTGAGTACATGCTTTAGTTTGCAGCAGAAATTTATTTCATTTCCCAATGACTTTCATGTGAAATTGCTCTTCTAATCAGTTGCATTTGGAGTTTTAATATTAAAGTTTGAAAACTGTAATTTTTTATTGTTCTTGCATATATAAACTAATATTTATTATAACAGTATTTCAGCTTAGAAATTAAGTAGAACAGTGCTCGGTATTGAAATTGATAAATCATATAGCACTTGAAATTTATGGTGCTCTGGTTACAGTTAACAGATGATTATATTATTAACTGTTACATGAACTATAATTATAAGACTTTTGCATTTCTGTTAATTTTAGTTGTCCCTCAAAATAAGAATGAGAAACTTGGATGACTGTTGTGACCTATAGAACCATTAATAGTATTTGCAGATCGACTATTTCAGGAATACAGTATTGCTATACCACTCCTACCATCATTGAGTCGAAGTCCCTTCTCATTTCCAGTGAAACTATGAACAATAATAATTATTGAAATTACGCCTTCTTTTCTCCCTTTGAGATTGCTCTCTCTTACTCTTCTGTTCTAATATTTGTGACTTGTTGGGTACTAGGTGCTAATGATAGTGAACAGCATAGATACAATAGCTAGCAGTCTGGAGCATTTCAGTTGAACAAAAACAACTACTGACAAATTGCTAGATCTTTATGAGAAGCATGTGATTTTTTTCTACTATTGAAAGTGCAATAGAAGTTGCTTTTGCAAAACCTGAAGCAGCTCTTTAACATGAAGCAGCTCAACTGGGGCATGAAACAATACTCTTGGAGGAGGTAGAAAAACTCAAAAATTAAGTATGGATAGGAAATTATGCAACTGTGAATGTTTTAGGCACAAGAACTAGCAAGAGCTAAGGACCCCTAGAGCAGCCGAGAGAAAAAGTTGGAACCAGGAGGGAAGTGGGTGACTAGATAACAACCTGGCTGGGGCAGTGAAAGGGAGAGATAGAAGGTAAGTGACAGCTTGTGGTCTAGTTAAGTGCTTGGACTCTTGATATAATGTGTGTGAACTTTCTGGGGACTCTTAAGAGTGTGTTGTGATGAGATTTGCAGAAAAACATGACTTAGGGCAAGTAAACCATTAGGAGTACTAAGTCCAGGTGATAGATGATGGTGCTTTCCTACTAGAATGGAGTCATGCTATCACTACTGGTTTTAGGAGATTTAGAAACAAAGTTTGCACAACTAGTTCCCCCCCCTCCCCCATTTTCTTTTCTCCTTCCTTCTTGTCCTTATGTTGTTCCTGTCTCTCTGTAAGGTAAAGGTAAAGGCCCTCCCGTTGATCGTCGATTTGCTCGAGCGGGCCCAGTAACGTCTCCGTTGGAGACTTTGTTGTTACTGTGTCTGGCATATCGAATACTCTCGGTAGCTTGCCGGGCTCTCCGAGAGGGGCGGAGGAATCGAACTCGGGTCGGCCATGTTGGCCGCTTGGAAGGCGAACGCCCTACCGCTGTGCTATCGCTCCAGCCCTGTCTCTCTGTAGTGTACTTTATTTTGGTATGATTTCTACAGAATTAAAGGCGATTAATGGTAAATTTTAGTGAGTTTAAAAAAAACATACACCCCTATTTAGCCACCGATATAATTGGCATAAAGAACCGTACCCTGACTCTGAGAGGATTCTTTTGTCTCTAGTGTTTCACATGTCACCCAGGTAGTTACTGTTTTGCTGTTTCATCACCGTAGATGATATTTGTCTTTGATTGAGTTTCCTGTGCATGGATTAATTTAGCGATGTATTTTTGTGTGACAGTGTTTGTGTTCGTATTTGGGGCCATACTCAGTGTACAGGAGCTACTCCTCTTCCGTGATTGTGGTTGCTCCCAAGTGCCTAGGGGGACTGTAGTATTGGGGATGGGGGGAGGGGGGTGGATCATGGGGCTCCTGCACCATGTGCAGCAGTCCTTTAAGCGCTCTGACTTAGTTTACCGTTAGTGAAATTCATCCCCATTCTCAAATGTTCTGTTACAGCATTTTTTTTATATTGGCAAATGATTCAGTTTATGGCATACCACAGTTTGCCTGTTCATCTGATTGATTTTTCTTTTTCAGATGTCTTTTCTACTAAATAAGTCTTTTTTTTTTCCTAGCTGGAGTATAGTATAGGATAGTACAGAGATCTGTTTTATATAGGGTGTATATATGTTATATACACTATAGTATGTAGTATAGTCACTGTCCTTCCATTGTTCATTGATTTGCTCGAGCGGGTGCCAGTAATATCTCTATTGTGAGACTTGTTACTGTTTTTGGTATATCAAATATGCCACAGGGAGCTTGCTAGGCTCTCCCGTGCATATAGTATAATATATATAATTATACATTATATAGATACAACATTTTATATGCACAGCATCCATATAATATATCTAATGTAGATACAGTATTGTTTGGTGTGGGGCAGGAGGGTTAAATCCTTCGTTAACTTACTTGGGACCTACGCGCAGCTGGTAAGGTGCTTGCCTTGCACATGGCCAAACGAGTTTGGTTTCCCCTATTCCATATTGTCTTCCAAGAACCACCAGGAGTGATTTCTGAAGTCAGAATCAGAAATGACCCCTGGGCGTTGCTGGGTGTGCGCCCCGTTCCCCCACCCCTTCACAAGAAAAACAAATTACTATCTATTGAATAGTTTTGTATTTTTATAACTGAGTTTAAAAGGCGCCAAATCTGTTTATGTCCTTTTGTAAAAAAGATCACTTTTTTAGTGGATTATCTTGAATTTGTAATCTTCAATATATAAGAATTCCTTCTTCATTTTTTCCATACATTTAGACAACTTCTTGATACTGGTCGTCATCTTAAGTAGTCTTGCGTGATTTTTAAATTTCTTTTTTACATAACGTCACTGTCACTGTCCTCCCATTGTTCATCAATTTGCTTGAGCGGGCCCAATAACTTCTCCATTTTGAGACTAGAAAGTGAATGTTCAATTGATCAGACCAGTTTAAAAGTTAGTCTTTAAGACGGTGTAGTTGGACGTGTGTGTGTGTGTGTGTGTGGGGGGGGGGTGTTGTGGGTAGAGTGCCTCCTGCCAGTGCTTAGGTTGCCCAGGTTGATTCTCAGTGATACTTGGCCTGGCAGTGCAGGCCTGATGCTCACTGTTTAGACCTGGTGTTGCAGTGTTATTTAGGCCCAGTGGTACTAGGAGTCATATGAGTTCTCTGGCAGTGCTTGAGGGCCATGCCACCACGCTATACTCAGATCTCAGAGGAGATGTATGTATGTGTGGTGCTGGAGATCAAACATGGGGCCTTGTGAATGCAAGGCATGTGCTCTAGTACTGACTGGTGTGTGTGTGTGTGTGTGTGTGTGTGTGTGTGTGTGTGCGTAAGATGCCTTTAGTCTACCATTGAACTAAATCTCCACTGACTTTTTAAAAATTATGAAAATTTAACACTAGTGTGCAAGAAAAGAAATCCTAAAGTCTATGTTCTTGGCTTGTGATTTAAGAATTACAGCCACAATTAACTTAATAATCAGCTGATTGACTGAAGACATGTCATCTTACATTGCTATTTTGACATTATGTAATGACCTTTTTATAATAGTATTTTTTATTTTAAATTTTTCATAGACTCTATTGCTATGGCAGAGCATTATAGAGATGTCATTTTTATGGTTCCAAAGATCTACTGTTCATTTTGTAAACGTATTTCAGTTATATTTTGGCAGTAACGAGAACAAGAAGATAATGCTTTCATTAAAGTGATAAACTGTGCATGTAGAAATTGGGTAGGAAGATATTTGAAAAGGCTTTTAGATGAAATCTGTTTTCATGTATAAATTACCTCTACTGCAT
This sequence comes from Sorex fumeus, assembly GCF_029834395.1. Taxonomy (NCBI): domain Eukaryota; kingdom Metazoa; phylum Chordata; class Mammalia; order Eulipotyphla; family Soricidae; genus Sorex; species Sorex fumeus. Next base: position 13,872,781 of record NW_026606065.1, on the reverse strand, counting down.
ATATAAACGTCACATAATACTTTGGTGTAATTCAGCAAATATAGCACTGGAAATGGTATTTATGCATACTGATTCTAAAGAAGTGTACAAATTGCTTTGTCATGAATTCTGCAGCTCAGTGTTACATTGTATTAATCTGCTTTTCCTCCAGACCCTCTCCCCCGGTTTCTAAAACATGTGATTAAAACGCCTAACTTTTACTATTTCGGTTCTGTTTTACTTCCCATTCTTTAAAATTACCATAATTTAAAACAAAAACTCCTGTTTGCTCACTCTCCTGCCTCTTGGAACATTGTGTCTTCATGCTTCAGAGCACTAGCATTGAAATACTGACATTGAATGAAAGTGAACCCTTGGAGAAGTAAATTACTTTTTCAAGTGCTTTTACTATGACATTATATGGGTTTATGATAGTTAAATACATTTTCAGTACTCTGTAATTTTGAAAAACATTATTGTGTAAACCTACCGTTATAAGTTTCACATGGAGATGAAAAAACTTCTACTTTATTAACATACTTCTGATTGCTTCTGTATCTCTGAAATTTGTGTATTTTTTTCTTTCCAATCTATATCTATCAATTCTGATACCTTCATTTTTTTTTTCTTCTGACTTCACCTGTCTCCCATAGATTTCTTCCTCAGATGCTCCTCTTCAGCCTTTGGTATCTTCTCCTTCTCTACAAGCTGCTGTTGAAAAAAACAAATCAGAGGTATGGTAGTAATTTAGGCAGCTGCATTATCTAGTGTGCAAGGGTAAAGAACTTCCGTTCAAATGTGCTGTAATATGTTAGTGCTATAATAATTGTTTATATTTTGAATGGGCTATAGTATTAAATATATTAAAAAACAAGAGTTGCTAGAATATAATTTCCTCTACTATACATAGGATTAGAGGACTTTAATCTATGTAATTTCAGAATGAATGCAACAGACTGGAAAGAACAAAAAACGAATTACTATTCTAAAATGTTGAGATTTTAGAAAACTTTTATCATTGCAGTTTAATTTCTTGATCTGTTAGAAAAATTTTAGAGGGTAATATCTTTTTTGTATGATTGATTAATGTCAGGGAGTTTTTTGAAAAATAGCAGTAACGGGGCTGGAGCGATAGTACTGCGGGTAGGGCGTTTGCCTTGCACGCGGCTAACCCAAGTTCTATTCCCAGCATCCCATATGGTCCCCCAAGCTCTGCCAGGAGTAATTCTTGAGTGCAGAGCCAGGAGGAACGCCTGAGCATCAGGGTGTGACCCAAAAAGAAAAAAAAATAGCAGTAACTATACAGGTAACAATATATATAGTTTAGAATAGTGAATTAGAGTCATCATTTACAGTTTCTGAATGCAGTGGGGATAAGGGAGGTTAGGGTGTCAAGGGGCATGAGAGAGAGCACAGAGTACATGCTTGCACACAGGAGACCTCGGTGTGATCCCTGGCACTGCAGAGGGGCCCCACATACAGCCAGGAGTGATACCTGAGTACAGAGCCAGGAGAAAAATGTAAGCATCACTGGATGTAGCCCTAAGCCCCCCTCCCAAAACAACGCTTATCAATTTTGAAAGTGACCCCTACTTGAGGTTAGAGAGGAAATAAAATGTAGAGGATGCTTGCCTTGCATGTGGCACAGACTTGGGGTTGTCCCTTATACCACATGATGGTGCCCCAAGCACTTTCAGGAGTGATCCCTGAGTGCAGAGTGAGGAGTAAACTGATCACTGTTGGTGTAGCCGATAGGGGGGGAAAATGATTGTCCCTACGAATACTTGAAGGTTTCAATTTTTTTGACTCTTCAGTTTTTTCTTTTGTTATTACTATCTTAATTAGCTTGCCACTCCTCCAACTAGGTTTTCTGTATTTACCCCTTAGTAAATGGTATGCAAAAAAATGGAAATACTTATAAAGGGACATAAGATACGTGGGTGAGGCCCTTGCACAGATCTGCCTGGGTTTGATCCCCAGCAAATGGTCCTCTATGATCCCTGCGTGCAAATTCCTGAGTGTACCCCCCCTTTCAAAACAAATCTTCAAGGAGCTTAGAGACTAATGGGGGAAAACAATTTCTCAAAGGTTTTCTAAAACAGTTTACTCTATGAAGTGATTGTCATATACATACTGTTGTGCTGTTAAGAGGAATCATATTTTCATACATTAAACTCTTTAATAAAAACATTACATATGAGGATTACAGTGCATTCCAAGTAGAGAGCAATCTTGTGGGAGAAAAAGATACCTTTTGGCAGAGTGGAATGTTTAGGGAATTGTAGTTAAAATAGCATTCTTGAAATATGGGGAGGAGCTTTCTTATGAGACTTATATTTAAGAAAATAAAAAGAATTTTATTTTTAATCTGGCACTTTAATGATGAGTTTTGAGGATAGAGTGATGACAGAATCTGATTCTCATGTCATAACACTGCCCCACTGGTTCTGTGGAAAGTAGGTTTGTACAATAGTTCTTGAGAACTTGTTCCAATCCCATTAAAACAGTTAGGACCTGTGTTAAACTGGAGACAGGAAAAGGAAAAGGAGAAAGTAGTTTTAAGAGATGTTCAGAAGAAGAGTTCATGGAATTATTTGTTGATGGACGCTAGAGGTGCTTTGGGAAGTCTTTATACCTGGTGTTCAGAATCTCAGTAAACGATGCTATTCAGGGAAGAAAGGAGACGAGTTAAAGAGAAGGCACAGATTTAAGGAAAGAAAGGAGTCGGGGCTTAAGTAAAGGTTTGAGAGGGTGTGTAGACAGAATGGGAGAGAGGGGAGAAGAGAAGAGTCTAGGTAAGGGGGCGAAGAAGATGGAAAGGAAAGCTGTGAGAATAAAAAACTGCACACTTGAACCAGATTGCGGAACAAGAGGGCTTCAGGAGGAGACGGTCAGTGACAGTTTCTGAGCACGACATACCTGCTTGGAGCTTGGCTGGTTTGTGTAGCTGTGGAGTTTCGTGTCTAGATCATTGGGGAAGAGCTCTCTAGAAGTATGGGGTTGCTTTGAGCAAGTGGAAGGATATCACAGGAAAGTTTCACCTTTTCAGAATTTACCTGAAGCTATGCTATTACCTCTAAGGCGGGTGAAATCCTTTGGCTTTTGGACTCTATAGTTTCTACTCCCTTGTTTCAGAGCAGTTGTCCTGAACAGCGCAGAGAGCCCTCCAAGTTAGTGATTCCATTTAGATGCTGTTTTGGGCCTTTTTTTTTTTGCTCCCTCCTAAAATTTCTATTTAATGTAATTTTTAATGTATAAAATACTGTGCTATATATGCCTTAAAATAAATATGCATATATGGTAGTGTATATGCTCATACATTTTTATGCTCATAAATTTTAATTATAGTTAATTTGAAGACCATGCCTTTATTTCAGTCACTCAAACATCGTTTGATTATATTAAACCCAATATATACCTTTATCTTTTAAGACTTGAACAGTTATAGCAGTTTTCTTATGCAGACAGTCTCTTGTTTTCACCAAATTTTGGTTCTTTAGAGTGGAGTCATTAGCAGGTCAGTCTGTATGATCTGAATCTAAAGCTCTTTTTTTTTTTTTTACATGAGATCAAAGACTGTAATATTACCACTCACTGCAGGGATCAGACTAGATGACAGCCATATTTTGATAGCTGAAATTCTAACATTGTAGAGCGCTGAAATATGTACTAAATGTTGCTACTCATGTAATTTATTTTGGGTGATTACATATGTATTCACCAGTTACAATGATTATAAAGATCAGCTTTCTTCCCACATTTATGACAATGACTTCCTTGAATTGTAACTAAAAACTCTGAAAGATTATAGAACAGCCCATCCTTGACATAGTACTGAGAATATTGTTTTCTTCTTTACTAATACCGAGCAAACAGTTTGTGATATGTAAAGAGTTTTTGCACATCTCATTTATCCTTCTAAAGTGGGGATCCTCTTGCCTACCTCAATATTATGAGAATAAAATGAGTCAAAATGGCGTCTAGTATACAGCAAAGACTCTTTTAAGTAGTTGTTATAAGGAAAAACAGCAACAACAATGAATAGGAAAGTTCCATCAGCAGTTAAGATTTGACAGTTTAGACTCTGGTCCCTTAGTCCACCACTGATTAGTTGTGTATGGTGTTTTGTATGTTTCTTTTCTAAGATTTTGTTTCTTTGTTTATGCAGCATTGGTAATGGTGTTTTTTCACATGGTTATTGTAAAAAGTAAATGAGATAATGAAATGCTTTTGAGAAAGTCTGGTTCATAGGAATTTTTATTATCTATTACATTATGGTCTAGGAATTGCCAATATTATCTTTTCTGATTTACAAATAGCAGCAATTTAAATTTGACAGTTGTGTCAAACAGTTTTGAACACATTGGCACAAACACATTTTAGGCATTTTTATGTCTATTAATCTGCCTTTCCCAGATTCATAGTTTATTTGTTCATGTATATTATACTGCTAGGCAAGCAAAGTCTAGCTCATTACTCAGTTTCAATAATAAATCCAATTCTTTATTTCTTGTTATTTCTTTCCTCTGAATGCCTTATGAATTATCTTTGAGTAATGTTTCCCTCACTGTACTTTTTTGTACATTTTAACCCTAAAGCTTTTTAATTCCAGTGAGCTTAATTGCATCTGTAATAAGAGTTCTGTTCTATCCAGTTAGCTTTTGTATTATATCCTGTCTCATTCTTCATGGAAATGCAAATTTTAGACATCATAATACCACTGTAGTTTATTCTTGGCTGTATTGAATTAAACGCACTGCTTAGTTGACTAAGGCCCCCAACAACATCTGTAACTTTTTCATGAGAAAAAGTTGTATTTACTCTTTTAAAAAAGGACAGTGATGGACTAAACGTGTTGTGATTTTTTAAAAATTGTAAAAAATAATTTTAAGAAACTAAATCACTGTGAGATGGTTACCAAGTTGCTCATGATTGGATTTCAGTCATAAATATTCCAACACCCATCCCTCCACCAGTGTTATTTCCTTCTACCAGTCTCCCTGTTTTCCCTCCCCAATCCCACCTCCCCTGTGATATTTTTTAAAATGTAAATGATTTTATTTCCTTGACTCCTCTTATTTACATGTTTTATGTTATCTTCATCTGTAATAAGAGTTCTGTTCTATCCAATTAGCTTGATTTTTCTTTATTCAAATTCCAGCTTTATGGTTGCTATTAGGAAGCCCACCCTTATGTAAAGGTTGGTGAGAATTTATGTAATAGGTATCAGATAAACAAAAATGAACAAGTAGAACAAATGCTAAAATCTAAGTTCTAAGTGGTCATACCATACCCATTTTTAAAAGGAAAGGCGCTTTTTGTTGTATTATCTGTTGTAAGCTCAACAGAAGTTTGAATTTGCTTTTTACTTTTATATTTACAGTATCCTGAACATTGTGATCATTGAATACTTACATTTTTCTTAAGTGATGACTCAAACCAGTAAAAGTATACTAAAAATTGACATTAATGAAAACTCTGGCCTGTGTTTTAGAAAGAAAAGGAAAAGAAAAAGGAGGAGAAAAAGAGAGAAAAGGAACCAGAAAAGTCTACAAAATCTCTTACAACTGAAAAGGTAACAATTTCTCTGTAACGTACAAAAAATTTTTTTTACATAAACATGCAAAAATATGCACATAATATATGCAATATTTTTGCACATAAATATGAATAACTTTGGGGATATTCATGTTAAGCAGATAATCATTGTTTCAAAAAGTACTTGAGTTTTCTTATAGCTTATATGATTTGTAATCTATTATTATGTGATTAGAGAACATGTGACTGTCTCATGACAAGTAACCTGTTACTCATGGCATCAAAGATGATATTTTTGGACTTTCATGCACAGACTTCATTCTTCATAGAGAAGAAAGAGATCATGCTATTAGGGCCTTCGGTCTATTTTGTTATGCATGTTGGGGCCATGTAACTGAGTGGACATTCACTTTTACGTGTATTTTTGGGGGTTTTTTGTTGCAGTTTTAAATTCTGTTCTATATTATTTTATAATAAACTATCCGGAGTTCCCTAAAAAAAGAACTGTGAGTTTGTGCATTGATCCCATGCTGTCCTAATTAGAGTGTTGGTAGTTATAATGATTTATTAGTTTCTGATGGAACTACTTCACTCTAAAAAGTTTTGGGGAAGGGGTATTAACACATTTTAAGGTAATTGCAACTCAGTTCTGATTATATTATTTATTATTCATTATATAAACTTAGTTCTGAAACCTCTAAATTGCATGCTAAGGAACCTTTAATGTAGGGATGACAAACTTTTGTATAAAGAATCATATAGTAGATATTTTAGGGTATAGAATATACAATTTTTAAAATTACCTTTTTTAAATTTTTAAATTTTTAAAAATTTTAATATCTTTTAAAAATACCCAACTCTTGTAGCATAACATGTAAATAGATACTTTTCAGACTTTTCTTTGTTTTGGGGCCATGCTCAGCTGTGCTCAGGACTTGCTTTTAGTTCTTAGATCAGGGATCACTCCTGGCAGGGTTCAGGGGACAAATTGTGCTGGGGTTGCAACCCAGGTCAACTGCATACAAGGCGAGCACCTTACAATCTCTCTGACCCATGTCTCATCATAATTTTATTTACAAATTCAGATGACCAAATGTGTTGTGCTGCTTTTCTATCTCATTCTCCATAATTGAAAGTTGGTGCAGTGGAAGAAAATGGATTAAGAGCAGAGCCAGGTTCCTCCCCCTGGTCAGTGATTAACTCTCCGTACTGTGCAGTTAGTAGTACTGCCCCAAACCACCTCTCTGTAATACTACAGTGTGTATGGGAACTTCCCATATGAAAGTGGGTGAAATATGAAAGTGGATCTATACACTCAGGGCAAGGAGAAACCAGAGTTAGACGACCAGAGATTTGAAGGTGGCAGCTTTAGTAAGCATGTAAAGGAAGTATGAAGCTTCGTATAGGTCATTGAGATACAGATCTTGGTACCGACCCACCAGAATCATGAAAATTTAGGATATTGGGCCTTCTTCTATTATTACTTAAAATTTAGGATATTATTATGAACTTATCTTAAAAGTTATTATAATGATAATTGGGATCTAATCACTTACGTAATTTTTTAATGAACCTAAAATTCTTCTACTATTAAAATCTTTATTAGTTCTTTATTACGTAAAATACGCATACAAGTAAAACACTTTAAAAACAGTTTTTTTTTTATAGTATTTACATAGGGATAGCCACGTTTTAACATTTCATGTTAAAACTTTGAATGCTTGCATGCATGTGTACTCTTGCTTTTTTGGTATGGGCTTTAATGGAGCCCTTTTAAATTAAAAGAGACTGTTGCCAATGTATTGGGACAAATATAATCAGACATTTATTTACTTATTCATTTGTTCGGGTGGGGTTGCACCTACCAGTGCTCTGGGTCTATTTAAGGCTCCCAGGAGCTACTCCTGATACTGCCCCCCCCACCCTGTTTCCCTCCCACTCTTCTTACACCTGTAGAAGTTTAAGGCAAACTATAGATACGGATTTCTGAACATCCCTTTGTTTTTGCCTCTGTAGCTTTGATTTGGGTTCAGGGATATATAGCTAAGCAGTGAAAGCACTTGTGAGGGTGAGGCCCTGGGTTTAATCCTTGGTGTTGCAAAAAAACTTGGGTGGGAGGGAAACCAACCCAAATACCCAATAGCCCCAGAGTTCTTTTCCCCCAATTAAAATTTTTTTTTAAATTGAATAAACTAGTTCACACTATTTGATTACATTTACCATTCCAACACCAGTCCCACCACCATTACACCTTCCCACCACCATATTTTGGATGTTTCTGTCCCAAACCCCAATCCCTGCCCCAAAGCTGAACCGAAATAATATATTTTGTTTTGTTTGTTATGAAAATCTACTGAGAATGCTGGAAAAAAGTATCCTCGGAGGAAAGAGTGTGAGGATTGTTGTATTTTTCCCCCGGGTCATTAAGCCCTTCTATAAGAGATCACTAACATGGTTGTTAAAGGTTGAGCCTTGTGTGGGGTTTTTGTTTTTCAATATATATGTAAAAAAGTGTATATTTCCCTCTAAGATTGGTTGCCTCCTATTTTAAACCCTGTCAAATGTGGTGCAGTAATCCTGGAGTATGGGTAGAGTATTTGGTTTGAAGTATTGCACGGCCGTATGTGCACACGTGGGTAAGGCTTGGCCCGCGCTTGGGGAGAGTGGCCGTGAGCATGGTGGCGGCTGAGTCGTGGACGATGTTAGTTGCCAGGGCTGGGTTCCCTTGGGGCGGGAGGGCTCTCACCTGTCCCCCTTTCGGGGTGCCCTGAGTGAAACAGCCTGGGGCAGGATTTGGTGGCATGATTATGGAGAGCGTCATGTTGCTCCCTTCCAGGAGAGAAGGACATGTGATCTGGATGGTGGCCGATGATGCCCCTCCCCAAATTTTGATTTGACTCTATGCCAGTTTCTTTACCTTATATCTCTTCTTTCTGCATAAGCAGAACTAATCTCCCAAATCTTTATTATTGTGATAATGATTCTCAGCCTCATTTCTTTTTTTCTTTATTAAACCTCTTCTCTCATGGGGGATACAAGAAAAATGTATATTAAAAAAAAAACAGTGTGACAGCTTGGAAGCTGGCCTCACATGCTGGGGGAAAAGGCAGCTCAGATAGAGAAGACACCACCAAGTAAAGGGTGTTTGGAGAACCTGCTCAGGTTGGGAGATTCCTGCCACGCCGAATGTAGACTATATCAAACACAATGGCCGCTCAAAGCCTCTCTTGCAAACTAGAACACCCAAAAGGAAAGAGAGAACAAAAGGGAATGCCCTGCCACAGACACGGAGTGGGGTGTGGGGCATGGTGGTGGGAGGGATACTGGGATCATTGGATCATTGTTGGTGGCGAACAGGCACTGGAGGAGGGATGGGTCCTCGATCATTGTATGACTGAAAAGCAAGCACAAAAGTTTGTAAATATGTAACTGTACCCCACTGTGATTCACTAATTTAAAAAAAAAAAAAAAGAAAAACCAGTGTGAGATAACCTACCATTTTGCCAACCAGAGTCTTAACATTTTAGTTTTTACTTATGATTCTTTTTTCTAGTATACTGTAGAATATAAAGACTGTACTGTTTCATATATTTTTCATTACCCACTTAATATTAAGAAATAAAGATTTTGTTATGTAGTTGAATTATTCCACAAACCTTGTATGTTCTAAAAAGGATTTCATTATTTTATTATTTTAGTTTTTTCATTGACATAGGAAATAATCCGTAATGATGACAAAGAATAAGTAAATGAAGAGTTAGGATCATAACTATCAGGTAGTGATATAAACAGGAAAAAAAATTAGGAGAATTAATTTGGGGAGAGTGTGTGTTTGGGGGGTGGAAAGTTAAGTGAAGCAAGGTAGTTTTTTTGTTTTTTGTGTTTTTTTTTTTTTTGGCTTTTTGGGTCACATTCGGCGATGCTCAGGGGTTACTCCTGGCTCACGCACTCAGGAATTACTCCTGGCGGTGCTCAGGGGACCATATGGGATGCTGGGAATCGAACCTGGGTCGGCCATGTTGGCTGTATGCAAGGCAAACGCCCTACCCGCTGTGCTGTCGCTCCAGCCCCGCAAGGTAGTTTTTGAATGAAGCTTGCTTGGAAAGAGGTGAGAAGGCAAAATGAGAGAAAATATGTGTTTGAGGAAGGACCCTCCAGAGTGGAAAAAACTAGCTAAGAAACGAACAAACAAGCGAGATACGTATTCATGGGAGAACACGGACTTGAAGAGTACGCCTGGAGTGTGTATTTATGGAGATCAGTGTTGTTGATGAGTTGTAAACACATGGGTGGTAGTGGAATAAGATGTGGTGTGAGAGGTAGATTATTAATTCTGACAGTCTATATATTTTAAGGGATTTCTGTTTTAATTGAGAGTGACAGTTGGTAAAATAAGTTTAGATTTCATTAACACACTTGCAGAACAACTGTACTATAAAGTACAAAATGTAAATTTTAAAAAAAATCATTGGAATGTACAAAATATAAGCTTTCCATTTTAACAGTTTATGGCAGGAAGGGAAGACCTATTTTGCACCGAGAGACTTAAATTCCAGTTGAACATTTGACATCTTCCTGGCCTCCAAAAATCAGAAGAAAATGTGAGGCATATGCAGCAACTGGAAACTTAGTACCATTGTAATTACAGAACTGAGAAGCAAAGGGTATAGGATGGCTTTAATAAATTTTGTTTGTAAACTACTTCTAGATACGTTACTGACTCCTCATTTACACATGGCAAAGTAAAGCATCTCAACAAATGATGAATTCCTGAGCAGAAATTTGAGCTGCTGCTTGAAATACAATCTTTGCAGTGGGTTCAAATGAAATGTTTCCTTAGTAAAATACGGGAATAAAAAGGAACATTTTTTTAGAGGAATAGAACCTAGAGACTCAAAAACAATTTTTTAATTATCTGGGATATAAGCCAGTTACTCAGTAGTAGAAGAATGAGGACACCTGGCTGTTCTCAAAAAAAAGGAAAATCAATATGGACAAACCCTGATTTGAACCAAGTATCAAACTGAGCAGTCAATAATGCAATGGAAAAATAAGTTGATATTTATGAAATACCAACAAATACCAATATTTGCGGCTGCGCGACATCTTATCATCTAATTCTTGCTTGAAGGACCTGGCAGGCTACCAAAAGTATCCTGCCCACATGACAGAGTCTGGCAAACTCCCCGTGGCTTATTCAGTCTGCCAAAAACCAGTAACAATGATGGGTCTCATTCTCCTGACCCTGAAAGAGCCTCGGATGTGGCTCTTTCTAAAATCTCAGGGCTAGGACGAAGGAGACGTTACTGGTGCCTACTCGAGGCAATCAGTGAACAGGATGACAGTGATACAGTGATACAAACAGATAAATAAGGTCTGTTTTTTAAGGGACCAAATTTAAATTCTACAAATGGAAAAATACAATATCTGAAATATAAATTCTTAAGCTTTACAGGAGATAGCAAGAAAAGCTCAATAAATAATGTTGGAAATTGTTCCAGTTACTCTTCTTCTCTCCCATATTTTATGTTTTCAACATTTAAAGAAGTTTAACTAAAATATTCCTTCCAGGTCAGGTTTCATTTCCACAAAGTATTTCTTAGAGGGCTAGTTTATTGGTAGGGGCTATCTCTAGATGTTGTTTTTCAGAGGAGCCTTTTATTTCTCATTCAGATCTGCGTGATAACTAGCTGGGTACAGTATTCTTAGTTGGATGTCTTTTCCATGTAGGGGTGTGTGTGTGTGTGTGTCCCTTCATTTTGTTAGATATAAAGGATTTTGTAATTTTTAATTTTTTAATTTTAAAAGGATTTTACTTTAGAACTTTGATTTTATAAAAATTCCTTAAATTTTTACTGAAGTAGCACTGTAGCACTGTCCTCCCATAGTTCATGGATTTACTTGAATGGACCCAGTAACGTCTCCATTGTGAGGCTTGTTACTGTGTTTGGCATATTGAATGCGTCACAGGTAGCTTGCCAGGGTTTGCCAGGCGGGCGAGATACTCTCGGTAGCTTACCGGGCTCTCCAAGAGGGGTGGAGGAATCGAACCCGGCTCGGCCGGGCTGGCTGCACGCAAGGCAAACGCCCTACCCACTGTGCTATCGCTCCAGTCTGGCAAACTCCCTGTGGCGTATTCAATATGCCAAAAACCAGTATCAATGATGGGTCTCATTCTCCTGACCCTGAAAGAGCCTCAAATGTGGCACTTTCTAAAATCTCAGGGCTAGGACGAAGGAGACGTTACTGGTGCCTGCTTGAGGAAATCCATGAACAATAGAATGACAGTGATTTCTGTCAGTTTTACTGTAAGTTTTGTCTGCTTTTGAATTTCCTATAAATGAAATCAATGCATACTTCTCTTTGCTTCTGGTTTCTTTTGTTTATTGTGAGATTCATTCATGTTATTGTGGTATTTTCATAGGTAAGTATAAGTCTTGTCTGCTTTTTTTCCTTTTGTGCTCTACTAGGATTTGAACCCAGACACAGAGCAAGGTATATGCTCTAGCCCTGTGCTATATTCTATTCTTGATTTACCTGTCACTCTAATAGTTTGACATGGTCTAGAACTCTGATGAATCATAGCATTTGAACATTCCTGTACATGTCCTTAAATGTACATATAGCTTCTTGTAAATGTACAGATAGCTTATCTGGTACACACATAAGAGTGGAAATACTGTGTCATAGAGTTTATGTATTTTCGGCTTTAAGTCTTTAAGTTCTTTTCCAAAATGATTATAGCAATTTATATTCTCTCAGTATTGCATATAGAATTGTCTTGTATTTTTCACTAAAACTTGACATTAATGATTAAAAAAAGAATTAGGTGGGTATAGAAATTAGTGGTTTTATTAATTGCTGCCAGTTAAAAATAAGAATGGCAGTTGATTTTAAATGAGTAAAGGTGAGGTAGTTGGAGCTGTTACACGAAAACTTTTTTAGCCAAGGTAGTTTGGTTTCTTCTTACAGTTTTGTACCTCGTTAAACATAAAAGAAAGAATTGATTAGCTAAAATAAAAATCATTGCCTTATAGAAAATGATAACAAGATAATAGTAACCTTATTTTATTAGTTAAATTAACTGTATCTTAAGTTGCTTTTATGTCTAAAAAAAGGAACTAGCTGAAATTGTAATAGCTTTTTAATACTTGTTCATTACTAAAATAACTGAAGATAGAGTGTATAAGGTGTAGTGGAAAACCGTATTTTAAGTACTACTACAGGCTCGAAGTAAATTGGACTTTCTTTTCTTTTATAGAATAACTAAAATGTGTTTTGCAATCATTTAAAGCTTTATTGCAAGTGAGGCAATAAAAAAGGAAAGAAATCCAATTATTTTGTATACAAAACTTTGAATTCCTATTTAATGAAAGAAAAAAAATGTTCGGTGAACGTGCTAGCTTTACAGTCCCTTGCAGAAAACTAGAAATTTCTTTAAGTAGAAAAATATTTCTTCAATATAAGCTTTGATGAAAGGTAGTTTTACTAAGTGAAAAGCTGAGCTTATGAGTGTTGTGGCTCAGGGGCTTGAGATGGTACAGGGTTAGAGCACGTGCATCATTAGAGGCCTCTCGAATAAGAGTGGTGCACGCAAGTGCAAGGGTCAGCAATGAAATTTGGTGGGTCATGGAAAGTCAGAACAAGAGGACATACAATGGGTGCCTCTTTGTGCTTGACATAGCCTGGCATTATTATATTATTTCTTATATTATATTATATTATATTATATTATATTATATATAATATTATATATAATTATATATTATATTGTTTCTATTTTATTTATGTTATATTATTGTATTATTTCAGTCTAAACAGTTACTAGATATTATTATGACCATCAGTTTCTGATGAGAACCTGAGAAACAGTGAGAGATACAGGTTTGGTAATTATCAGGTCACACAACTATTTTAAAGTAGCTAAGCCAAGATTCCAATCTGAGTGTTTACTTCATAATATGTTTTCCTTTTTTTAAAAACTTTCTACATTTTTGTTTTGTTTTTTCTTTTGCTGGGGGTCAGGGGTCACACTCAGCGATCCTCAGGGGTTACTCCTGGCTCTGCACTTAGGGATTCCTCCTGGCAGTGCTCAGGGGACCATATGGGATGCCAGGGATTATACCCAGGTCTGCCACATGCAAGGCAAATGCCCTACCCACTGTGTTATCGCTCTGGCCCCCATAGTATGTATTCTGAACCAAAATGCTGTATAATGTGATGATATATTACTATTACATTATAATATCTGCTCCCTTATAGGTATTTAAATACCTTTTACTGTAGCTACTATGCTACTACCTGTAGGAAGTAGCAAACTATAGTAATCTTTACCACAAATTTTTTTTTTTTAAGGTTTTTTTTTTTTTTATTTTTTTCCCCTTTATTTTATTTTATTTTTTTTAAAGTTGTAGATTTACAATTTTTTGTGCTTTGGTTTCAATTATACAATGATCAGATACCCATCCCTCCACCAGTGCCCATTTTCCACCACCATGGATAATATCCCTCCCACCCCCATCCCCCCATCCCCCCGTCTCTGTGGCAGGGCAATCCCCTGTGTTCTCTCTCTCCTTTTGGGTGTTGTGGTCTGCAAAAGAGGCATTGAGTGGTTACCACAAATTTTTTAATGCCTACTCCCATAGAGGTATTTAAATACCTATAGGAAGTAGCAAGCTACAGTAATCTTTATCACAAAGATCTAAAGCAAAAATTCTTGAAGTGAATGAACACACAATTTAACCTAAAAAATTGGGAACATCATGTAGCAAAGAGAAGATAGACTTTGAAGTCAGAGGACCTCAGTGTTTATCATCAGGGTTTAATTTGAAAGTAGTAATTCATTGTCATAGCTTATAAACTGTAACCCATCTGCCTAATCCTAAAAATAAATGCAAATAATGCAACAAATGTTGATCGGTGTCTAATAATATGACATAGAAATCTTTGCCCTTTAGAGCATAGGTTGCTTGAGCACTGAGAGGAGTCACCCACTGTACACTGGGCCCTGGTACTTCCAGGTGTGTCCCCCCCCAAGCTCCCCTTTCCAGAACAGAAAACGATGTCATCTTGTTTTGTGTTCTTATTCTCTTCTGACAGCCTGATAAGGTAGAGGCTGATCTGTTGTAGAATGGGGGAAGAGACGAAGACACACACTCAAGAGGAAAGGAGAAAAACAAGTATATTTAGTAACACTGGCAGCTCTGTGGAAACGCCTCCAAAGACTGAGGACCCAGCCCAAGGTCTAAGTTACATTTCTACCCGTTCATCCCAGGCTGCAGAGTAGTGTGTACTGGTAGCTGGGGAGGGGAGCAGAGTGACTCCTGACATTGTGATATAATAAGCAAATCAGGGTGGGATGGTACAGATTTGGTAAAAGCGGTACCAGGAGTCAGGCTTCCCCTAATACTGGTAATGAGCAAAATGTGGGGACAGGAGCCATAACCCCCATGGCAGAAATCTGATCCCCCCTCATTAAAATGTGGATAAGGAACCTGCTTTTCTTGCAGACACCAACTCAGGTTCAATCTCCAGCACCACTTATGGTCCCCCAAGCACTGCCAGAAGTGATCCTCAAGCACTGCTGAGTGCAACCCTAAAACCAAAAGCACAAATAAATACAATGAGTTATATAGGCTTCTTAAATCGGCTATAGGCTTCCCTACATAGATCTAAGAGCTCATTTCCAAGAGCCTCTGAAAAGTGGTGGGTTTTGTTTGTTTGCGGGCCCAGGTGACCAGGGGGCCTGGGGATGTGATACTGATGTGCCAGGATTACCAGAAACCCCCAGTGTACTGGGGACCATGTGGTCTGGGGACTGAACCAGCATTCGCTGCTCGCACAGCATGTGTCTTAACCCCCTTACAGCTATCTTTCCAGCTCCAAGGGGGGTTTCTTCTGTTACTGGTGCAGTATTTGGTGAGAATAAACTGATGAGCAGGAGGAGGTGGCTGCAGTCCAGAGAGTTACCTCCTTCCTGTCTGGCTTCCAATGATGATGTTAGTAGGGTCTGTACCCAGGGAAGTCAGGACTAGTAAAGTCTGCACAAGTTCCTGCGTGATGTGGACACCAAGGTCCCGCCATCCTTGCTAAAGCAGCTTCGAAGATGGACCAGAAACTCACTTGATGTGCATGGGCTGAGTATTTATCCTTGCTACCAGACTTTCAGGAAACTGGTTTTTCAGGCTGAGGCAACATTATACTTTTCACAGAAAAAGGAGAAATCAGTCCCAACAGTCAGTAGGTATCTAGGCTTTTAATATTTTGTTGCAGACTAGAAAGAATTTCATGAGAAGACAAACAGTAAAGCAAAAAGTTTTATTAAGGGAGAGAACGTGGGTTTCTCAAAAAGAGAAGAGCTATAAGGTTCACCCAAAAAATCACACACCAGAGAGATGCCTGGGATCTCCAGAATGGAGTGCTCTGATTTGCTTTGGGAAGTTGATTGTTCAGGGCAGCATTTAGAGCTGCCTCTGCTTGGTCTTGTCCTAGAGATGAGAGGTATTGCCTAGGGCCTTGTTAAAGAAAAGGATTTACAGGCTCTTGTGGTCTCTTTGTTTCCAACTTTTATTCACAGGGCATTTATTACTGTGAATTTTCTCTGCAGGGGTTCTTGGCTATTGGCCTCATGGTGGCTTCTTTTTAGATAACATCTTACTTCTACACATTCTATAGTTGTAGACTATTCTATAGTTGTAGTCCTGAATTAACTTTCCGAAAATTGTGGGAGTCCCTCTAGCAGACTACCTACTCAGGTCTTATTTGCATTAGCCCTCTACAACTCTGAGTGCTTTGTTTTTTTTTGGGGGGGGGTCACACCTGGCGATATACAGGGGTTACTCCTGGCTCTGCACTCAGGAGTTACTCCTGGCAGTGCTCAGGGGACCATATGGGATGCTGGGAATCTAACCTAGGTTGGTCATGTGCAAGGCAAACGCCCTACCCGCTGTGCTATCTCTCCAGCCCCATGAGTGCTATATGTTTGATGTTTCTTCAAATTCATTTTGGATTTATCAGTCATCTTTTATGTGCTGAGTCTGATTTCAGTATTAGGAATGATCTTTCACCTCAAAGCTGCAAAACTCAAGTGGACACTCAGTGTACCTTGCATTTTAATTGCGCTTTTCTTTTTTCATAATTATCCCCAGGATATTGCAGAGGGGCTACTGGTGAAAAATCATGCAGATATGTGTGTGTGTGGGGGGGCGCATGGCAGAATATTCGGGGAGCAACCAGATAAGTAGGATGGGGCCCACAGGAAGTTCGAAAGGGAACACCATAGTTGGGAAAATGTTGAGAAACACTGTTTTAGAGTATTGTGCAATTTAGAGGATTTACAAAGGTCTATAATAGCAAAAAATATTTTTAAAAAATGGGGAGAGTCGATGAGCAGACGCTTGGGAATTCAAATCGTGATGACAGTGAGATACCATCTCATACCAGTGAGTACCAGTTGGAAGGGCTGGAACTGATGGTGTAGATGTGGAGCAGGAAGGGATGCAGTGAGAAAGAACCTTAATCACTCTTTATGGGAATGTAAAGTGGTTCAGCCTCAGTGGAAATGGTATGAATACTTACCAAACAGTTAAAAACAACTTCATATGACAGGTTCCAGCTTAACATCTATCCTGTGACCACAAAAAGCATTATTTCAAAAAGGTGGGCACTTCATTGCAGCGCTATTTATATGAACTGATACCTGGAAGCAATCCAAGTGCCCGATAGCAGATGAGAGGAGAAATTCTACACAGTGAAATGCAGCTCAGCTGTTAGAATATGAAATCTTGTCTTTGACTATGTGGATGGAGCTAGAGGGGGTTGCGTTAACCCAAAGTCATCAGGGAAAGAAGAACAAATGTGATTGATCTCACTTACATTATTAAGAAACACAGCATCTAAATGACAATAATCCTTTGACTTTGACTACAAAACTGAAGTTACCAAGGGTTTGGGGTATAAGGAGAAGAAAAGAGGAGCACTAGAAGTGATCCAAGGACAATAGTGAAGGGTCTTGAACAGTCAGATAACAACAGAGGGGCTGTAATATTGTACCCCACAAGATTGTAACATATTACTTCTATAATATTTTTTTAAAGTACAGATCTGTTATGTATTATTCAGCTCTTAAGATATTTGTTTCTGGTTAGAATATCAAGAATATTTTTATCTGTATTGTCTGGAGCAATAGCACAGCGGTAGGGCGTTCGCCTTACAAGCGGCCAACATGGCCGACCCGAGTTCGATTCCTCCGCCCCTCTCGGAGAGCCCGGCAAGCTACCGAGAGTATTTGATATGCCAGACACAGTAACAACAAAGTCTCCAAGCCCGCTCGAGCAAATCGACGATCAACGGGAGGGCCTTTACCTTTGATGCATATATCTATTAAATATTCTTTAAATATGCTTCACAATAATGAGGGTTTTTTTTACATTTACATTTATGAACAAAGAAGGGAATCATCTGGAATCAGTTTTTCTCACCTAATTCATATAGGTAATTTAGGAATAATTAAATTTATAAATAATACAAACTAAAATATATGCTTACATGATAATACTTAGATGACTATGAAAGCAGAAATGACCTCTTAAATAATTTTATACTGTATATCATTGTTTTCCTGTTCACTCATCAAGATTTGAGAATAGAGAAATACAAGACATTGTTTAAGTTAACTCTTTCACCATTTTCATAGGGCCGCCTATATATAAAATGCCAGTTATTCGTGACTGAATTGTTGAAACTGATTTAGAATAACCAACTCTGTTTGGGGTAATTGGTAAGATTTAGACCAGGGACATTATACAGTCATACAAGTTGACCTGTTATAGTAGAAGAGAAGAACAGACTAAAATGTCTTTAGATACATTTACACAATGGAGTACTATGTAGCTGTTAGAAAAGATGAAGTTATGAAATTTACATACAAGTGGTACTACATGGAAAGTATCATGTTAAGCGAAATGAGTCAGAAAGAGCGGGATAGACACAGAAAGATTGCATTCATCTGGGGAACATAAAGCAACAAAAAGGGAGAGTAACACCCAGGAATGGCTGAGATTAGTACCAGGAATTTTGTTCCATGAATGGAAGGCCAGCCACAGGCTCTAGGTGAAAAGGAAGCTCAGATAGAGAAGAGAGTACCAAATGAAGGGTGTTGTGAGGGTCCTCCCAGGGTGGGAGAAGCATGCTAAAAGTAGTCAATGGACCAAACATGATTGCCACTCAAAGCCTCTCTTGCAAAACACAGTACCCAAAAGAAGAGAGAGAGAACAAGGGGGAATACCCTGCCACAGAGACAGGATGGGACGGGGGGGGGGGGGGATGAGGGGGGGGGGGGATGCTGGGACCCATGGGGATGGATGACAGGCACTGGTGGAGGGATGGGCACTTGATCATTGTATAACTGAAACCCAAGCACAAAATTTGTAAGCCTATAACTGTACCTCATGGTTTTTCACTAATAAAAAAAGAAAAAAATATATAAAAAAATAAAAAATAAAAAAAAAATAAAATGTCTTTAGAGGTAGGTTCCTTTGCATATATTATTGCAGCAATCTTCCAAAGTCCAGGGCATTGACTTTTGATTAAAATGCAGGATTATGAGCAACTAAGTATGCTTTTATTATGAAGTATGTCTTGCCCTTATATTCCATATGCACATGCACAATTTAAATACTGTCTTTACTCCATGATGAGCTATTTTATGCTTTTCTTTCTTCAGCTGCTAAAAAAATCTAGTTGTCATCCATAAAATCGGTTACAAGATCCACTAGTGGGCCCCAGTTGCATTTTGATAAGCTCTTTAAGATACCATTACTTTTGCTTTCAAAATTTGATTTACCCTGTACACCTGTGCATATGTTCTCTATTTTATACTTTCCAGTGGTAATAAAAAATGCATATAAATTTCATGCAGTTGTGTTCTATGGAAGAAGAGATACAACTTGATGCACAGATTTTTTCCAAATTGTTTGTAGTAATTCTCTAGGTTGCTGGAGGAGCTCTGCTTACTTATTTTCTCTGTTTCTCTTTTTATAAGCAACGGATAGTTTGATATTAGTGTATTTAATCTATTTTTATTGGGAAGGGGGTGCACCATACCTATTAGTGCTCAGGGCTTTTTCCTGGTTCTGTCTTCAGGGGCCAGAAATTGAACCTGGGTCAGCTGTGTGCAAATCAAGCACTTTACCCAGAGTACTATTTTTCTGGCTCTGTATTGTTTTAAAGGTAGTTATAATTTGTTGGGGGAAAGCTCAGAAACTTGAATTGGACTTCTTTAAAAACTCATTTCAAAGAGGCTCCGTATTTCTTTGATTTTTAGCAGATAGGAAGGTATTCTTCAGGAGATTGATTTCTAGTCCATGCTGCTTCCCATAGAAGAGGATTTAGTAAAAAGTCGTACCAAAGAAGTGATTGTGGGGCCGGCGCAATAGTACAGTGGGTAGGGCATCTGCCATGCCCTCAGCCAACCTGTGTTCAATCCCTGGTGCCCCATATTTTCCCCCAAGCACTGCCAGGAGTAATTCCTGAGTGCATAGCCAGGAGTAACCCCTGAGCATCGCTAGGTATGACCCAAAAAGCAAAAAAAAAGAAAGAAGAAGAAGTAGTGATTATATATTAAGAGCCAGGGATGTGCCTTTGGAGTAGAGTGTTCGCCTGCGTGTGAGGACGGAGAGGTGGGGGTGAGGTGGGAAGCTAAAACAGGGACAGAAAGTATTAGTTGTTCTGTGTTATTTGGTATATAGTATCTGAGCCTTGGTTTGTAAAATGAATGTATTTGACTAGATTTTATAGATTATTTTTAATTTCAGGTTTTCATCCCCTTCCCCCCCCTTTTCAATTGAATCACAAATTGAATGTTTTCTGAATCCCTCTGCCCCCTACCCCTTTGATTGAAGTGATATACACGCTACCCGTTCAGTAATAGTATTGCAAACTCTATACCTAAAAGGAAAAATGAGATGAAGGCAGGGAGGGAAATGTGTGCCATGGAGGCAGGGGGCAAGAGGAGGACAGGCAGGCGGGCCGGGAAACTTGGGACATGGGGGTGGGAAATGCACACTGGTGAAGGGATGGTTATTGGTGAACCTTGTATAACCGAAGCTCAATCATGAATGACTTTGTAACTGTGTATTTGATAAAAAATCACAAAATCACAAATCATCCTGTTAATCGTCAATTGCCTCGAGCAGGCCCCAGTAACGTCTCCTTCATCCTAGCCCTGAGATTATATTCAAGGCTCTTTAGGAGAATGAGCCCCATCATTGTTACTGGTATTTGGTATATTGGGTACGCCACGGGGAGTTTGCCAGACTCTGCCCTGTGCGCAGGCTACATTCGGTAGCCTGCCAGTTTGTCCAAAGTAGGAATGAGATAATAAGATGTTATAGTAAAATGTTCTGCGGCTGCATTTGCGGCCGCGCGGTTCCGGGAGCTGGTTTTTATAGTCTCTGAGTCTTGATAAAAAGTAAAATGAAAGAAAAGACTCGCTTTGTTAAAACACACTGCTTTCTTTAAAATTAGTTTACTAATAAGCAAAGCAAGTCTTTGTAAAAGCGTATGAAATGTATTATGTTGATTTATGGAAATTACATATAGATTCACAATTTCACAGTTCTCTATTTGGACAGAAGTGTTAAAAGCTATCACACTGGCTGGAGTAATAGTTCAGGGGATCAGGTGCTTGCCCTGCATGCGACTGACCCACGTTCTATCCCCTGCATCCCAGATAGTTCCCCAAGTGCTTTAAGGATTACCTCCTGGGTGCAGAGCCAGGAGTAATCCCTGAGCATCACCAGAAGTTAAAAATATCCTGAGAGAGACTGAGTCACAGTAGTGAATAATAAGGGTAGATATATATATACATGGATACATATATAAATATTTGGTTTGGAATTATATTTGTCTATGAATAAGAAATCAGTTATAACTAAGTTATGAATTCTTAAGGTTGCTTAGAAAAATCTTCTCAAACTTGCATGATTTGAGAACAGACATGAATACTTTTATTTTCTTGCTATAACGAAAGTTGACTTTTGAGATCAGAATTCAGTAGGTATAGGCCTTTTTTGTTTTTTGTTAGTTTGTGGACCACACTTAAGAGTGCCCAGGGATCACTCCTGGGGACTGTATGGAATGTTGGAGATTGAACCCTGGTTGGCCTGCACTCAAGACAGTTGTCCTACCCCCTGTACTGTCACTCTATCCCCTTTTTTTTTTTTATCATGTTCTATACAACAGTTTTTGTAAATTAGGAAGATTGTATGTAGCAGTGACTTCAGTTCCTGGTAACTCGAAGAATGCTGTGTTTAAAATGTAGCTGGTACATGTAGACTCGAAAGGAAACAAAACAAATCAAATAACATTTCAGTAGGCTTTCTTCTGTGGCGTCTCCAGTCATCATCTGCATGAAGGACATAGCAGTGTTCTCATGAAACTTCAAACCCTGAGTAACTTACAGGGCACGTTATCATATCTAATAAATATTAGGAAATGTACTTCTTTAAAAAGTGTAATTTTATATAGAGAAATACTAGAACATTACATTAAGATTTAATATCTATTTATATTTTGGGTCTTGTACATAAGGTTTGTCATTACAATTCAGTGATTGTTTACTCATTTTATATTTATTAACAAATGCACTAAGCTTTATTACCCTGCTTCATTGTACTATCTTTGTAAAAAAGTTGCACAATTAGGCTTAAAGGATTGTTTTCTTTATTTAAGAAAAAGTAATAAATTTCATTATTTACTTTTCAAATCTGCAGAAGAAAGAAGATCAGCAGTTGGAGCCTAAAAAAAGTACCAGCCCCCAAAAAGCTGCAGAGCCAACTGTTGATCTTTTAGGACTTGGTAAGTAATAAAAGAGGCAAGTTACCAGTAGAGTCAGAAAACAGTTGAAACTTTTCCTTAAATATAATGAATTGTCAATATGCCAAAGGGGATACCTGTTAACTGAATTTGAAAGTAATGTGATTAGTTCGCTGAACTCACACAAAAAAGGAAATCTTTAATAGGGAAGCTCGTATCTGTCAGCACTGTCTTCACTGAAATTCAAGTAATGAGTTCCTTAGGGAAAGAAGAGATATCAAAGTAATCTTTAAAGGCTTGATAGGCGGACATGAAGAGTAGATCCTCTGTCTCTCTGTTCTTCGCTCTGCCCTTTCCCCACTCCTCCCTTCCTCCCTCTCTTTCTGTTCCCTCTCCATCCATCTCCCTCCCCCCCCTTCCTCCCTCCCTCGTGTAGTCTTTTCATCATTCTCCTCTCTCCTGGCCCAGTCTCTATCTTTCTCTTGTTTTGATTATTGGATGCAGCATGCATCAGTAGACTTAGGTCTAGTGATGAGGTTGATTTTTCCCTAATGACAAGAGGCAGTTTATTTTTAATATAATGTCATTTTCATTTAATACAGTACTCATTCTCAAAGCTGACAGGTAGCTGTTCTCTGTTTGCTAAGTAAAGAGGTTCCATTCACGGAGTACGTAGACTGTGCCTATCTACTTCTATTGCCAGCTGCTGCTGCTTTTTTTTTTTTTTTTTAAGTTTTCTTTCTTCTAAAATAGCTTGGTAGTTATTTTTGGTAATGTCTCGGCCCTCAAGCAGAAATTTTTATTATTCAGTGTTTGGGGAAGAAAACCATTATTATAAGGAAAGTATGAAAAATGGTTGAAGAGTAGAGTTAAACTCATTACTTTTCTAAGAGTGATCTTAGCTCTTATCAAGTGAATTGTTTTTTGTTTTAGAATTATAGTTGAATGTTTTATTCATTTCTTAGGAAGCTATTATGTCATGCAGATATACTCCCTAGAGGTAAAATTCTTCTCTGGTAGTGAAAATAAGTAGTATATTAGAAGGAGCCCCCTCAAAATCTCCAGTAATATTGAAAATAGGGCTTTATTTCAGAGTCTGAATACACTTACTCAGTTCTAGTCCTCATAGTATTCTGTTACCTTTGCTGTAAATGAGAGAAAGCACTTATTACCAAAGAAAATATCTCACAAGAAATATATCTTTTGGTCACTGCAGTATTTTATTTCCAGTCTATGTTTTTTAGTACTGACTTAGAAATGGAGGATATACACTAGGCTTCACTTCCATCTTAGAGATTCATTCATTGATTGAGGAAATATTTCTTGTGTACCTGTTGCATGTCTCCTAGGGTGATAGGCAGGAGCGAAACAGATAAAAATCGTGTATCTCCTAGCCAGGTGTGTGTCTCAGTAGTGGAGTACTTTCCCTGCATATGTGAGATTCTGGGTTCAGTCCCAGCACTGCAAAACAAAAATCCAAGAACAATGAAAAAAAAAAAAAGCAACCCGTATCTCTTAGCATTTTCATTCTTTTGGAAGGAAGGAATAAGAAAAACCTGTTGTGGATCATCTATGGTAATTACTATCGATAGAACAGAAATTAAAGGTTGTGATTCATTTCAGGGCTGGGTGTGGGAGCACACAGCAAGAAACTGTTGTCAGAAAGACCTGATATGAGCGGCATATCTGGGTCTGTGGGAAAAGAGTGTTTTAAGTAGAATATTTTAAGTATTATAGCAGGTGGAGGATGAAAGCAGGGAGACCAGTAAGGAAAATGTTTCATAGCACAGGTGAGGAAAACATAGCTGTGACTCAGTATGTGTTAGCATTGGAGGTGACGTGAATCAGGCTCTCTACTGATACATTCAGGAATAGAGCCACTGGGATTTGCTGGTGAATGGAGGTTTTTAGGATGTTCCCTTAAAGGGATAGATCTGCAGAACATGCTAATACACTATGGAAAATTGCTAGAACAGTGTCTTGAATAGCTAATAGGGGATTCCATCTAGAATGATGGGTCTTAGTTACTCAAATATGGCTGCAGTAATATTGTATGATAACATGTACTCCCCAAAAGTTCAGAAGCTTGCATTAGTAAACTCTTAAGCCTTTTTGTGTTCGCTAGAATATTTCTGCTCGAACATCATTTTGTATTTCTGCCTTCCAGCTTATTGCTGGGACAGATCACTGACTGTTTCACCATCACCAATTTTAGAAATTTCTGTAGTTTCCTTGTCTTGTACCTTTCATCTCAGTCAAAATCATGTAATTTTGTGGATGACAATACCATTATTCTGTACTGCTTTCTGTGGTGTTTTACTGTTGTTCGTGTCTTTGAGGACAACTCCATAATCTCAGTGGCTTTGATTATTCAGTTACGTTTCTTCACAGTTCTTTCTTTCACTAATAGATTTGTGGGTCTGCCAAGATAGCTCTCTTAAATAGTGACAAGCACAGTTCATTAAAAAGCAAGAAGAGGAGGGTGCTTGAAGAATGGGCTAACGATATATAGAGGTTTTTGCTGATAACAGTTTCTAGGATTAAGTGGGAGAATGCCGAAGGTGAAAGGGTTGGAGTGGGGATTGCGGTAGAAAGCAGGATGTCTCATTCTTTTGACTGCAGAGATAGGGGGTGTCTTACTCAGACCACACAACAATTCTTTACTACTTTGTTTCTCAGTCTCAAAATCAAAAACACATTTTTATACTTAAAAAACTCTTAAATAAGGTCTAAAACCAAAGAGTATCAGAGCTCCCAGTTCAGAGCGAACAGTGGTCCAAAGACAGGATTGTCTGCCTTGGGCAACACATTATTTTTCTGCTCCTTACCCTACTACAGTTCCCTAGTGGGGTGCTGGATTGCCCCAGCAAATTGGAACTTGGTAGGGAACAGGGAGCAGGGTCTGAGAACTGTGATTTATGATTGTGGAGACATGGTAGCATAGTTCCC